>NC_090439.1:238018917-238321810 GCF_031143425.1 Pleurodeles waltl
ACTTCGGAGGAGTTAGAGAAGTTAGTGGGTGGGGTCCTCCCCCAGTACACGCTACTCTACGGTCCTCCAGACAAACAGGTGAGTACACTGTGAGCATGCTGCATGGGCAATGCCTGTTTGGAGTGGTGTGGATGGAGGTTACATGGCGGGGGACTGAGGCCTGCATATGCGGACGGTGAGTGTATGTGGGTCAGGGCAAGAGTGGGAACGTGGGCCAATGACTGTGACAGTCCGGACGGTTAACGTTTTCCCTTTTCCCCTGTACTATACCTCTAGGTCAGCATCCACCAGAAGAAGGATATTTGGCGTGCCATCGCCAAGGACGTCCGGACCCTGGGGGTCCACCATAGACGGAGCACCCACTGCCGTAAAAGATGGGAGGACATTCGCCGCTGGAGCAAGAAGACGGTGGAGGCCCAGCTGGGGATGGCCTCCCAATGTGGGAGGGGTGCCTGTCGCACCATGACCCCCCTGATGTTCCGGATCCTGGCGGTGGCATATCCGGAGCTGGATGGGCGCTTGAGGGCATCACAGCCACAAGGGGGTGAGTACCGTCACATCCATCGGACTCTGCGCGCATTACGAGGTGTCTAGGTGGGGGAGGTGGGCAGTGGGTTACCCTAGGCCAGGGCGAGCTTTGTGAGGCAGGCTATGTGGCACCCCAACCCCACCAGTTGTAACAGCCATCTACACCTAGTCAGGCTCCTGTGACTTCCATGTGTGCAGCAATCAGGCATAGGCATTGCACCCCATGGGCACGTGATTAATCTAGGAACTCTAAGTGCATGGCGTAGTGCAGAGGTCTGCTGTGTCTGTAGTGTCCGCCAACGGTAGTGGTATTACATGCACTGAACATGTCTTTCTTCTGTCTTTCCCCCACCCTTTTTGTGGTCTCCCTGTTCTTGTGTGCAATAGCATCATCAGGCAGAGGATCAGTGGCACGGGAGCAAGAGGGAGCTGCATCCCACTTGGCCCTGGAGGGCGAGACAATGGAGTCTGAAGCCACCAATGGGATGGGGGCGAGAGGAGCTCCACGGAAGGGACAGGAGGTGACATCAGCGACAGCGACTTCTCTGATGGGAGCTCCCTTGCGGTGGCGGGCCCCTCTGTGTCCCCCACATCAACAGGTACAGCTGCCACCCCCCTACCAGCACTGCCCTCCCGGCAGCCCCTCAGCGTGTGTCCCGTGGCCGCTCACCCAGGAGGGTGGGCATCACCTTCGCCCCAGGCACCTCAGGCCCTGCCCCAGTCAGCCCTGCTGCCCTCATTGAGGAGGCTATTGACCTCCTGAGATCCCTAAATGTTGGGCAATCCACCATTTTGAATGCCATCCAGGGTGTCGAGGGGCATTTGCAACAAACAAATGCATACCTGGAGGGCATTCATTCTGGCCAGGCAGCCCAACAGAGAGCATTTCAGGCTCTGGCCTCAGCACTGATGGCAGCCATTGTCCCTGTGTCCAGCCTCCCCCCTCCAACTACCTCCACGCAGACCCAATCCCCTGTACCTCAGCCTATCCCAAGCACACCATCAGACCAGCATGCACACACCTCATCAAACAAGGGTGGCTCTGGCAAACATAATCACCACACATCCCACAGGCAGTCACACAAGCATCATTCCCATGCAGACATACCAACATCCACTGCCTCCACTGGGTCCCCCTCCTCCACGTCATCCTCTTCCCTCCCTGTCTCGTCTCCACTCACACCTGCATGCACAACATCTTCAGCCACTACCTCCATCACAGCACGCCCATCACCACAAACCGCTCACGTGCACTACCCACCCCCCTACCATTCACACATCCTGTGTCCTCTACTAGTGTGTCTGTAAGCCCTCCTCCCAAAGTACACAAACACAGGCACACACCCACCCAACAGCCATCCACCTCACAACAGCCTCCAGCCCATGCACCTTCACCCAAATTCAGCAATCGTACACCTCCTAAAACCACTACCTCTTCTTCCACTCCCAAACCCACTCCATCTACCCATCCCAGTGTGTGTAAGAACAATTTCCTGGCTAACATTGACCTCTTCGCTACACCTCTGCCCCCGTTCGTCCCCTAGAGCCAGGCTTTCCAGGTCCCAACCCAGCACCTCAGCCACCACATCACCGGGCACAGTGGTCCCAGCAACAGCGGGCTTTTGGAGTGCGCCAGGCATCAGGGCAGCCAGTGTGCCACGGAGCGAGGGCAAGGACATTCCGCCACCTGCGAAAGTAAAAAACGTTCCCACATCCCGGAGGGAGAAGGCGAAAACACCTGCCACCAAGGGCTCTGGGAAAACAAAAGGGCAAGACAGCTGCGCCACCATCCAAGGTGGGGAAGGGCCAGAAAATCAAGGGCAGGTCAGGAGAGGGCATGGTGGCACCGACTATGAGACCAGTGTCACACCTTCTGTCCACGTCAACGCCAACTGGTACGGCGGAGAAGACCACCACCTGCACGCCGCATGCACCGCCACCAGCACCGCAGTCCCTGAGCCCGCCACCAGCACCGCAGTCCCCGAGCCTGCCACAAGCATCGCCGCCACTGAGCCCGCCACCAACATCACTGCCACTGAGCCCGCCACCAGCACTGCCACCACAGAGTCCGCTGCCAGCACCGATGCCATAGACGCCACCGCAAGCACCGCCGCTAATGACACCACTGCATGCACTGCCAGTGGCCCTGCGACGTCCTGAGCCAGTGGCACCACCGCAGACATGGCTGCCATCCCCTGTAGTCAGTCGGCCGAGCATGGTGGTCAGTTCCAGGAGCCTGGGCAGCTTTCATGATGCAACACCTTCAGTGGAGAAAGGCATCCACTACCTCAGTCCTTGGCAGGATGAAGCACTCTGGGCACAAAGCCCCCTCCAGAACCAGTGGAGAAAGGCATGCACTACCTCTGTCCTTGGCAGGATGCAGCAATCTGGGAACAAAGCACCCTCCAGAACCAGTGGAGAAAGGCATCCACTACCTCAGTCCCTGGCAGGATGAAGCACTCTTGGCACAAAGCCCCCTCCAGAAGCAGTGGAGAAAGGCATCCACTACCTCTGTCTTTGGGAGGATATAGCACTCTGGGCACAAAGCCCCCTCCAGAACCAGTGGAGAAAGGCATCCACTACCTCAGTCCTTGGCAGGATGAAGCACTCTGGACACAAAGCCCCCTCTAGAACCAGTGGAGTATCACATCCAATACCTCAGTCCTTGGCAGGATGAAGCACTCTGGGCATAAAGCCCCGTCCAGAACTAGTGGAGAAAGGCATCCACTACCTCAGTCCTTGGCAGGATGAAGCACTCTGGGCACCAAGCCCCCTCCAGAAACAGTGGAGTATCACATCCACTACCTCGGTCCTTGGCAGGATGAAGCACTCTGGGCACAAAGCCCCCTCCAGAACCAGTGGAGAAAGGCATCCACTACCTCTGTCCTTGGCAGGATGAAGCACTCTGGGCACAAAGCCCCCTCCAGAACCAGTGGAGAAAGGCATCCACTACCTCTGTCCTTGACAGGATGAAGCACTCTGGGCACAAGCCCCCTCCAGAACAAGTGGAGACTGTTATCCACTTGAGAGACTGTGGCTTTGCACTCCCCAGGATGTAGCAGTGGGCAAACCACCCACTGGAGAGACTTGAGAGACTGTGGCGTTGCACTCCCCAGGATGAAGCAGTGGGCAAACCACCCACTGGAGAGACTTCAGAGACTGTGGCTTTGCACTCCCAAGGATAAAGCAGAGGGCAAACCACCCACTGGAGAGACTTGAGAGACTGTGGCTTTGCACTCCCCAGGATAAAGCAGTGGGCAACCCACCCACTGGAGAGAGTTGAGAGACTGTGGCTTTGCACTCCCCAGGATAAAGCAGTGGGCAAACCACCCACTGGAGAGACTTGAGAGACTGTGGCTTTGCACTCCCCAGAATGCGGCAGTGGGCAAACCACCCACTGGAGAGACTTGAGAGACTGTGGCTTTGCACTCCCCAGGATACAGCAGTGGGCATGGAGCCCCCTCGTGGAGCAGTGGCGTTGTGCACTCATCCGACTAAGGTGCCCCCCTTTCCTTCCCCCTGAGGTGCCTGTTTCATCTGATGCCCCTGCAGTGTTCTCTCCGTTTGATGTCTGGTATTGGGTGTGGGATTCGCCCATGCATTTTGGGCCCAGTGGTCCACGGACAATTATTGTTGCATCGGTTCTGATGACTCAGCACATCAAAAATCACCTTTCAAGGACCCGTAACTGGATTGGCACCAATTGGCAGGGCAAGGTTCATAGATTGCAGAGCCTTGGTGCTGTTGCAGGGTTATGGGAAGTCTTTGATGGCCCTGAGACTTCAGAACAGTGGGCAAGCCAGCAAGCCTTTGGAATCACTCTGGGTTCATGTGAGATAGGCCCAGTCCTTGTCTTCAGCAGGGCAGAGATCAGCAGGCAGCAGGGCAACTCAGCAAAGATGGGAGCCGTTCTTCCAGGGCAGCAGTAGAGCAGAGTGGCAAGCCTTGTAGTATAGCAATTCTTATCCCGGCAGAGTTCTCCACAGGTCTAGTAGTGTACTGATTTGGTAGGTTCAGAGGTCCAGTACTTATACCCAGTTGTGCCTTTGAAGTGGGGTGACTTCATAAAAGGGTATTTGAAATACAAAGAGGTTCTTTCTTCCTAGCCCTGTCTCCAGACTATCAGTGGGGGTAATCAGACCTTTGAGTAGAGATAGTTACAACCTATTCAGGTGTAGGTGTCAGCTCCCCCTCCCTCTTCCTGCCCAGAAAGAGCTATCAGAATACAGATGAAAGCAGATGAGTTATTTGTCACATCCACCCTTCCTGTAAATGTGGCTGTCTAAAGGGAAAGCACAAAGTGTAGTTGTCACCCACCCCAGATGTGTATTGGAGAGAGGCTGCAAGGCACACAGAATAGTAAGAGCAGAGAAATGTCCACTTTCCAAAAGTGGCATTTCTAAAATAGTAATGATAAATCCAACTTTACCATCAAGGAGGATTTATCATTAGCATTCCAAACATATGAAGCATGATACAGCTACTCTTTTAAAGTCAGGAATTACAACTTAACCGTGTATTAAGGCATTCCCAATGTTAACCTATTAGAGGAAGTGGCTTCACAGTAGTGAAAAATAAATTTTGCTGTTTTTCACTACCAAGACATGCAAAACTTAAAAGTACATGCCCTACCTTTTATTTAGATAGCACCCTGCCCTATCGGCTATCTAGGGACTACCTTAGGAGTTACTTATGTGTAATAAAAGGGGGTGTTAAGGCTTGGCAAAGGGTTTTAAATGTCAAGTTGAAGTGGCAGTAAAACTGTATATACAGACTCTGCAGTAGCAGACCTGAGACATGTTTAAAGGCCTACTTGAGTTGGTGGCTCACGCAGTGCTGCAGGCCCACTAACAGCATTTCATTTACACTCCGTGGGCACATACACTGCACTTTATTAGGGACTTATTAGTAAATTAAATATGTCAGTTGTGGATAAGCCAATATTACCCCATTTTAATGAGAGAGCACAAGCATTTTAGCAATGGTGAAGTACCCAGAGTCCTAAAGCCAACAAAAATGAGGTTAGAAAAAGAGGAGAAGGAAGTTAAAAAGTTTGGGGTGACCCTTCAGAGAGGGAGATTTTCCAACAAGCACACTATTTGTTTTCTATGACCAACCAATCAGCTGCTAATTTACAACAGTATTCCTTAGTCCAATCAATCCAGATACTAAGAGCACAATGCAGATTCAACTTGTGTAACATCTCCTGCTTTTGGATATGGCAGAGAAAAGAAGGTAGGAAGAGTGACGAATTAAAGAAAGGATATAAATGTCCCAAGCACAAGTTTGTCAGGAAAAAATAAGTATATGGAGGCTGAACTGACATGGACTGCAGATTGCTTGCCCAATACAGCAAGTGATGGCAATGAGACACATGCTCTTTTGAGTTATGAGTCTCTGAGTACCACTAGGAAGAGGCTCGAAAGCAGCACACAACAAAAGCATTATAAACAAACTGAAATCTGACTGCGGCATAATAAAGTGGCAACAGGGGAAACATTTGCAAAAGCACTTCTAGAAAACTCATCATAATGGTTGATTGAACAGCGAGGGCTGAAAAGTAACTCTTAACAATGCCACCAATAAAGTATTGCTGGGCCAAACATAACACAAACAAAAGTATAGCAGAAAATGTAGTCTTTGCTGTTGCTGCAGGGAGTAGTGTTGTCCGTCAGACTAACCTGTTCCTGATGGAAGAAAGACAGAGCTATAGGGTACAAAGAATGGCCTGCAGCTCCAGAACATTTATATGGTGGGGCTGCTCCATCTCGAATGACAGATCCCCACTGAGTTCAGGTGACATCCTCAGCTCACAAAAGACACATCTGTTACTATGGTGAACTCAAGGGGGGGGAGGCAAGGACAACAGCTTTACAATGTCAAATTGGCATCCATGAACCACCGCCCAAGGTTCTCAGATGCATCGTCACTGAAGTGATTTCCATATGAAAGGCATCACCAGTGCTGGGCCTACTGTTCTTGCAGATTCCAAGAGCCCCCAAGAAGTCTTAGAACCATGAATGTCAGAACAAGGATTATATGCTGGGCTTGTTACAGGGGCAAATGGCCTTCCTCGCATGTGTGTCCAGAATAGCCTCTATAATGGGAATCCACTGTACTGGGTGAAGTTCAGATTTGGGATGGCTGATGGAGAACCCTAAGGTGGGCAGCAATAACACTGCTGCCTATAGGTTGTCTGGAATCAGCTGTGACAAGACCACCTTCAGCATCGAGCCGTCAAAGTACAGTACAATTCATGTATCCCTGGTTTCACAAGATATGCCACAACAAACAATATGATCTGGTAACCAACTGAGGGACCAATGAAGTCCAAAGAACAGTACAGTAACCAGAAAATTATCGAAGTATAACCAGAGTCCTCTTTCTGTTTTGGGTACCAGTTTGATCACTTCTTTAGTGAGCAACATCATCACTTCTTTTGACAGAATAGAGGCGTGGTTCACTGGTGTCAGAGAATAAGCTGTGGGAATAGAAACAGGTGCATTTAGAAATGAAAGGGGCATAACCAACTTTGATCATTTGAAGAACTCACTGGCCCAATGTGATAGAGGGCCTGAAAGGCAGCCCGTGTTGGATTCTGCCACTCACCAGTCTCAATGTTAGACAGGATAGCGAACTAAAGAGGTTATTGCAATGGTGGTAGGGAAGGATGAGGAGTGCTGCTGCTGACCTCGTCCCTTGAAACCTACCCTACCTCTGCTATTAGGAAAAATCTGTGTGGGTTGCTGTATAGGCTGACAGAGTGTCACCGGCAATATGCAAGACTCATTCTTGGAAAAAGGGAAAAGCAACCTCAGTAAGCGCGCCTTAGCTCTGCTGTCTTCAACGCCATATCAGTCTTGTCATCAACTAGCCCACAGCCATGAAATGATATATACATTAAAGGGGTCTGAGCATCCCCTGAGAATCCAATGAAGTGCAATCATGCATTTCCTCTAAAGATGACACTGGTGGTCATAGCCCAGGAAATGGCCATAGTACAAGGTCAAGAGCATAAAACATACTCTGCAGCATCATAACCATCATGTACTGCTTGACTAAAGGAACTACGAAAGTCCTCTGGCAAATCAAGCAACAACTTGCATACAATGGCCCTCATTATGAACATGGTGGGAAACATCGCTCCGTAGGCGCTGCTGGTAAAAACCGCCAACAAAGGAGCGGTCCAGACCGCCAAATAATGAACCAACTGAAACACAGGCATCCTGAAAACCACCCACCGCCAGTAGAGGAGTGCCGACAACGACGGCAGAGTCTGTCAACAGGCTGACGGAAAGGCCCAACCCGCCAATCAAATAATGAACCACTAGACCTCTGTCAGTTCCGGGGCAGGAACCACTGCCACGCAAAGCCAGGTGGAAACAAACCCAATATAAGGAAACACTCACCAGAGGCTCTGACAACACACTGAAGCAGACATGGATATAGAGCTGTAGATCATGCCAGCCCTGCTCCTTGCAATATACCTCCATGACCCAGTCCGCCGACAAAGACGAATACAGTAAATACTACAACCTACGAAACAAGGGAGGAAAGGGCACAGTTACATACCCACCTACTCCACCCACCCTGCAACGCTCTCACAACCCTTCACAGCAGCACAACCCATACACCCCACAGCAAGAGTTACTTACCCAACACAAGGCAAATCTAACCTGACCATAGTACATACAAATGCCCCACACCCACAAACAATGAAAGGAGAGACCAGGGTTCATTAGTGTGCCACCAAAACACAGGCCACACATAAACTTTTAATACAGCTCACAGAGCTAACTATTCACAGTAAGGCCAATGGCCAGTCCATAGTGCCAGACGTTTTTGGGCTACAATGGCCCGACCTGACTCCCAAAAGTGCTACGGTACTCCACCTTATGGGTCAACAATGGGGCATCCAGGCACCTCAGGGAACAGGGGCAGGGGGTGGTGGGGGTAGAGATTTTCGACTGTGGTGGGGCTTGGATTTGCATTCGGAAGGTGGAGGGTGTTTGGGTTTGGCCTTGGAAGGTGGGGGTGTGTGCTTTGAGAGGGTGGGGACAGATGGAATTGGCTCTGCACGGAGCTTCTTCCTCTCTGGGGAAGGGGCTTGGGAATGTGAAGGGCAGACAGTGGCGGGCTGTGTAGTGGAAGGAGTGGAGAGGGCAAGGAGGTACGCACGTTTAGGGACAAGACGGGGTGGGCCAATGGGTTGGAAGAGGTCAGCACAGGAGAGGAAAAGTTTATGGGGAGCAATTGGGTTGGGCCTGGAGGAGGGCTTGGGAGTAGAGGCAGAGGGTGTGGACGTAAGTGGTGTAGGGGTGCGTCTTGTGAGTGCAGGTGACTGGACAGTATGCTGAGGTGTGTTGGATGTGTGATGAGTGGGTGCCTTGGTGAGTTTGTGTGTTTTGGGGGAGGGAGTGGACACAGTGGGAGAAGACAGGCTGCCAGTGTGGATGTATGTTGTGTGGGTGTCTGCAAGTCTGGTGAGTGTGCTGCATGTGTCAACTACAGTAGTTGTGGTGAGTGCAGGTCTGGTGTCTCGGGTGCATGTCTGGATGTCTGCTATTGTGATGAGTGCAGGAATAGGCTCAGCAACAGTGACTGAAGGTGCGGTGCCTGGGGGTGTGCATGTAGAGGGGACAGACAGGGAGGCGGAAGAAGTGGGCACACTAGGGGAAGTGGATGTTGCTGTGTGTGCATGTGTATGTTGGCTGTGTGAATGCTTGTGGTGGAAGGTGTGGTGCTTGTGTTTTGAAGTGTGCTTCTTGTGCGTTGAGGTGCTTGCCTGAGTGTCAGATTGTGTGCTTTGGACGGGGGAAGCGAGGGTGCTAGAAGGGGTAGAAGAGGTTGGAGGGGGGACGGAATGACCAGGGAAACTGGCTACCGTCAAAGAGGAGGCCAGAGCCTGAAAAGATCTATGTAGGCCAGACACGACACCGTGAATGCCATCCAGATAGGCATTGGCCTGCTCCATCTCCGATGCTAGCCCCTGAATGGCATTGACAATGGTTGTCTGCCCTACAGAGATAGTTCTCAGGAGGTCAATAGCCTCCTCCATGAGGTCAGCAGGGATTACTGGGGCAGGGTAGGAGGTGCCTGGGGCGAAGGAGATGCCTACCCTTCTGGGTGAGCATGCACGGGCAACTCGGTGGGAAGCAAATGGGAGGGTGGTGATGGCATGGGGGTGGCAGAAGATGATACTGTAGGGGTGTGCCACTAGGGTCCGCCACCACCAGGGAGCCCCCATCGGAGGAGGTATCGGAGTCACTACCTCCAGGGGTAGTTGCCTCCACCATGGTACTCCCTTTGCCCTTCAACCCACTGGTCCCCTTGGCGTCAGATGACTCTGCCTCCGAGGATCCGTGGGCTGCTGCATCCCCACTCGCCGGTGCCTCAGCTCCCTCGCCAGATGATGCTGATGTACACAAACACCACAAGAGAACAGGGATGGGGAGACAAAACAGGAGAGACACTTGTAAATAGCTGAAAGGAGTAAACATAGTGGTCATACATATACCCACCCAGAAGACCATCCAACAGGCAGCACCTTCAACTATGCCCATGGCCATGACCCTGACTTGTGACCAGAACCCTGCTCTACACCCATCCCATGAACTACCTAAGGAGCCGACGTGTAGGAGACCTGACCCAAACACTCCTACGCCCTACAGTGGCCATCATGTAGATGGACATCAGTCAGAGTCCCTGCAACTAAGCATCATAAACCCTAATGCACACACAGACATCCATCAAGGGTTAAGATTGTGATATGTGTACTCACCCCCTTGTGTCTGCTCTGCACCCTTCAAGCGCCCATCCAGGTCTGGGTACGCCACGCCAGGATGCGTAGCATGAGGGGGGTCAGTGCCCAACGGGCACCCCTTCCCCGTTGGGAGGACTTCCCCAGCTGGGCCTCACAGATTTTTCACACCCAGCGCCACAGGTCCTCCCACCTCTTCCTGCAGTGGGTGCTCTGCCGGTTGTAGACTCCTAGGGTCTGCACCTCCTTGGCGATGGCAAGCCAAAGTGCCCTCTTCTGGTGGGCGCTGACCTAAAAGGGACACACAGAAATGTAACACAGAGGTCAGGCACTCGGAAAATATGTACAGCTGGCTATATGTCCACTATGGGACGAATAGTACTAACAGACTTACAGGACATACGCATGCAGCATGTCATGAACCATGGCCCATGCAGGGTCAGAGGTGCACACATATGTACTTCCAACACCATCCATTACACACAACCATTGCCCCCAATCCCCCGACTCACCCGTACCTCTGGCCGCCCATAGAGCTTGACGTACAGGGGCAGGACCCCGTCTACTAGCCTCTCCAATTCCTCCTGGGTGAAGGCTGGAGCCCTTTCCCCCGCAACACGAGCCACATCTATGCCCAGAGCCAGGACACAGCAGTACACTCAGTGGAGTACCTGCTTGCACGAGATCAGGGAGTCAAGTGAAGTTGGGGCAACTAATTTGCGTACGTACATCGGTGGTGTGCACCGTCACTGCCGACGGCGATCATGATACGCCAGGAATCCCCATTGGCATCTATTTTAACCAATGACTGTGCGAGCGGCAGTAAACACCACCTTACGCTGTTATGTCAACCGCTACCGGTATGAGGTCACTTCCACCACAACAGTTCTGGATTACAGGGGACAGACATTTTGGCCTTAACTACGCATTAATAAAAAATTATATCTGCACAATGCAGGCCCTATTGTTCACCTAATACACCTATGCATGCGACCATTAACAATACCACACATGACAACCCCTGTTCAATCATCATGGTCTGGATGAAATTCTGTCAAAAACATTTAGCATTTGAGTCCCTACAATCAAGTCAGCAGTGCTTAATGAATGACAAGGTGTGACTATGTATGTGTGTTCCTCACACGTCTTTCAAATCCCTCCTAGGTACCGACCCTTGTGGCAAGGAAGGGCCCCATCAGTGCACAGGCCACTTGTTGATTTGCGGACCATGGTGGAGCGTCACATCATAATCAATTACAGACTCACAAACAAAACCTGAGAACTACCGACTAATAACTCTAATAGACATAGAAGCCAAATACTACGTAGGTCTCCTACTGCAACACCTCCGTAGCTGGGCACCGGAAAATAGTATCATCCCTCCTAATCAGACAGGTTTTGTAAAGGGCCTAGGCACCGCTGCAAACTTATTAACTTTATCAATGATTATTGACAAATGCCAATACAAAAAACAGACCCTGTATCTGTGTTTTGTGGACTTTAAATCAGCTTTTGATCTGGTCCGGCGTCCTCTCTTATGGGAGAAACTATCTTCCTGGGGAATACCGGAGACTTTATTAAAAGCCATACAACAGCTGCATACAGACACGTGGGTAGAGTCAAGGTAGAGGATGGCTCCTTCCTTTCTAGGAACATTATGACAAAGCAGGGATTGAAACAGGGCTGTGTGCTGGCACCATACCTTTTCAATCTCTTCTTATCTGATTTATCTGTGGAATTAAACAGGGTAAACAGGCACTCTCCAAAGCTCAGCAATATGATTATTTCAAATCTGCTATACGGCGATGATGTGGTTCTCCTGAGCCAAACTAAAGAGGACTACAGCGACTCATTGTTAAGATATTTGAATACCCAGAGCAGAGTGGAATGGAAGTTAACCAGGATAAAACTAAAGTAATGAGAATCAGTATTAAATCCTTAAAAATCAAATGGAACTCACAAAGGGGCACTCTGGAACAAGTAAATCAGTACAGATACCTTGGTGTACTTTTTGACGAACGCGGCTCCTTTCTTTCCCAGAAACAGGAGTTATATAGAAAAGGCCACGTGCTATTATTTGCTTTCCAAACTCTAAAAAAAAATCCTAACCGGCCCTAGCTATCGGCCCCTGCTTAAAGTCATCGCAACCAAACTAATTCCAACTCTAGGATATGGAAGCGAAGCTCTGTGTGGGCAAGACGCTACTATCCTAAATAAAATCATTGGAAAAGTCTTTAGGTCCCTATTTCAGCTACTGGGATACACCTCATTAGCACAAATTAGGCTGGAGTTTGGCTATGTAAACTAAAGCATAGACAGAAAAGCCAGCTACATCAAAGCCTGGAAACAGTTACAGCTGGCAAAGAAAAATCTGCTTGTCGTGCCCTTTGGAAAGAGATAAGCTCAAACACCGCAGCCACTGGGCGCCGGTACTTAGACCAGGCACTAATCGACCGAGGGGCAGTGGAGTTATGGGACTCAAATATCTCTTACATTTCTTTAAAAAAAAATGTTTTCATCGGATTGCAAAAAAAAGATCACTAATCATGGACAAGGATTTACTAGCTTCTAGATCACACTTGTGGATGATCATTAATGATTACAAACTTTCAAAGCTTCAGCCGTACCTGGAGGCAGGGTGGACCAAGACAGATAAAGATATTTTTATTAAATATAGATTTGGGATTATTCTGGGCAATGCCCACCTAGTCCTATGGGAACGCTCTCTAAAAATCCCACAGTGTAGGCTATGTGGTAACGGACAGGAAGATATAATTCATTTAGTTTGTATCTATAACGTTTTAAGAACCGAACACAAACTTCTATTGAAGTCATTATTTAATCAGAGGGGAATACGATCTTGCCGGCAAGCAGTGACTGCCTGCCTCAAACCCCAGGACATTGTTTTAAATGCTACATTTTCAAAGTTTCTACACTTGGTATCACGAAAACATCTAATGGTAGAGGACAATTAATGTAAAAAATCTTTGCACAGGAGTGTGGGAACCCCTTTTTAGATAACAATAAGTTTTTGGTATGCTTTTTATCATCTAGATTGTAGAATGTTAAACTGATATTTTGTATTGTATATTTATTATTTTTTATAGAATAATGTATCGATGAATTGATTTTTATTAATTACACATCAAGAATAAACTACGACTCACCCGTGCAACTATTCTGGAACTTTGTGCATTACTGGATCCTGCACTGACTCCGGCAAATCGTAATCAGCATGCCATCTCTACTGAAGTGCAGATGCTTTCTGCACTCCATTACCTGGCCACCGGCTCATTTCAAGTGACAGTGGGCAAAGGTGCTGGATTTTCACAGCCAATGTTCAGCATAATACTAACAAGATTTCTGAATGCATTTGTACGACACCTGCAGTCCCATGTGAGATTTCCCCAAAGTACTGACCTCCCTGCCACCAAGTTTGACTTCTATGCGTTTGCAAACATACCCCATGTGATAGGTGCCGTTGGTGGCACCCACATACCTATAATACCCCCAAGAGTCAGTGAACAGGTGTACAGAAACAGAAATAACTTTCACTCCATGAACATTCAATTGGTATGTACTGCAGACCTGTACATCTCACATGTGAATGCCTTGTTCCCCGGTTCAGTCCATGATTCCTTTGTGCTGAGGGACTGTAGTGTGTCACACAAGATGGAACAACTACAAGAAGACAGAGGGTGGATCATAGGTAGGTGTTTCTGTCACTAACTGCCACTTAGCCGACAGCCAGGCTGTCTGACTCAGGGGCTTGACAGTGACTGCTCTGTTTTGCACCTTGTTCTAGGTGATTCTGGCTATCCCAACTTGCGTTGGCTCTGGACACCAGTGAGGAATCTTGGGACAGATGCAGAGAGGAATTTCAATGAGGCCCATGGGCGTACTAGGAGGGTGATAGAGCGCACACTAGGTCTCCTAAAGGCTAGATTTCGTTGTCTACATATCTCTTGGGTTCCCTGGCCTATGGGCCTGAAAAGGTGTGTAGAATAGTGGTGGCCTACTGCATGCTGCTTAACGTGGCTGTGAGAAATTCTATCCCCCTCTTGGAGGTGGATAGTGCTGTATATCCTGACCAGGTTCCTCAGAAAGGGGACGGGAGTGATGGTGATGATGAGGAAGGGGAAGATGTCAATTCCAGGACCCAACTGATACAACTCTACTTCCAGTAACTATGTGGGACTAAGGGCTGACATTGGTGTTTGTGAAACATGCTGTGAGTGTGCTTTGTCATCTAGGGGGTGTTTGAATCTACTAATTGCATCTGGGTCCAGGTCTGCATGGGACATAATACAATTTAGTGGTTGCTTTTGTTACAACATTTAGGCACAACAACATGTAAGGTGAGTGTGTACTTTCATGCTACGCAGGTACAAATAAAGTAGTTATCAGCCAGTTGCATCCATACTTCACTCTGTTCACACATTACGACAGGTGAGAGATGTGTTTTATTTGGTGCAGGGATTGAATAGTGCAAATTACAGTGATGGCAGTTGGTCATGCGTGGTTGTCCTCAATGCCAACATGGTGGCAGCCTTGTTGTAAGTATTGATGGGTCCATCAATGCTTACATGAGTTTTTATTGATTGTTAGCACTGTTTGGTAGTTGATTGTGTCGGGTGGTTGGTGGGCAGATTGTTGGAGAGTCACTTCTTTGAGGGGGCCTTGATTTTAGCAGGGGTTCCAGTCCCATAACTTGGACTGAGGGTCCGTTTGTGCGCCTGCTGTTGACCTATAGGGGATGACATGGTTGTTCCTTGTGTTTCCTCTGAGGGTAGTTTGTGGAATGTTGCTGCTGATGCTGTCACTGTCTGGTCTGTCTCCTGTGCTGTAGTGGGGGCCTCCTGTCCTGTGTGGGTCTCAAACTGGGTTTGTACAAGCTGCAGCAGTGCTCCTGCTATGCCGGCCATTGTGGTGTTGTGCAGTTTCCACTGCTCCATGGCCTCTTGGTAGTGTTCCTGTTGCATCCTCTAACTATGCTCCAGGGTGGATACTATCTGGGCCAATCTGTCATGGGTATGCTGGTAGGCCCCCGAGACCTCAGAGATCACGTCCTGGGCTCCAGCATCCATCCTGTGGCCTCCCCCATGGCCCACTGCGGCCCTCCCACTGGGCCTAGTTCCCTGTGCCTGTGTCCCCTGCACAGGACTGGCAGTACCACTTCTACTGGGGCCATCGTCTTCCTGCCTGTTGGCAGGAGGTGACTGGCCTCTGTACCTGTGTTCCACCAGTCTGTGGCCTGGATACACAGGTGTGTGGACGGTTGCCCTGGGCTGCTGTTCTTGCCAGGGTGGTAGGGGTGTCAGTGGTATCCTGGGTGGGGCTGCTGGATGGTGACAGTCCAGGACTATGTGAGGGGCCAGTCTGCTCATCAGTGTCCAAGGTTCCATCCCCAGTGCCATGTGAGGTGCCTCTGTCTCCCTGGGGGGCACTGCCACTCCTTGTCCTGTCCGTCAGGGTGGCATGGGTGGTGGTGCCTGTTGGGGGAAATGGATATGTCTGCTACAAATGCATGATCGGATGGGGTGCACAGGGCTGGGCTGTTTTGTGCAGATGCTATACTTTGGGGCCATGCAGGGTGCCTTTGTGAGGTTTGCACTGCACTTTGCTTAGGATGTGGAGGTGCATTATGGGTGGTGTAGTGACATTGTGAATCCTTGCAGGGGTAGGTGGCTGTGCACAGGGGGAGGGATGTGGGCTTGTTAGTGGGTTTGTGAGCATGCAGGGTGACTGGATGTTGTCAATGTGGGCTGGGTGGGGTGGTCCTGGTGGGTGTTGGAGGGGTGGGGTGGTGCATGCATTCCAGGTGTGATGGATATGGGGTAATTGTAGATGACTTACCCGAATCCATTTCTCCAGTGAGTCCAGGGAGTCCCTCAGGGTGCAGGAAGGCCAGTACCTTTTCCTCCCAGTCAGAGTATTCGGGTGGTGTTGGTGGTGGGCCTCCCCCAGTCTTCTGGACTGCAATGTGGTGCCTGGATGCCATGGCCCTGACTTTCCCCCGCAGGTCGTTCCATCTCTTGCGGATGTCGTCCCTGGTGCGTGGATGGTGTCCCACTGCATTGACCCTGTTGACAATGGTCTGCCATAGCTCCATCTTCCTGCCGATGGGTGTGTGCTGCACCTGAACACCGAATAGTTGTGGCTCCACCTTCAGGATTTCATCCACCATGGTCTTTAACTCCCTTTCTGTGAAGCGTGGATGCTTGGGGAGTGACATGGTGAGTGTGGTGAATGGTGTCGGGGTTAAATCGCGGTGAGGGTGCTCCTCTGTGGTTCGGTGTGTCTCATGTATAGTGGCGTTCTGTGTCTGCTTCTGGTGATCACTGTCTTCGTTGGCCTAGTTTCGTTGCAAAGGATTGTGGGGTGTGTATGTGAGTGTTTTATGGTGTTGTGGATGTGTGTCAGGTGTGTGGGTTTCTAGCTTATCCAATGTGCACTTCTTGCTGTTGGGTCCACTTGCCGCCCAATGGCGGTCTTCTGTTCACCGTCGCCACAGCGGTCAGTGGTGTTTACCGCCGTGTTCATAATGACCACCTATGTCTCAAAGAACATGACACTAACGATCCAAGAGACAAACTGTAAGTAGAAAGTCTAATGATAAAAACTAGCAGAAGAAAATGCTTATTTCGCCACTGCTTCATTTCGTTTAGATTCTCTCTGTCCAGTGGAAAAGTAGGACGGGCATTTGGGGTTACTTTGCCCATGGAAATCTGTACTACAAGACTCCGGGATCAGATTTTATATAAAAATGTTGCAAAAGCAATAGAACCTCTGCCATTAACACTTGGCCAGTTTAACTCCTTTCATGGCCTATCGCTAGGTGGCACCATACTCTATATATTATTATGTGCAGCTGATATGCTGTTATGTCCCAAGTGAGGAGTGATCAGACGTAGAGGGCACCTGTGAGGTGCTCTCCCGCTTCAGCGAGGTGTTCGGCCTACAAGTGAACTGAGGTGAATATAATGCCCATTCCTTACGTGCTCTGAGCAGTTACCAGGCTTCTGGAACTAGGGGACGTGATTTGCTGGAAGCCATCTACCTTCAGCTTCTTAGGGGTGCAAATGTATCTGTCTGAAGTCCAGTTAAATGAGGGTAACAAGATAGAAGGGGGTCCAGTGGTACGCTCCTGGGGTGGGAGACTTCAGGATTCCTTTGCGACTCACATGGCTCCAACTTATTGTATACCCATCACAGAAGCTGTAGGATACCACAGAAGGTATACTGACCACAACACTTAAATATGCATGGGTCAGAGCACTTCAACCAACCTGCACTAAAATCCCTTACTCTTGCAAGCCTTTGATCATGGCGTTTCTAGTTTTACACTCTCTGGGAGACTGGGGTGGACTGTGGCAGTAGGGCACAACAAGTTTAATTTCACTGGAGGTGCTCTTTAAGAACAACACCTTTAGAGACTTTCAGTGCCTCATGGACAAGTTTGAGCTTTCTGCTTATCACATTCCGCTCTAAAGAACTACTAGAGCCACGATCCAAGCGAGATCAAAGGTTGATGCATCCGTGCCCCAATCGCATGATGGCCCCTGGGTTATCTGCATGATGACCGGAAAGAGTTGGGTGATCTCACTACTATAAAGCACACTGCTACAGCAGACTGGTTGGTCTGCAAGGGCTACGCTAATGCTGGATGGAGGATGTTGGCACTTCAATCTCTAATAAAGAATAAAAGCCATCTAAGAGTAAGCCTCATGCACATTGAGAAACATCATATTTAAACTTATACAGTACTATTCTCCACATCGAGTCTATCATACCCACAATAGGATTTATCTCACGCTTCTTGGGGCGCCTAAAGCTTGTCCGGAGTGTGACATAGAGGCAGTGGACTTCTACCATATGATGTGGGTTTGCCCTTCGCTCCTAAGCTACTGAAATGCTATCACACATTACATATCTGTAGCCACTAGACTACACTATCTAAAAACATCGGCTTACTGTCCGTTGGGACTGTTCCAGAGACCCCAGGCAAGAGCAGTCACATCCAAATTTATTGAGCTAGCACTGGTTCTGGCATGTCGCCAACTGGTGATTTCTTTGAAAGCACAATGCGGCCCTAGCCTACTGCTTTAGCGGACAGGATTAAGTGGCAGAACGTGAAGGGGCTGCATTGCAGTGTGAAGCACGATAGAGCATCAGGGGTGCTGTAAAATGGCATCCCATGCAGAAGCATGGGATGCCATTTTACAGGACTGCCCAATGATAGACAGCTCAGGTGGACTTCTGATGGCCCCTGAGAATAACGAGGGGGATACTGGCTGAACGCAAGGTTCTAGCCAAAGACCACTGGCATCCTACCCAACCCCACATATGGCCCGCACAAAGATTCTGGCACGCCAGCTCGTATGGTACAGATGTGATGGAGGCTCTGCCACAGACCACAGACCCAATAGGACAGAGGTATATGTTAATGCAATGTAACAATGTCCCATTATGTAATGGACATTTCCAACACTTTTGAACTTTTACTCCTTTTAAAATCACTATTCTGTATATGAGGTAAAAAGATATTATCTCTGTTCTTCTCACAACTTTCCCTTTTTCGACTGTGATCACTTTTTGCGCCATCCACACATTTGTTTTAGTACTGTGTATTCACATATTACACTGAGAACCTACTGTTCATACTTTAATAAATCAATGCATGTATGCGCATGTGGCATGCATCTATAAATTGATGAAAAAAACTTTTTCAAGAGAATACCATTTTGGATCATGATCCTTTCTTGCTATTTAGATGCTTATAACAACACATTAGCTAAGTATTGTTCTGAACTCATAAATTACTTTTAATATTCATACCTAATCGGATGTTGTTGTTTTGTAATAATAAGGAGCACTAGTTATAATCCCAGGCATGTGTGTGGCTGTGCACACAACCCTCCTACTGCTAGATGATACCACGGCCTTCAAAACTTTTGTGCGGTCATGCATGCCGGATACCCTGGAGAATTTTTTTTTTTTAACCTAATTTTTCCTCTGGGTCTGTTTATTGCAAATGGCTCTCATGGCTACACTGGGGTTTCAATGACAGAATATTTTGCTCTGGGGGAGGCAGAAGAAAGGGTTGTGCCATCTCATCCATGCACTTTGCCTTGGCACAAGAGTCAGTGGTGAGATGTGAAAGGAAAACGCTTTGATCAGAGGACTCATATGGGTTTCATTGTGGGGTGTGAGGATATTATTATATGCTGATGATACTCTACTGCAGGTATATGACTCAGTGATTTATATAAACAGAATTCTTAAGCTCTCTAGAGCAGTGGTTCCCAACCTGTGGTCCGGAGACCCCTGGGGGTTCACAAAGCCTCCTCAGGGGGTCCGCGGCTGCGTATGAAATTAAATAATCTTAACAGATTGGTTCTCCAGCTTTCAGTAATGACTCAGTAGGGGATCCCTAGATTCCAATAATGATTTTTAGTGGGGGTCCCCAGGTTCCAGTAATGATAAAGCGGGGTCCACAGAAGTCAAAAGGTTGGGAACCACTGCTCTAGAGTGTTCAGAGAGTAATCAGTCTTAATTAAGGTAACAGTCCTGTACCCAAAGGATGCTGGCTTCTGTTCTCCGTAGCAGCAAACAATTCCCTAAATGGACTGCACTATGGACAAGAATGGGACCCATCTCCCATAAAAAAAATTAAAAAAAACGAAGACATCAGAGGTACGTTTTAGAAGCGGATTCAATTCTGGTTCATGGACCATCCCAATTTACAGGAGAAGTCACCCTTGCTGGAATAAAAAAAAAAATTGTGGGGCAGGGAAGTGTAAAGACAAAAACAGAATGCTGAGTAGGGAAAGAGCAAGGACAAGGAAGCAGTATGATCAGTGTGTGAAACTTGAACACTCAATCCATGTGTAAGGGAGTTTCTCGCCCTGACATGTTTTAGAACCGGCTGATTGGGATCTTCTATCCCATTGCTTCCCTTTCTGAGTGGAGTATGACGCATTTAAGTATCTTAGCATTTACATCACAAAGAAAGAGCAGTATGCTTCTTTACATCGAATGACTACAAAAAACATCCAGAGCAACAGAAGACTTAGTAGGGCACTGCCACTTTCACTTTTCGGAAGGACAGTGTTGTATAACATGATCTTTTCGCCAAAGTTTCTATAACTGCTCCACAATACAACCTAACAGGTGCCAGACATCATTGTTTCATTGTAAGAAAATGAATGCAACCATCCGCAGTTCATTATGGGTCCCCGAGAAGTGCTTTGACAACAATGACCCACAGTGTGTTCAATTTTGGTATTGCACTCTGGTGAGAAAATGCCCTTTTTTCAGTGGTCACTTGCAATTTTTCGCTACATTTTCCTGATGCTTATTAGACTTAGCACAATGGGTACACTGTGTAGTACTCTGACCACCTCTAACATTTGGCTAATCCCTGATTAGCACCTTTAATTCTCCTATAAGGTCACAGTATATTGTGTTGAAACTACACCCATGGAGTGAAAGTTAATGTCACCTGAGAACTGCAGCACTATTGTGCCATCCACAAATGTGACAAAGAAAACATGGCTTCAGGCCTACCTTCGTAGTCTGACTGCTGCAGTTTAAATCTGTAGATCAACCTGTCAAAATAAACCTTTCTGGCAGGGAATAACTGCTCTTTTAAATATTAATAAAGTCACCCCTATGTAGGCATCGTAGCTCACGAGGTAAGGTGCATGATATTTAGAAGTGGGACATGAAGAAATGTAATGTTATCATGTTTCCTTCAGTGACAAGCCCCTAAAACCTATTTTTACTGAGGGAGGAACTGGCTGTCCTGTAAAGAAAACTAGAGTGCACACTAAATTATTATGTTACTAATTTTACTCTTTCGGGGTTCAAGCCAGCTAGAAAAATGGTTCAACCACTGTTTAGTATTAATAAAATCCTAATTCAATTATGAAGATGGGTTTTTATTAAATATTTAGTAAAAGCAAGTATAAGAAAGTTATCTTTTCCCATGCTGATATTCATGAAATTTGCATTAGTGGTCTAACAGCTGCCCAGTACGTTCTTTACTTCCTGAAGGGTGAAAACTGCACCAAGAACAAAAAACAATGGCCTGGATGACAGGAGGTGGTTTTCTTCCCTCCCAGGAAAGAACAGTCAGGGTGGACCCAAAACATCTTTACCTCTTAAAGGGGCCTGCCCTTTCCCAAGTAAGTATAAGGTGAGACTTGGAGAAGACACCTTTATTCACCCAGCTAGACTGGCAACAAACACAGTGAGAGGGGAGCTACCTCAAAAAACGGTTTTGAGTGACCACTGAGGTGTGGACCGCTCATTTCCCAGGTCACACCAATGGGTGGGCACAGAGGCTCTATTTTAGATTTTGGGAATAAGATGCACTGTCTGATTGATTACAGTAGGGCAAACAGAAACTGCTGCAAAAGCTGGCAGGGCTGCCCCTGGAAACTTTAGTTAGGAAGGAGCCAAAAGCCACCCCGCCCAATAAGTGGCAATAAATATGGCACCCCGATGCACCCTCCTCAGCCCCTTCTGGGCTTGTGGAAGAACAAAAGAAGAACTGTATCTGCAGTTTGAAACCTGTAACAAGACCTGAAGGGCTGGACCTGCTCCCACCTCTACCCAGGACAAAGAAGTGGACTCCAAGGGTTAGTTAGATGACATACTGTGTGGCTACAGGGACATAATATGGTGAAAAAGGCCTTTTCTCTAAAGTGCCCAGATGCCCTATAGTAACTAGACCTGGATGTATCTAACTGGACCTTTCTTGACAACCCTGAAGAGCTGGTAGTTGGAGCATTTTTGGACTTCCAGATCTCTGGAAGACCAGTACCAATCACCCCAGCCAATCAGTCCAAGATTGACATCACCGGGCTAAAGAAACAGGGTTCTTCCACTTGGAGCTTCTTTGCAATAGCAAATTTGTTCCATTGGGTTCTGAATGGATGGGGAAACACTTGCGTTCCTTGTCTGCGCTCAGACGCAACCACCAGGTGTAGGTGACACCAAGAAAAATGCAAAAACGGATTGCACAGAAGGAAGCTCTGTAGAAGGCTGGCCTGGTTTGTAGTGCGTACCTTGGGTACTTACACCAGGTCCAGTTATCCCTTATTAGTAAAATGTAGTAGTGTTCTAGCAGCTTAGGCCGATAGAGGTAGCTATAGCAGAGCAGCTTAGGCTGAACTAGGAGACATGCAAAGCTCCTACAATACCACTTATAGTTACACAGTACTTATACACAAGTAAAGCCAATACTCTGTTACCAAAAATAAAGGTAGTTTATGTGGTTGGCACAAGGCAAAAAATATCTCAGAGGCAACACTCCTTCTGGAGGTAAGTATTATACACAATATATACACTAGACACCAAAATAGGGTAAGCAATTAGATATTGGATAGTGCAAACAATAGGAAATGCTATAGAATGCAATGGGAGAAAATAGGTCTAGGGGCAACACAAACCATATACTAAGAAAGTGGAATGCGAACCACGAATTCCCCCATAGACAAGTGTAGTGTGTAGCGAATCGCTGGGTGAATAAGAATACAATAAAGATAAGTAAATTACCCCACCCCAGAGCCCAGGAAAGTAGGAGTAAAGTACTGCAAGTTTCCTTAGGACACACTACAAGTCGTGATTAGAATTGTTGCATGAACCAAGCAAGACTGCAAACAACAAATGGTGGATTCCTGGACCTGAAGACCTGCAAAGGAAGGAGACCAAGTCTAGAAGTCAGAAGAAGTTCCAGGAAGGACAGGAGCCCCTGCCAACCCAGAAGAAGGTGCAAAAGAAGAGTTCCCGATTGGACGAAGACTGCAGAAATGCACCCAAGGAAGATGTCAGCGGGTTCCTGCATGATGCAATGGATGTCCAACAAAGAGATGTTGGATGCAGGCGAGTTTTGGCGCTGGATTCGTCCAACAAGCCGTGGTTCCGGAAAAGTTGTGTTTTGCGTCAAAATGGTGCTGCCTTGACCCAGGAGGGACCTGGGGGCCTCAACTCTGCTTGAGGAGGTAGAGGGGGCTCTCAGCACTTCAGAGAGCCCTCAGTCGACAAGACAGCACCCAAGGGAGTCCCAGGACACGGAGACAAATGAGGTGCAAAATGTGGTTGGTGCAGCACTACAAAGGAAGGTCCCACGCCGCCAGAGGTCAACTCAGCGAGTTGAGCGTGAAGGATAGAGTACTGGGGACCTGGGCCAGACTGTGCACGAAGGAATTTTGCAAATAATGCACAGAGGCCTCAGGAAGTAAAGAAGACGCTGTGCACAGGGGTACTGTCATACTCGGGGAAGGCAAGCTCTTACCTCCTCCAAATTGGGACAGCAGGACCTCAGAAAAGTCTGTGTCGAAGGAGTCCACCACCTGTGTTCCAAGGAGCACGCTTGTCACCAGGAGAGGAGTCCAAGAGAACCGGTCGTCGACGTAGAAGGCGCCTGCGTGAGCAGGGAATTGACTCCGTCACTCCACTGGAGATTTCTTCAGTCCTTCTGGTGCAGGGTGAAGACAGGGAGTCCCGAGAGCGTTCGCACCGTGGAAACTGTTGCAGTTGCTGGCTGGAGCTGAAGCTGCAGAGGAAAAGTAGCCCTTTTGGATACTTTGTTGCTGTTACAGCGGTTCCTGGAGCAGTCTGCAGTCGATATGAGGATGACGTAATAGTTGCAGAGGATTCCTGCTGGAAACTTGCAAGTAGAATCTGAAGAAAAACCCACAGGACAGACCCTAACTAGCCCTGAGAGGGGGATGGGCTACCTTATCAGGTATGGACCTATTAGGAGGGGTCTCTGGCGTCACCTGCTGGCACTGGCCACTCAGAGGCCTCCAGAGTGTACCCACACCTTGGAAAACAAGATGGCTGAAGTCTGGAACACACTGGAGGAGCTCTGGGCACCACCCCTGAGGTGGTGATGGACAGGGGAGTGGTCACTCCCCCTTCCATTGTCCAGTTTCGTGTCATAGCAGAGACTGGGGGTCTCTGAACCGGTGTAGACTGGCTTACGCAAGGAGGGAACCATGTGTGCCCGTCAAAGCATTTCCAGAGGCTGTGGGAGGCTACCCCTCCCCAGCCTGTTACACCTATTTCCAAAGGGAGAGGGTGTAACAACCTCCTCCCAAAGGAAATGCTCTGTTCTGCCTTCCTGGGACTGAGCTGCTCAGACCCAAGGAGGGCAGAACCCTGTCTGTGAGGTGGCAGCAGCTGTAGCTGCATTGCAAGCCTCAGAGAGCTGGTTTGGCAGTACTGGGGGTCCATAGTGGAGACCCCAGAATGCATTGAATTGGCTTCCAATACCAGATTTGGAATAAGGGGACAATTCCATGATCTTAGATACCTTACATGGCCATATTCTGAGTTACCATTGTGAAACTACATATAGGTATTGACCTATATGTAGTGCACGCGTAAAATTGCGTCCCTGCACTCACAAAGTTCTGGGAATTGGCCATGAACTGTGTGGGGGCACTTTTGCTAGTGCAAGGGTGCCCTCACACTTCGTAACTTTGCACCTAACCTTCAGTAAATGAAGATTAGACATATAGGTGACTTATAAGTTACTTAAGTGCAGTGAAAATGGCTGTGAAGAACGAGTTACTTACCTTCGGTAACGACTTTTCTGGTGGATACATTAGCTACCTGTGGATTCCTCACCTAATGAATACTCCCATTGCGCCAGTACTCGACGGAAATCTTCTTCCTAGCTTCTGCACGTCGACGAGGACGTCACAGTTGCCCACGCGACGCCGTCATACAGGCAATAAGAGGTCCTCGCTGATGTGCCGACGTCAGTACCAACATTTTTTACGTGCCTGAGAATAATAGGCCATTGAGATGAAAGAACAATAGTAATATTTAATGATATTCCAAGCAAACACATCATTCCGAGAATTCAACCTACCATTTTTTAAATTTTTTTTTTACAAGTAAATAAATATATGAACTATATATATACATATAAACATATATACATAATATATACCAATCCTCAAAACCAAGAGGAGCACACTCAAGAATTACTTGGTTAGACCAAACAGGCAACAGGGAGGCGGGTGGTACCGTGAAGAATCCACAGGTAGCTAATGTATCCACCAGAAAAGTTGTTACCGAAGGTAAGTAACTCATTCTTCTGATGGATACAACTACCTGTGGATTCCTCACCTAATGAATAGAGTCCCAAAGCAGTACCGCACTCAGTGGTGGGTGCCTGAACGGTCAAACCAAGAAATCCTGCAGCACTGACCGTGCAAAATGGCCGTCCCTTCTGACCTCAGAGTCCAAGCAGTAATGCTTCGCAAAAGTGTGAAGGGACGACCAAGTTGCGGCCTTGCAGATGTCGACCACAGGAACACCCCTAGCCAAGGCCGAGGAAGCCGACTTAGCTCTGGTGGAATGAGCTCTTATACCATCAGGGGGATCCTTCTTTGCTAAAGAGTAACACATTTTAATGCAAAGAACAACCCACCTGGAGAGTGTTCTCTTGTGGACTGCCTTTCCTCTCCTCTTTCCCACGTATCCGATGAAAAGCTGATCCTCCAGCCTGAAATCCTTTGTCCTGTCTATATAAAAGCTTAACGCCCTCTTTGGGTCCAAGCAGTGAAGTCTCTCCTCTTCCTTTGACGGATGAGGCGGAGGAAAAAAACGTGGATAGAGTAATTGTTTGGGCCAAATGAAAGGGTGAAACAACCATCGGAAGGAAAGCAGCCTTGGTCCTCAACACCACCTTATCCCCATAAAAAGATGTATAAGGGGGTTTTACCGATAGAGCCTGCAACTCACTCACTCTCCTTGCAGATGTAATAGCAACCAGGAAAACTGTTTTAAGAACTAACAATCTTATGGGGCAAGAATGCATAGGCTCAAAAGGGGACCCCATAAGGAAAGTTAGAACCAAGGACAAATCCCATTGAGGCATAACGAAAGGATTTGGAGGAAATTTATTCAAAAGGCCCTTCAAGAATCTAAGTACTAATGGAGATTTAAATAAAGAAGGCTGGTCTGGAAGACAAATAAAGGCTGACAAGGCAGACAAGTAACCCTTAACAGTAGCCACTGCACAACCCCTCTGTGCTAAAGATAAAGCAAAAGATAAAACATCCGACAAATGAGCATGTATGGGATCAATCTGTCTCTCTCCACACCATACCACAAATTTAGACCACCTATTAGCGTAGATAGATTTAGTGGAGTGTCGCCTGCCCGATAAGATAACATCCACTACCTCAGGCGGGAGAGAAAAGGAACTCAGGTTGCCCCGTTCAATCTCCAGGCATGAAGGTGCAGGCTCTGGAGGTTGGGGTGTAAAACCTGCCCCTGCGACTGCGAGAGGAGGTCTGCCCTGAGAGGGAGACGGAGCGGAGGGCACAGTGAGAGTTGGAGAAGGTCGGAATACCACACCCTCCTTGGCCAATCCGGAGCAATTAAGATGACTTGGGCCCGGTCTTGGCGAATTTTCCTCGACACCCGAGGAATCAAGGGTATTCGGGGGAACGCGTAAAGCAGCTGGTCGCACCAGGTCATCTGAAACGCGTCCCCCAAAGCTCCCTGAACCGGATACTGGAGGCTGCAGAATAACGGGCAGTGCGAGTTCTCCCGGGTGGCAAACAGATCTATCCGAGGAAACCCCCACATCTG
This sequence comes from Pleurodeles waltl, assembly GCF_031143425.1. Classification (NCBI taxonomy): domain Eukaryota; kingdom Metazoa; phylum Chordata; class Amphibia; order Caudata; family Salamandridae; genus Pleurodeles; species Pleurodeles waltl. The sequence continues at coordinate 238,045,829 of NC_090439.1, forward strand.
GAAGATTATCCGGACTTGATCTGGATGGAGACGCCACTCGTGATCGGCCGAGAAATGGCGACTGAGACTGTCCGAACGTACGTTCAAGACACCCCGGCCAGATGATTTGCTACCAAGCAAATCTGATGGTCCTTTGCCCAGGACCATAGCCGAAGAGCTTCTCTGCAGAGAAGGTACAACCCTACCCCTCCCTGCTTGTTTATATACCACATCGCAGTAGTGTTGTCCGTCAGGACCTGAACCAACTGACTGCAAAGGGATGGGAGGAAGGCCTTGAGAGCCAGACGTACAGCCCGCAACTCCAACAGATTTATATGAAACATCTGTTCCACTGGAGACCAAAGCCCCTTGATCTCCAGGTCCCCCAGATGAGCTCCCCACCCTAGAGTGGAAGCATCCGTTATTACAGTGGCCACAGGCGGAACTTGCGAGAACGGCCTTCCTCGGGAAAGATTGTCGTCCGCAATCCACCATTTCAAATCCATGGCAGTATCTCTGGAGATCCTCACTGAGCCTTCGAGATCCCCCTTGTGTTGAGACCACTGCCTTCGGAGGCACCACTGAAGAGCCCTCATGTGCCAGCGAGCATGCGTGACCAACAGTATGCAGGAGGCAAACAGACCGAGCAGACGTAGGACCTTGAGGACTGGAATGACCGCTCCACTTTGAAACATTGGAACCAACGCCTGAATGTCCTGAATCCGCTGAGGCGGAGGAAAGGCTCGATTCAATGTTGTATCCAGTACTGCCCCTATGAACAGGAGGCGCTGAGAGGGCTCTAGGTGAGATTTGGGCACGTTCACTGAAAAGCCCAGGTCGAACAACAACTGGGTTGTCGACTGCAGATGATGCAACACGAGCTCCGGGGACTTGGCTTTGATCAACCAGTCGTCCAGGTAAGGGAATACTGCTATCCCCTTCCTTCTGAGCTCTGCCGCAACCACCGACATCACCTTCGTGAAGACTCGAGGTGCTGAAGTAAGACCAAACAGAAGGACCGCAAACTGATAGTGCTGCGACCCCACCACAAACCGGAGATACTTCCTGTGCGACTTGAGTATCGGGATATGAAAGTAAGCATCCTGCAAGTCGACAGACACCATCCAATCTCCATTGTTCAACGCCAAAAGCACCTGAGCTAGGGTCAGCATCTTGAACTTTTCCTGTTTGAGGAACCAATTCAAGATCCTCAGGTCCAGGATTGGTCTCAACCGACCATCCTTCTTGGGAATCAGGAAGTACCTTGAGTAACAACCTTGACCCCTTTCCTGCTCTGGAACTAACTCCACCGCGCCCTTTGAAAGGAGGACTTGAACCTCCTGTTCTAACAACAGGAGGTGTTCTTCTGAACAATAAGATGTGCGGGCAGGATGGGGGGCGGAAACTCCCGAAAGGGAAGGGTGTAGCCTTTTCTCACAATGCTGGTAATCCAGGAGTCTGATGTGATGACCTCCCACTTGTGGAGAAAATTCAGTAACCTCCCCCCTACAGGAGAGGAGTGAGTGGAAATTGGTGGAAGCCTAAGGCTGCTTCCCCTGCTGCACCCCTCCAGAGGAAGAGGAAGAGGCAGAGTGCTGCTGAGAGGCTCCCCTGGTACGGACCCTACCACTCCCTCTAAAAGATCTATAGGAGAGAGCAGAGGTAGGCTGCTCGAAAGGAGGAGGAGCCACGACCAAATCCTCGAAACCTCCTAAAAAATCTGGAGGAGGCAGAAGAAGTGGCTTGCAAGCCTAGCGACTTGCCCATGGCCCTGCTCTCCTTGAACCTCCCTAAGGCCGAATCCGCCTTGGCACCAAAGAGCTTGTCCCCATCAAAAGGAAGGTCCAGTAGGGTCGACTGTACATCCGAGGAAAATCCTGAGTTACGAAGCCAAGCCTGCCTCCTTGTAACTACAGCAGTGCCCATTGCTCTAGCCACAGAGTCAGTTGTATCCAACCCAGATTGGATAACCTGAGTTGCAGCTGCCTGAGCGTCCGATACCAGATTCAATAGCCCCTGAGGGACTTCCGTATGCGTAGATGCAATTTCGGCCATCAGAGCATAAATGTACCTTCCTAAAATACATGTAGCATTGGTGGACTTTAATGCCATGCTACATGACGAGAACACCTTTTTGGATGCTATGTCCATCTTCTTGGAGTCTCTATCCGAGGGCACAGTTGGAAAAGAGCCAGGAGCAGACCTTGCCGAGCAGGAAGCCTGGACCACCAAGCTTTCAGGTGTTGGATGTCTGGTAAGAAAACCAGGGTCAGCCGGTGCAGCCCGATACCTCCTAGCCACAGATCTATTGACAGCTGAAGAAGACACCGGCTTCTTCCAGACTTCCAAAACAGGTTCCAGCAGCGTCTCATTGAACGGCAAAAGTGGTTCTGCCGATGTAGAGGCCGGGTGTAACACCTCTGTCAACAAATTCTGCTTGGCTTCAGTCACCGGCAAAGGGAGATCCAAGAAGTTAGCTGCCTTCCTGATAACAGCATGAAAAGTGTCCGCTTCTTCTGTATACTCCCCAGGAGATGACAAGTCCCACTCGGGTGAAGTATCTAGGCCACTAGCAGTGTCCAGGCCATGGAGACCCTCATGAGAGTCCTCAATCTCTCCTTCCTCCAGGTTCTGTCTCTGGTACTCCTGTTCTTCAAGGAGGCGGAGAGCAAGCCTCCTCGAGTGCAGCCTCTCCTCAATCCTCGGCGTCGACATGGCGTCAGCAGATGTCAAAGAACGACGCCGATCTCCGGATCCGTCCGACGCCGGGTCTACAGGCGCCACAGGTACTTTTGGCGCCGAACAAGGAGTCGGATGGAGAGAGGACTGCTTCGGAGTCGTAGGAGGTCTAGACGGCGCCACTGGTTGAAACATCGAAGCCGCCGGAGCCGAAGTTGACGGAGTCGAAGCCTCAGGAGCCACCGGAGCCGTTTCCGACGCCGAACTTACGTTCCCAAGGGGAGAAAGGGCATAAAGGGTGCCGGTCGAAGGGGAGCCGGAGCACCCATGTTGAAAGCCAAAGGGCCCGAAGGCCCAGCCGGTCCACCACATGGAGCCATCTGCTGGAAGATGGAGAACATCGCATTTAAAAATGCAGTATTATCAGCTCCAGGGGCCGGGAAAGCCGGGTACTGGGGTGCCTGGTTCGAAGGCGACACCGACGCCGGCCTCGACGTCTGCAATGTCGGAGAAAACATTTGAGGCTGCGGAACCTCAAACACTGAAGGTGGTTGGCCCGATGACCCGGGCGAAGTCGGTGAGGCTGGAGAAGAAAACGGCGTCGACGGATGGGGAGTGACAGTGGGACTGACCTCCCAAGTCTTCTGACGCCGAGTCGATGGTGACCTCGACCGAGACCTCTCTTTACTCGACCGGCGCCGTGATTCTCGACGACGCCGGGAGTCCCGATGATGCCGATGAGACTTCGGTGATGAGGATTTTCGATGGTGTCTCTTTTCCTTCTTTTTCGACTTCGCCAGAAAAAGCTTGGCCTCGCGCTCTTTCAGGGCTTTAGGATTCATATGCTGACAAGAATCACACTTGTCAACATCATGATCGGAACTAAGACACCACAAACAGTCAGAATGTGGGTCCGTTACCGACATTTTGCCCCCACACTCACGACAGGGCTTGAATCCTGACTTTCTCTGCGACATTGTAATCTCAGAGAAAAAATAGATCCAAAAAACACACTGTAACTGTCGAACAGCAACAGTAGCTCCCTCGAAGATAACCGTTTCGAATGGCACGGAAAAAAGGGAACTGACGTTGGCAGGTCGGCGAGGACCTCTTATTGCCTGTATGACGTCAGACGGCGTCGCGTGGGCAACTGTGACGTCCTCGTCGACGTGCAGAAGCTAGGAAGAAGATTTCCGTCGAGTGCTGGCGCAATGGGAGTATTCATTAGGTGAGGAATCCACAGGTAGTTGTATCCATCAGAATAGTGTGTGCACTATTTCACGCAGGCTGCAATAGCAGGCCTGTGGAAGGGTTTGTCTGAGCTCCTTATGGGTGGCAAAAGAAATGCTGCAGCCCATAAGGATCTCCTGGAACCCCAATGCCCTATGTACCTAGGTACCATATATTAGGGACTTATAAAGGGGGTCCAGTGTGCCAATTGAAATTGGTAAATGAAGTCACTAGCCTATAGTGACAAATTTAAAAGCAGAGAGAGCATAAGCACTGAGGTTCTGGTTAGCAGAGTCTCAGTGACACAGTAAAGCACTACTGACAACACACACATTAGCCCATAAATTATGAGCACTGTGGTCCTGACCTGCAGGATCCCAGTGAGACAGGCAAAAACATACTGATATACACGTAAAAATGGGGGTAACATGCCAAGAAAGATGGTATTTACCTACACAGCCGCCCCCAAATGAGGGACAATAAGGCTAACCTTGCCCAAATGAGTTTTCATTGTCTAAGTGGAAATATCTGGAGAGTCCATCTGCATTGGAGTGGGTACTCCCAGGTCTATTTTCCACTGCAAAGTCCATACCCTGCAGGGAAATGGACCACCTCAATAATTTAGGGTTTTCACTTTTCATTTGTTTAAGCCATAATAGAGGTTTGTGGTCTGTTTCAACAATGAAGTGAGTCCCAAACAAGTAGGGTCTCAGCTTCATTAAGGCCCAGATCACAGCAAAGGCCTTCCTCTCTATGGCAGACTAACGCTTTTCTCTAGGTGTCCACCTCCTGCTGATAAAAGCAACAGGTTGACCCTGGCCCTCTGAGTTAAATTGTGATAGTACAGCCCCTACCCCCTAATTCAGAAGCATCTGTTTGGACAATTAATTTTTTGGAGTAGTTTGGGCACAAAGCCTGCTTAAGCTCCTCAAAAGCTTTCTGACAGCTAGCTGTCCACAATACCTTTTTATGCATTTTCTTTGAAGTGAGGTCATTAAGAGGGGCACCATTGGAGCCATAGTTCTTAATGAACCTCCTGTAATACCCAATGAGACCTAAGAAGGCTCTGATCTGGGTCTGTGTAGTAGGGGGAGCCCAGTCCATAATGATCTGAATCTTCCCCTGTAATGGTTCAATCTGTTCTCCACCTACCAGGTGGCCCAGATAAACCACTTTCCCCTGCCCTATCTGGCACTTTGAAGCCTTGATAGTTAGACCTGCCTTTTGCAGGGCCTCCAAAACTTTCCAGAGGTGAACCAGGTGGTCATCCCAGGTGGAGCTAAATACATCAATATCATCTAAGTATGCTGCACAGAAAGCTTCCAAACCTTGGAGGAATGGTGCATTTTTCAAACCAAATGGCATAACAGTACATTGATAATGCCCTACTATGGTAGAAAATGCAGTTTTGTTGTAGCATCCTCTGGCAATTTGATCTGCCAATACCCTGCAGTCAAATCAAAGGTGCTTAGATACTTGGCAGAAGACAATGTATGTATTAGCTCATCTGCCCTGGAAATAGGGTGAGCATCAGTTTTGGTTACAGTATTAAGACCCCTATAGTCCACACAAAACCGCATTTTTTTCTTTACTTCTTTGCTATGCGGTTTGGGGACAAACACCACTGGGCTGGCCTAGGGGCTATCAGAAGCCTCAATTACTCCTAGATCTAATATTTTCTGGACCTCAGTTTTTATGAGATCTCTGACATGGTCAGGCTCCTGTAAATTTTACTCTTGACAGGTAAACTGTCTCCAGTATCAACTGAATGTTCACACCAGGTGGTTGTACCAGGTATGAGAGAGAAGAGGTCAGAAAACTGTCTTTTGAGATTTTTGCAGTCCTCCCTCTGCTCAGCAGTGGGGCAGTCTGCAAGAACCACTCCTTCCACTAAGCCATCAGCTTCAGTGTTGGAGAAGAGGTCAGGGAGAGGGTCACTCTCTTCCTCCTGCCCCTAATCTGTGGCCATGAGCACGGTTAAGTCAGCCCTGTCATAGTAAGGTTTAAGGCGACTGACATGGAGCACCCTAACGGGGCTTCTAGCAGTGCCCAGATCCACCAGATAGGTGACTCACCTTTCTTTTCCACAATGAGATGGGGTCTACTCCATTTGTCCTGGAGTGCTCTTGGGGCCACAGGCCCCAATACCCACACCTTCTGTCCTGGGTGGTACTCTGTCAGGACAGCCTTCTGGTCATGCCATTGTTTTTGTGATTTAAATCTCTTTTATTGGTTTTGTAATGCAAAAGAAATACAACATACCCACCTACAACCACAGGCCGGTGGGATAACAGATAACGTGAGGAGGGGGGTAAGAAAGGAGGGGGAAGAGGAATGCTGAGCCTATGTCATGGGAGTCACCCTGTTCAGTATACTAATTATAATCATGCACATTGTGGGAGAAGGACCCAGGCCCCGACCGTCAGTCCGGTTTGCAAGAGGTCTGTGATGGGTTCGTCAGGTGTAAGATGCGCAAGCAGAAAGGACTGGTTAGTTCCGAAATTAGTCCGACAGGTATTGCATACAAGGGCCCCATGTTTTATGAAAGAGGGGCAGCGAGCCAGTCACTGCGGCTGTCAGCCTTTCCGTGCCCAAGAGTGCCCATAGTCTGTGTAGTCACTCATTGTGTGTGGGGATGGTCATTGTACCCCCAGTGTGAAAGCAGTAACAGTTTAGCAGCCCCTAGTGCCAGAGTAATTGCTTTCCCCTTAGGTGTGCAGAGTGGAAATGTTTGAGGATTGGGAAGGCCCAGTAGCACGTAACTTGGAAAGCGCGGTATAGCGGTAGCGTACATATCGTCGATTGCAGTAAGGACGGCTTCCCAGAACGGGGCTATCTCTGGGCAATGCAATAATATGTGTGTGTAAGTGTGCCTTTCTGACCACATCGGCGCCAGCACTCGCCATCCCCGTGTGCCCTCCATTGGGCTACCCGTACGGGTGTGTAATACATGTAGTGTGCTATTTTCAGAAACAATTCTTTGGTGTTCGTCGCTTGTGCTGTGACTCGTGCTTGGTGAAAGACATCCTGCCACTCCCCATCTGTGAAACTGCACTCACATTCCCTCTCCCATCTACGTCTTGCTGGTGTCATGGGGAGTGTAGGTGTTGTGGTCAGGAAGGTGTAAATGTCGGACAAGAGCCGTTTGTCAATATCTTTGGTCAGTATCCATAGCTCAAATTTCATGAGGGGGCGGCCGGCATGTGGGCGTAACGCTGGTGAAGTCACCCAGTGATGAATGGCCACGAATTGCCAGTAGGCCGAGGAAGGGAGACCATACTCTTTTTGGAGGGTGTTGAAGTCCATGACGCCATTTTCGTCAAAAAGGTTGCCTATCCGTTTGCAGTTCGCTACCTGCCATGACGAGAAGGCGGGTTCGTCAAGTGCGGGGGGAAGTCCTGGTTACCAATGATCGGTGTTTGTGGTGACACCATTGTGGAAAGTTCTTTTGCGATCTGTACCCTGTCCCAGGCATGTAGTGTGGCCCTCAAGATCGGTGAGACATATACCCTAGGTGGTCTGTGTCTCTTCGGCAGCCATGGTACCCTCCAAATATGGACTCCCGCCAACGCCTGGTCTATGAAGCACCAGTATTTCTCTGTCATGCGTCGGTGCCATTCAACCATATAGCGTAGCTGTGCGGCCTGGTAGTATCTTAAAAGGTGTGGGACCCCCAATCCGCCCTCGGACTGTGGTAAATATGCCTGAGGTCTTGACATCTTAGCCCTCCTACTGCCCCATATGAATTCCCAGATGAGGGTTTGCATTTTGTCCAATAGGGCGGGTGGGGGCTGCAGTGGCAAGGTCTGCATGAGATAAAGTATCTTAGGCAAGAGTGTCATTTTTACTACCGCTAGCCACCCCAGCCAGGAGAGGCCATTTGTCTTCCATTTGGTTAAGTCGGAGCGAGTAGTGTCCAGTATCTGATTGTAATGACTGTCAACTGTAGCCGCTATATTGGGAAGGATACGTAAACCCAGGTACATAATCCCCTGCCAGGCCCACGGAAAGGGGAGGGCAGACTCCAAGGACGTCTGGTCGGCCTCTGAGGTAGTAAGGTTCAGTATGGAAGATTTAGTTAGGTTGGCTTTAAACCCTGACACCTTTCCAAAAGCCGTCAGCTCCGCCATAACGCTGGGGAGCGAAGTCTGGGGCTGTACCAAGTGAAGGAGCATATCATCTGCGTAAAGGGCCAGCTTATGTTCCCTGCCACCCATTGGCACTCCTGAAATGTCTGGGCGTTGTCATATGTGCTCAGCAAAAGGCTCTATGTATAATGCAAATAGTAGTTGCGATAGAGGGCAGCCCTGGTGAGTGCCCCGTTGTATGGGGAACTGCCGGGATAGGCCCCTATTCACGGCAACCGCCGCTCTAGGTTTTTCATAACTGCACCCAATCCACCCTCGAAACCTGGGGCCCAGTCAAATCCTTTTTAAAATTGTGTGGAGGTATTGCCAGTGAACTTGGTCAAATGCCTTCTCAACATCAATGGAGAGGATAAGTGCTGGGATTTTAGCTCGATGGACTTTGTCCAGTAGGTGGCATAGTCTCCTGGTGTTGTCACTACAAGACCGTTCAGGTATGAAGCCGGTCCGATCTGGGTCAATCAGGTGCTGCATGTACAGGTTCAGCCTGCGGGCCAATATGCCTGTAAAGATCTTCACGTCTACATTGAGCAGTGTGATGGGGCGATAGGAAGAACAGCTCCGGAAATCCCTACCGGGTTTAGGAATGACTGTCACTATGCCCAGTTGCATCGTGGGCGGGAGGGAGAGAGATGGGCCCAACGCATTATAGAGTCTGGCCAGAATTGGAGTCAACTGTGCGCCTAGCGATGTATAAAACTCTGCCCCAAAACCATCCGCACCCGGGGCCTTGCCTGGCTTCAAGCGGTGTATAGCCTTGAGGACCTCCGTGGGTGTTATATCCTTCTCTAGTGCAGCACTATCCACAGGGGGGAGACGGGCCACCGGCGCAGAGTCCAAGTAGTCCTCCACTTCCAACTGGTCAACCCCCTCCGCAGAGTATAGGTCTGCGTAAAATCGTTCAAATTGTTGGCGGATTGGCTCTTCCCGGCAGGTCAGAGTTCCGTGAGGCAGCCTGACTCGGCGCTCCGTGGCCTGTATACGGAGGCCATGTGCAAGCAATGGTCCCGCTCTGTTCCCCGTGTAGAATTTTTGCTTAGTGCGGAGTAGAGCATACTCCGTTTACCCTCATCTAAAGCGCGTAGCTGTTTTCGTTGGAGGGCGAGCTGTTTCTCACTGCCAGGGACCCAGACTGTCTATGTGTCTCTTCTAATGCTCGTATGTCATCCTCTAGCTGTTGACGCTTGTCACGACGCAGGGCATTCTGTCTTGCAGCTATCGCTATAAATTGTCCTCTGACGACCACTTTGAGAGTATCCCAGAGGGTTGCAATACTGGTTTCAGGAGTATCATTTTCAGCCAGATAGTGGCTGACCATGTCCTTAATTTCCATTAGGGTGTCCTCATACGCTAAAAGCCTTGTATTAAGACGCCATTGTCGTCTACCTGGTTTGTGGGCCGGTAGCGTAAGACAAAGTGTGAGTGGGAGTGATCTGAGATCGAGGCCACCCCAATAGCCGAGCTAGTGGACAAGGTGGTAATGCGTGGTGAAGTGAGGAAAAGTTCTATACGGGCGTATGTTTGGTGTGCAGCTGAAAAGAAAGAGTACGCTCTATCTGTTGGGTGTTGCGCCAGTCTGACCGTATCTTTGAGCTGACCTGTCTAGTTGGGAATCTGGTGCCAAGTTAAAGTCTCCACCCACCACTGTGTCTTCGTCAGGTGTTGTCACAACCTTCCCCAGTGCATCCCTTAGAAAGCTTTCTTGATAGTCATTTGGACCATATATGTTAGCAATTGTTAAGTGATGCCCTTGCATATCAATTTGCAGCAAGAGGAGCCGGCCAAGGATCTCAGCCTGCACTCGGATCACCCTTCCCAGGAAGTTCGTGGCCAGCAGGATCGCCACTCCTGCCTGCCGCCCAGGGCCTGATTAGTGGAACTGTCGGTCAAACCAACGTGTCCTCGTCTTCTTCCAGTCTTGGCAGAGTAAGTGTGTCTCCTGCAGTAGGCATATATGGCAGTGCATGTCTCGAAGCTGGAGCATGAGGGCCTGTCTCTTCACTGGAGCATTAAGCCCTCTCACATTAAGACTCAGTATAGTTATCATCTAAAAACTAACAGATGTCGCTGTGTTATATGTCGTCTTAGTGAGTAAAGCGTGAGGTGATTCCCCCCATGTAGTCAGAATTGGTAGGGTAAAAGGCCTCTGTCTCCTCAAGGATGGTGTACGGGATAGGGTGAGGTGAACAAATAACTTGGGGAAAACTTGAAACAACGTTCCCCGCCTGGGAACAGTCTTCAGAATCGTCTGGGGTCTGTTCCTGTACATTGAACCGCCAAGGGTTCGACCGTCTCTCCATTGAAGTGGAGCTCTGCCGTCCAGATATCCCAGTCCTTCATAGCTGTGGCCATCGGTTGGGCATTCACCAACAGAGGTCCAGTTCAAGAGGGCATATAAAATTGCGCAGGGCTACGTAATCTAGTTCAGTGGTCCGACTCCACTTCGGGCACACTATCCTGGCTGCGTAGGCTTCTAATTAGTGCCGCCTTCTCCTTTTGTCTCTCGACCGTTGAGGGTTTATGAGTTGTGCGTCGTCGACTGTTTGGTTTCAGGTGGTCCTGGCCTGGGCTCCGTTGCCGTGCCGGTGGGGCTGCCATCTGGGCCCGCTCTTCAAGATTCTGTGGCATCCCCTCCAGTCTCTGAGCTTCTTCTAGGTTGCGAATACTGCGCAGTTCATTGTGCCATGTGAAGAGTAGTCGGAAGGGATGACCCCCATTGGTACTCAATGCCTTCCTCCCTGAGGATTTCAGTCACTGGTCTGAGCAGTCTACGCCACTGTAGAAAGATCCTGATATAGCCCGACCCGATGGCCTTCAAACTCGATAGTTGTCGTGTATCGTATTCTGCTATGATAACCTCTTTCTGTTTATAGTAGTGTAAGCAAGTTAATATGTCTTGAGCCTAACCCGGGGTGCGGGCGGGTCTGCCCGCCCTGTATGTTCTATCAAGCACAATGTCCTGCTCCTTCAGGGACGGCGCCACGTGACGGAAGAGACGCACCACAAATTCTTCCAGGGACCCTGCCACTGCCTGAGCCAGAATCCCTTTTAGCCAAATATTTTGCGACGTGATCTGTTTTCGAGTTCCTCTATTTGATATTACAAGTCTTGGTTCTTATCCTGTAGGGTGAGGAGTTCCCTGCTATGACAGTCCAGCTCTTCCTCTCTTGCATCCTGCGTTTGTTCTACTGAGTCCACTCGCTGGCCAAGATCTATCACCTCCTTTTTGAGGTCTTTAATGTCTGCCGGAATGTCCCGTTTCAGCATTGCGAAGTCTTCACTTAAGAACCCGAAGAGTTGTTCCATAAATGCTCTTGTCAAGAGAGCTTCATCACGCTCCGACGGCGCAGGTCCCGTCTCATAACCACCCTCCGGTTCTTGTGGTCCTGACTGCGCATTCTTTTGGCAGGGGTTTTGGGGAAAAGATCTCTGAGGGAACCCTCCTTTTTGCTGTGCTTCTGGGATGCCATTCCGAAAGCCCCAATTTGACCGATGTCATCCGTGGGTGTGCCGCCTCTCTAAAATCACCACGGCTGGGGTACTCAGCTGGGCTTTGGTTGACATTGCACCACCTTCACTTTATTCTGTGGCCCAGCGCTGCGGGGTCCGTTCCCGTCGGCTCCCCGTCCGCCACGCCGGGGGTCACTCCCGAGCCACCCCCCTTCCATACCTCTGGTTCAGCCGGCCTCTCACCTCTGCTCCACACTGTTAACAGCCAAGGCTCCTCTCCCGGGGGCAGCCCGCCAAGCACCCCGCCCTCTGGGAGACTGTCTTCCACCAGTCGCCTGCTGTTTTAGCTTTACCGCATCCGGTAGGACAGGCCCTCAGATGCCTCTCATCTGCACTCCGCATAGGCCCCTCATGAAAACCTCTGCACGGGGCGGCCCGACCGGGCCCTGTCCCCTCACTCTGCTGCAGGTCCGCTAGGTGGGCTTAACCCGTGCTGCCGCCAAGGCAATCGGGGAGGGGGGGCAGCTCAATGTGGTGCAGCAGACTCCCCCAGCAACGCCATTGCGGGGGAACCAATACAAAAGCTCCGTCCCCGCCGCCACCGTTTGCCCTGCGGGCTGTGACTGTCACACGGCCACCATTTTAAAGCCGCTCCGGCCGCGGCCCTTGGCGGTCTGTAGCTCAGGGCCCCACAAGGCCCAGCGTCGCCTTTCTGCACCACCAACCGGTCACCGGAGCATCCAAGGGGCCCAGGGCATCCCCCTACTCCCTCCGGTGGCGTGTTCCGGCTCCCGATCCAGGTTGCTGTGCCATCCAACGGCAGAGCTCCGGCAGGACGCTCCTACTCGGCGGCCATCTTGGCCATGCCATTGCTTTTGGAGCTCTTGGCTGACCTGAAGATTTTTGGTTTAATTTTTCATGTACTCAGCCATTTTACTTCTCAGGCCAAGTACATAGTCCACAATGTCTTGCTTTGGAGGTTTTAAAGGTTGCTCCCAACCCTCCTTAACAAGAGCAAGGGGACCCCTAACAGAGTGACCAAATAGGAGCTCAAAGAGACTGTAGGCCACTCCTTTTTGGGGTACCTCCCTGTAGGCGAAAAGGAGGCATGGCAAGAGGACATCCCACCTCCTTCTGAGTTTCTCAAAGAGTCCTATGATCATGCCTTTGAGAGTTTTATTAAACCTCTCAACCAACTCCACTTGTTTGTGGATGATAAGGGGTGGTGAACTTGTCGGTAACACCACATTCCTTCTACATTGCCTTGAGGTACGCAGACATGAAGTTACTACCTCTGTCTGATACAACTTCCTTAGGGAACCCCACCCTGGAAAAGATTCCCAGGGGGGCTTTTCCCATTGCGGGAGCTCTAGTGGTCCTTAAGGGGATAGCCTCTGGATACCTTGTGGCATGGTCCACTACCACAAGGATGAATCTATTGCCAGAAGCTGTTGGAGGGTCAAGGGGGCCAACAATATCAACCCCTACCCTTTCAAAGGGCACCCCAATCACTGGTAGTGGGATTAAGGGGGGCTTTGGGGTGCCACCAGTCTTACCACTGGCTTGGCATGAGATACAGGAGCAACAACGCTCCTTTGTGTCTCCGGAAATATGGGGCCAGTGAACATGTGGAACAGGTCTGTCCCATGTTTTACTCTGGCCTAAATGCCCAGCCAAGGGAATGTCATGAGGTAGAGTTGGGGTGAATTCCCTATACTGGAAGGGGATAACCAGTCTCCTGGTGGCACCAGGTTTAGGGTCCCTTGCTTCAGTGTAGAGGAGATTATTCTCCCAGTAAACTCTCTGGCTCTCATTGACATCCCCATTCTGCTGTTCGACAGTTTGCTGTCTGAGACCCTCTAGTGTGGGACAGGTCTGGTGTGCCACACTCAGTTCTTCCCTGGCAGACCCCCCTGCACCCGAAAGCTCAGCTGTATCAGCTTCAAGCTCCTCTGGTGTAGGTTCTGCACATTGATAAGACTCCTTCTCATCAAAAGGAGAATCACCTGGAGAGGGAGGGATAGTGGGACAAGGGTTTTCCCTTCCTTCCCTTAGTTTTTGTGAGCACTTGGTCCATTATTCCAGGATCCAAGTTTCCCTGTCCTCTTTGCTTCTTGGCCCGAACCCTAGTAAGAGCAAAGATATGCCCAGGAATGCCCAGGATTGCTGCATGGGCCTCCAACTCCACCTCAGCCCAAGCTGAAGTCTCCAAATCATTTCCTAATAGACATTCTACAGGTAAGTCAGTGGCTACCACAACTTTCTTTGGACCAGTAACCCCCCCCCCCCGCCCCAGCTGAGATTCACAACAGCCATGGGGTGGCTAACAGTGTTGTTATGAGCGTCTGTCACTTGGTACTGGTGACCAAGTAGGTGTTGCTCAGGGGAAACCAGTTTCTCCATCACCATTGTGACACTGGCACCTGTGTCCCTGTAGGCCTCAACCTGAACACCATTTATTAGGGGTAGTTGCTTGTACTTACCCATATTAAGGGGGCAAGCAACTAAGGTGGCAAAGTCAATGCAACTATCAGAGTCTAAAACAGCCTCAGTGGTCTCCCTAACTAGACCAAACCCCACTACATTACCAATGGTGAGCCCAGCTACACCCTTTGACTGGCTATTAGTAGCGCTCTTACCACCACCACTGCTATTACTAGGGGCACTAGTGGAAGCAGTGGGGGTTGCGGTGGTGGGAGGTTTGGTGTTTCTTTTTGGACAAGTGTGATCACTTGCCCACTGACATTTGGCTTTACAGAGATAACACCATGGCTTTTTCTGATTGTGAGAAGAGGATTTGTGCCTACCACCCCTAGAGGATCTATGTGGTCGCGATGAAGACTCAGAAGATTGTTTATCTTTGTCCCCACCCTTGTCATGAGACTTACCATCCTTCTTCTTGCTGTATTTGTCACCCCCTGTATGAGCTTTTCTGCTCACCTTTGTTCTGACCCATTTGTCTGCCTTCTTTCCTAATTCTTGGGGAGAGGTCAGATCTGAGTCTACACGATACTGATGCAACAAATCAGACACACGATTATTCAATATATGCTCTCTCAGAATCAAGTTAAATAGGCTTTCATAGTCAGTCACCTTATTGCCATTTAACCAACCTTCTAGGGCCTTCACTGAACAGTCTACGAAATCTGTCCAGTCCTGTGATGACTCCTTTCTGGTCTCTCTGAACTTTATCCTGTATTGTTCAGTGGTTAAGCCCAGATCATCTAAGAGTGCACTTCTGAGAATATGGTAGTTATCTGCATTATCCTCCTGACAATAAGGAGTCTGTCTCACCCCTTGCCAGTGAAAGATAGCCACAGGATAGCAGCCCACTGAACTTGGGGGACCCTCTGAACTTTACAGGCCCTCTCAAGTGCAGCAAACCACTTGTATATGTCATCTCCATCCTTGTAAGGAGGGACAACTTTATGCAGATTTCCTGAATCAAATGAGGGTTCCCTAATATTAGAATTCCTGAAACTGCTGTGCCACCATGGGGAACTAACCGCAACCCCTGCTTTTCCTTTTCCACAGCCAGGGATTCCCTGTCTAAGGCCAACTGTTGCTGCTGTAGCCTCAGTCTGGCCTCTTCTAACCTCAGCTTTCTGAGTTCCCTATCTAGGGACTGGTCCTCAGGATTAGAAGTGTGGAACTATGTGGGGGCACCTTTGCTAGTGCAAGGGTGCCCTTACACTTAGTAACTTTGCACCTAACCTTCAGTAAATGAAGGTTAGACATATAGGTGACTTATAAGTTACTTAAGTGCAGTGAAAATGGCTGTGAAATATTGTGTGCAGTATTTCACGCAGGCTGCAATGGCAGGCCTGTGGAGGGGTTTGTCTGAGCTCCTTATGGGTGGCAAAAGAAATGCTGCAGCCCATATGGACGTCCTGGAACCCCAATGCCCTGGGTACCTAGGTACCACATACTGAGGACTTATAAGGGGGTCCAGTGTGCCAATTGAAATTGGTAAATGAAGTCACTAGCCTATAGTGACAAATTTAAAAGGAGAGAGAGCATAAGCACTGAGGTTCTGGTTAGCAGAGCCTCAATGACACAGTCAAGCACTACTGACAACACACATATTAGCCCATAAATTATGAGCACTGGGGTCCTGACCAGCAGGATCCCAGTGAGACAGGCAAAAACATACTGACATACATGTAAAAATGGGGGTAACATGCCAAGAAAGATGGTACTTTCCTACAAGCTCCAAGAGCTGCTAGGAGATTTTGTTGATCGTTAAGGGTTGCACCTTGCACTTAGCCACTGTCAAAAACATTGCTGCCGCACACCAACCAAGACCAAGAGATTGATATGCAGATTCCCACAGGAATCGTCCCTCAGACCCACTCTTTTCAACGTACATATCACATCGCTCGCCAACAGCATCCAGTTACAAGATATCACCATTGTCTCCTATGCCGATGACACCCAACTCATCCTCTTCCTGATAGACAACAACCACCAGGGCCAACTTCACCAACTGCATGAACATGGTAGCAGACTGGATGCAAACTAAATGCCTGCAGCTCAACTCCAACAGGACAAAAGTACTAGTCTTTGGCAACAAGACCTCTCTATGGGACTCCACCTGGTCGCCATCGGAGTTAGGACCAACACCCACTCCCACAGACACCGATCAATAGTGCAACAGACAATCCAAAACCTGCACTTAAATTGTCCTCTATAGGTAGCTTTAACAATACAGCGAAACTCTACCATTAACCTATCACATAACTTACATATTAGGGGAGCCACACGATTTGGGGAAGACACCTAACTGAGATACTGCCACAGAGAAAACTGTTACAGAATGTTCCGACATGTTTAATTTACAACATCTCTGCTGTATGATATGTAGTCAAGAAGACGTGACTACGTTTATACATGTGAAATGTCAATAAAGATACCAAAAAAAAAAATAATGTTGCCCAATGTGTGAAGAGAAGCCCATGTTCCAGGAGGACCAATCTCAGACATAGAAACACCCCTGTCTAGTGCTGAGGTAGAGTAATTTTCCCAAGTGGAATGGGCCTGATGCCCTAAAGCGATTCATTTTTGACAAGGGTGTATCACATATTTATACACAGTATTACTCAACAGCATAAAATGCTCTTTTGGGCTGCTTTATCTTTCTTATTGCCTTTATAACCTTCAATTAGCTTGTGATCAGACCTGATCTTGGTGTAGTCAATATGAAAACAGACCGCCCTTCTGGGATCCACGCAATGTAGTCTCTGCTCCTCCTTGGTGGGAAGAAGTGAAGGGTAAAAGTTGAGAAAAGTAATGGATTGCCCAAATGGAAAGGGCTCACCACTGTGGGAAGAAATGTTGCTTTAGTCCTGAGGACCAACTTTCCCTGGGAAGAAGCATGTGTAGAGCAGCAGGATGCTCAGTGCGCATATTCACTGACATGCCTCGTCAAGGTAATAGCCATCAGGAAAACTGTTTTGAATGTTAACCACTTCAAATGACAACCATCGAGGCTCAAAAGGAACATCCATCAAAAAAAGTAAACACAAGCTTCTGATCCCATTGAGGCATAAGAAGTGGGGTAGGTTGAAATTTTTTCAATAGTCCCTTCAAAAATCTCATGATTGAGGATTTAAAGAAGGATAGTTTGTTTGGAAGTCAAGGTGATGTAGCAAATGATTTAATGTACACCACCACACAGCCATGTGGGGCCAGCTATAGTACAAATGCAAGAACCTTAGAGGCAAGCTTTCAAAGGGTCAACATCATGCTCTACACATGCTGTGGCACATCTATTCGACCTTCCAGAGTGCACAGCCTTGGGGGATGGGTAACAAGCTGAAAGGATCATGTCATCACCTTTGGTAGCAGCTGGAAACAGCTAAGGTGTGTCCCCTCAATCTTCAAGTGTGAAGGTGGATGCTCTAAGGTTGGGATCTGGGGCCTGTCCCTCTGAACTGGGGTAAAAAGATGCACCAGAGGTGACTGACACCCCACAACATCATGGAGGAATTGGATTGAATCAGGTCCAGGTCCCAAGAATTCTTGCTGAGCCGGTGTTGTAAAAGGTATAGGTGGTAGTGGGACAGTTAACAGCTACAGAGCTGTCACCGACATTGGTGGTGCCATCTGATGTAGTCCTTCGGCTCTTGAAGAGGAATGGCTAGAAAAGACTCATCTTTGGATCTCAACCTGCAAGGAGATGAATTCTCTTCATGTTTCTGTTTTTTCTTATGTTTCCTGTTCTTTTACCTGGAGGACTTAAAGGAAGGCGAGGAACAAGATCAAGAGGGAGACCTTGGCATGGAGGTCGAACGTCATTGCATCCAACATTATGCGCATTCCATAAAAATTCATGGTGTGGCACTGCTCACACGACCCTGAGTTGTGCCTCGACCCAAGGCACTACAAGCAGACCTTGTGGTAGCCAGTGATGGACAACTGAAACCCAGACATTTTGGCGGTGACATTCCTTAAAGCACTGAAGAAAAGTTTATAAAAGAAAAAACTCTCGAAAAAAATCACACAGAGTGACAAATATCAAGGATGGATCCACATTGAAGCCTGCAGAAAAAAGGAACTAATGCTGGTATGCTCATTTAGATTTAGAGCTCCAGAAATGTCAGGGTGGGATAATTTATAGCAGTGAATCAGAGCTAATGCTCCCTAATGGCACAGGAGAGCTATGTAAAAAAAATTCTAGTCCCACTCTGGTGCTGGGGGATCTTCAAGAGATGAGGAACCTGCTGGTAGAAGTATCAATCAGAAAAGTTTCACTTTAGAACAATTAAGAAGGTGGCTTCACGAGTGGTGAATATGTATTAAAGAAGCATGATGACCAAGTCCGGTCTTGGCATAGAATTCACATTTTCTTAGTAAATGTGAAGGAAAGTATTTATTTGATTAAAAACACAGAATAAAGCATTAGCCTATCCCTTCCTATGTATTCGAGAAACGCTGCATCTGTGATATCAAATATATATGTGCTAAAAACACGACAAGATGTTTGATGAAAGGACTGCAGGAAAAGTAATCTGTTGATGCCAAAGTTTCCCGTGACACATCAGCAGAAGCAAGAGGCTGTACTTCAGAGGAATTGAAGTGTTATGCAAAACCATCGACAGGGATTGGAAGTCCAAGTTATGTGGTTGTTTTTTATTTACTTTGACAGTTTTCCTGGATTTGAAGCTGAACTTCAGATGAAAAAGAAGGCTCTATATTGAGAAAGCACATGCTACAGTAAAAATGTGCTCTCAGTGCGCAGCTAGCCTGCATCAATGACAGTGGGTATTTTGAATACCCTTTGACGAGGTAAACTCTGTGGCAAGATTGGGGACAAACTGTACATATATCCATTGTTTGTTTTCTCAGTAACGTTAACTGGAATTATAGGTGTCAGAAATGGGGTCTCTGGTTGGCAGTCTGTTTGCACTCTGTCCAAGCAGGGACCCTGACTCTAGTCAGGGTAATGGAGCTACACTCCTAAGACGACCCCTGCTCACCCCCTTGGTAGCTTGGTACAAGCAGTCAGGCTTATCTCAAAGGCAATGTGTAAAGTATTTGTACCAAAACACACAGTAATATAGTGAAAACACTACAAAGTGGACACCACACCAGTTCTGAAAAAAAGACAATATTTATCTAAATTAAACATGACCAGAACGACAAAAAAGTTATTTATTTTTTTTAAATATAGATTCTTACTCCACAGAAAACAATGGAAATGTTGTTGTTTCACAAAGTACCTGGTTTGCACCAAAAATAAAGCTGCATCTGCAAGGCGTGCATTGGAAAAGTCAGCGATGCGTTGATTCCTTACTCGCAAGTGAAGCAGTGCGTTGTTTCTTCTACAGTCGGGTAGGCAATGTGTCGTTTTTGTCTCCCGCAAGACAGCGATGCATCGACTTCCGGACGGGACACCTCAAATTCACACAGGTTCACAATAATTTTGATGCCCAGCGATGATGTGTGAGAAATCCGGCCGCATGGTGATGGAAAACCTTGCTGCGTGGGGTTTGCGTCATTTCAACAGCACAGCGTTTCTCCAGCTGCGATGCAGGTGATGCATCGATTTACCAGGAGCAATGCACGTGGTGCATCAAAATTTACCCGCACGGCGTCCTGTGTATGGATTTTGGCCTTTTTCTACCAGCCTCACCTTTCAAGTGCCTAGGGACTGAATAGGGCACTACTTAGCAGCACAGAAGTCTCAGCAGAGAGTCCAAGTGCTGGCAGAGGAGGTCTTTGATGGCTCAGAGACTTCAATACAGGAGGCAAGCTCAGTACAAGGTCTTGGAGATTCTTCACAAGCAGGAATATACTAAAAAGTCCAGTCTTTGTCCGCTTTCAGGCAGAAGCAGCAACTGCAGGCCAACCCAGCAAAGCACAGTCGCAGGCAAAGGGGCAGTACTCCTCCTCCAGCTCCTCAGCTCTTCTCCGTGGCCGATGTTCCTCTTGGTTCCAGAAGTAATCTGAAAACCTGGGGTTTTGGGTCCACTACTAATACCCCTTTCTGCCTTTGATGTAGACAAACTTCAAAGTAAAGTCTCTATTGTTCTCATGATTATGCCTTGCCCAGGCCTGCCTCCAGACTCACACCAGGGGGTTAGAGAGTGCATTGTGTTAGGGCAGGCACAGCCCATTCAGGTGTAAGTGACCACTCCTCCCTCCACTCCAGCCCAGATGGCCATTCAGGATATGCACGCCACACAGCTCCCTTTGTGTCACTGTCTAGAGGGGATTGACAAACACCCCAACTATCAGTCTGACCCAGACAGGGAATACACAAGAAGAAGGAGTCACAGAATTGTTTAAGCAAGAAAATGCCCACTTTCTAAAAAGTGGCATTTTCAAACCGACAATTTAAAAAACAACTTTACCAAAATATGTATTTTTAAATTGTGTGTTCAGAGACCCTAAACTCCCCCTCTTTATCTGCTCCCAAAGGGAAACTGCACTTTTAACTATATTGAAAGGCAGCTCCCATGTTAATCTATGAGAGAGATAGGCCTTACAACAGTGAAAACAGAATTTGACAGTATTTCACTGTTAGGACATGTAAAACACATCAGTACATGTTCAACCTTTTTTAACATACACTGCACCCTGCCCATGGGGCTACCTAGAACCACCTGAAGGGGTGCCTTAAATGTATAAAAAGAGAAGGTTTTGGCCTGGTAAATGGGTACATTTTCCAGGTCGAATTGGCAGGTTAAAACTGCACACATAGACACTGCAGTGGCACGCCTGAGCCAATGTTTACAGAGCTAGTCAGGTTGGTGTCAAAATCAGTGCTGCAGGCTGTGAGAGGAGGTCTCTTTTTTACATGGTTAGCCCCCCACGTTTTGCCTGATGTTGATGTGTCATGGAAGTTGTAGTGTCCACGGCCCCTGCTAACCAGGTTCCCTGGGTCAGAGCTCTTTCCCTAAATCTGTTGTGATGCTTGGCACAATTGGTTACACCCTTACATACCACTATAAGTCCCTAGCAAGTGGGCCCCCCATACCCAGGGCATGGGATATTAAGGGTAAGTCCCTGAGTGCAGCAGTACTGATTGTGCCACCCTCTAGGGCCCTGCATCCAGGTGTATCCGGTACTGCCATTGCAGGCTAAGAGTACTGGGGCGAACCTAACAAGACAAACTCAACATGGCACACTCTGTGTGTGCCCTGTCCACCCTACGCTGTATATGTTATAGTTAAGTCACCCCTATAGCAGCCCTTCTAGCCCTAAGGCAGGGTGCACCATACTATTTGTGAGGGCATAGTTGCATGAGCAATATGCCCCCACTGTGTCCTTGACAAACTTGAGACATAGTGAGTGAACAGAGCAGCCATCTTAAGTACATGTTCTGGACATTGGTCAAACACGAGTTCCCCAGCTACTTGATGGCCACTCTGCATTCTGGGTTGCTTGGTATCAAACAACTAAGATTGCTAAATCCAAACCAATACCAGTATTGGATTTCACCCTAAATGCACCCACAAGTCACCTTAAAGGTGCCCACTGCAAAAGCTAACCTAACTGGCATAGTTGCTGACTGGTTCCATCAATATACAAACCTGGGGGAGAGCTCTGGCTCTCTGGTTTGTAAAACAATGCCCTTCCTGGGCGGAGGAGCTAACACCCCCTCCTTCAGAAATGTGCACTCTCTGCTGGCAGTGAGCTTCAAAGGGCTACAGCCCTTGAAATTCGAGCCCCCAGGTCTGCTGATAGCAGTAAATGGCATCCCCCTTTGTCCAACCTCACTTTTAGCGGAAGCAAAGGCGGGAAACCACACAAAGGGTAGGAGGAGGGGTCCCACTGAGCTTGCACCACCCCTAGGGGCTGTAGGTGAAGTGGACCTCCCATTTCATTTTCCTCCATGTTGGATGGCAGGAAAATAGCTAATGAGGTTAAAGGAAGTGACCCTTCCCACAGTAAGTGGTCACTGTAGTGGGTGTAGCCACCCAAGGGTAAGTGTCCCATTGGACACTACCAGGTTCCCCCTAAAATCTCCACTAAATTCAATATTTAGTGGGCTCCCCTAGACCAAGAAATCAGATTCATAAGGAAGAAAAGAAGACAGCACCAAAGAACCTGACAGGACGAGAACAGAGGACCTGCTGCACCAGAAGAGGCTCCAAGACTCCTGCTTGCTGCACCAGAGTCCCGACAATCGCCGCTGCGCAGGAGCTGACGACTGGACCGACCTCAAAAGACCCAGAGGTCCTCCAGGCTTTGCAAATAGCCTAAATCTCCCTCCTGTGTGGAGGCACCGCTCAAGAAACCAAATAAACCTACAAGGAACCAGTAAACCGGGGAGGGTCACTTTACCCACTGGACAATATCTCCGCAAACCGAAGTCGCAGCTGGACCCGATGACACACAAACGACAGCCTGGACAAGACCTGCAAGTGTGCCAACTTAACGTATCTTAGAGCTCTTGGTCTTAAAATGTATATAGAAGTCTGAAGTATTTGTTATAAGTTCTGGTCTCAACTTATTCATTGAGTGTGTGTGGAACATGATTGAATTTGTGAGTACAACAAATGCTTGACACATTTCCCGGATTAGCCTAACTGCTCGACCAGCTACGTTAGAAATTGGAGCATTAGGTGGTCTAATTTTTACCTCTAAAAACTAACGTGTGGTTGCATGGACCACCTGCACAGTGTGCCTAGTTTTGCACACTACATTGAGGGCCAGCCTCTTACAGCGACCCACTAGTAGCATTTGATTTACAGACCCTGTGTGCTTCTAGGGTACTTTACTGGGGACCTACTAGTAAATCAAATATGCCAAGCATGTATAAACCAATCACCAATATAATTTAGACAGTGAGCATATGCACTTTAGCACTGGTTAGCAGTGGTAACGTGCCCAGAGTCCTAAAGTCAACAAAAACAGGTCTGAGAAAATCGGAGGAAGGCGGCAAAATCTTTGTGGATGATCCTGCAAAAAGAGCCAGATCCATCAATAGGTTAATACATAGAATGCCTGCTGCAGAAATGAACAAGTCACTTACCTTCAGTAACAAATTATCAGGTACAGACATATTCTAGTTGCAGATTCCTTACCTTAGAATTTCCCCCAGGCATCAATCTGGATGCAGAGATTTTTCTTTGAGTGCACCCTTGCGCGGTATTAGGTGGCGTTGGTTGACTCTGCGTCAGTTATTGGCGTTGTGGTTGCCGGATATGACATTGCATGTCATATACAGGTGCCACCCTGGTGCGCTGACATCAGTTTCTTTTCATAATTTTCCATGCCAGCAGCACGGAACTATGAAGAACACTGGTCCTAGTGCCCCAAAACTAGGGCTCTGTCTCTGGAAATCAGTTTGAAAAGTGGGGAGGATGTGTGAGTCGGTAAGGTATCTGCAACCAGAATGTCTCTATCAGATCATTTGTTATGGAAGGTAAGTACCTTGTTCATCTGATGGAGGGTACTAGTTCCAGATTCCTTACCTTAGAACAGGAGCCCAAGCAATACCATCCCCAGAGGAGGGTCTATGGACCAAGATCATACTAGGAAGTCCTACAAGACCGAACCAGTAAAGTACCATCCCTTCAGACCTGAGTGTCCAGGCTTGTAGTGTTTGGTGAACATGTGCAAGGATGCCTACGTTGCTGCCTGGCAGATGGCCAGGACTGGAACTCGGCATGCTTATGCAGTGGTTGCAGAGGTTACTCTGGTAGAATGAGCCCTCTGGGTGTTGCTTTTTGTCCAGTGCGTAGAACATTTTAATGCAGAGGGCTACCCATTTAGAGATGGTCCTCCTGTGCACTGTCCGGCCTTTCTTCACACCCACATAACCCACAAAGTGTTGATTATCCACTTGGAACTCTTTTGTACGATCAAAATAGCATGCGATTGCTCTTTTTGGATCTAGACTGTAGTGTCTCTCCTCTTCCTTAGAAGGATGTGGGGGTGCGTAAAAAGTAGGCAAGGTGATCAATTGGCCGACTTGAAAGGGCATGACCACTGTAGGAAGAAAAGAAGCCCTAGTAAGAAGCACCACCTTGTCAGGGTGGATGAAGATGAAACGTAGCTTCGAAGAAAGGGCCTGCAGTTCACTCATTCTGCAGGCAGAGGTTATAGCCACGAGAAAGTCTGCTTTCAGAGTAAGCAGGCAAAGTGGGCAGTTGTGAAGTGGCTAAAAGGAAACGCACGTTAGATAGGTAAGAACTAACTTCAAATCCCATTGGGGCATTATGAACGGGGAAGGAGGAAAGAGGTGGGTTAGGCCCCTAAGAAACTGTCCAACAATGGGAGATTTAAACAAGGAGGGTTGGTCAGGCAATCGGATGAAAGCCAAGGTGGCAAGGAAATAACCATTTAGGGTGCCCAGAGCAGAGCCCTGCAGGGCCAAAGAAAGAAAAAACAAAAGAACCTCAGAAAGAGGGGCAAAGAGGGGGTCAACAGACTTGTCTGTACACCATGCCACAAATTTGATCCAACAACAGGCATATACCGTTTTGATGGAGGGACTTCTGGCTGCCACAATAACGTTACAGACTTCGGGCAGAAGGTCAAAAGCTGCCAACTGCCGTCGCTTAAGCTCCACGCAAGAAGGTGGAGACTGGATAGGTTTGGGTAGAGAACCACCCCCAGCTGCTGCGACAAAAGATCTGCCCGAAGCGGCAGTCTGATCAGAGGTTTGACGGCCATATTCAATAGCTGGGGACATCATAATCTTTGCGCCCAGTCCGGAGCCACAAGAATGACTTGAGCTTGGTTGTTCTTAATCTTCTTGAGAACTTTGGGCAGAAGTGGTATTGGCGAAAAGCATAAAGGAGGCCTGAGTTGCACTCGAGACGAAAAACACCACAGAGTGCTGCCTTGGAAACTCCAATACGCAAAACAGCTTACATTGCACATTCTCTGCGGAGGCAAACATATTTAACTAAGGCAACTGCTGAAAGAGACCTTGCGCCACCTTCGGACGGAGATACCATTCGTGGTCTACCATGCATTGACGGCTGTGCTCGTCAGCTCTGAAGTTCAGAGAGCCTGCCAGTCATTGAAACACCTGGGATATGTCCTGATGTTCCAGCCATGTCCAAAGGCGGAGAGCCTCCTGGTAAAAGGTTCATGACCCCACCACACCCTGCTTGTTGCAGTACTACATAGCAGTGGTGATGTCCGTGACCACCTGCATAACTTTTCCTTTTGAGAGAGGAAAGGAATGCTTTCAATGCCAGTCTGCTCGCCTGAGCTCCAGAAGATTGATATGGAGCTCAGACTCCACCGAAGACCGGACTCCACTGAAGACCAGACTCCTAAGATCTCCAACTCTCCCATGTACCCGCCCCATCACAGGGGTGATGCATCTGTCCCTACAGTCACATCTGGAAGGGAGAGGGATCTACCTCTGACCCAACCGTGGTTCAAAAGCCATCACTAAAGATCTTGGGCAGTCCCCTGCGAGATCTGGACCATGTCGGAGAGATTCCCATAATGATGTGCCCACTGGAACCTCAGGTCCAACTGCAGAACCCACATGTGCCATCTGGCATGAGTCACCAGCAGAATGCAGGAGGTCATGAGGCCCAGCAGCCTCAGAGTCATTCTCAACCGATTTCCAGGATAGAGGCTGAAACATCAGTATCATAGACTGAATACCCTGGACTTGCCGCTTGGGGGGATAGGCCCAAAACCGCAGGGTGTCCAGCTCCGATTAAAGGGAGCATGTGAGAGGGAGTCAGGTGGGACTTCATCACGTTTATAGCAAACCCCAGCAAATGCAGGAGGTCTGCCGTACTCTGGAGGTGGTAGACAACAGGCTAGTCGTCAAGGTAGGGGAAGACTGAAACCCCTAACCTGAGCAGATGAGCTGTGACCACCGCCATCACTTTGGTGAACACCTGAGGGGTGCTGGTAAGGCCAAAGGGGAGCAAAGTGAATTGAAAATGCTCATGACCCACCATGAACCGCAAGTAATGTCTGTGGGCAGGCAGGATGGGAATATGGAAATAAGCGTCCTGTAAGTCCAACACTACCATCCAGTCTCTTGAGTCCACAGCAGAGAGGTGCAGGAGGCTGTCCTGGTTTTTAGTGGGTACCAAAGGTACTTACACCTCATACCAGGCCCAGTTATCCCTTATTAGTGAAATGTAGTCAGTGTCTAGAAGCCAGGCTGTCTAGGAGTAGCTATAGCTGAGTATTCAAGGCATATCTAGGAGACATGCAGAGCTCAAGTATTTCCACTGTAGTCACACAGTACTTACATAGATGAAAGAAAATACTCAGTGTTACAAAAATAGAGGTGCTTTATTTTGATGACACAAATGCCAAAAATAACTTAGAGTAATATACACAGTATATACACTAGAATGCAATAATAGCTGTAAAAACAGTAAGAAAACAGTGCAAATAGTGAAATTCACAATAGATAGCAATGGGCCTAGGGGAAACACAAACCATATGCTAAAAGTGTGGAAAGTAAAAGTCGGTTTCCCACCTAGGTAAGTGTAGTGTGTAAAGGGGCACTGGGAGTGTAAGAAAACACCAAAGGTAAGTAATAGAACCCACTCCAGAGCGAAGAAAAGCAGGAGTAAATCACAGTAACTTTCCTAGAGCACACAAGAACATGTGATAGAAGATTATGCAAGAACCAGAAGAGATTGCAAGACACCAACAATGGATTCCTGGACCTGAAGACCTGTGGAAGAAGGGGACCAAGTCCAAGAAGCACTGAAGAGTCCAGGGTGTAGGAATGTACAATCTTTCCTGCCATGTTACCCCGATTTTTACCTGTATGTCAGTATGTTATTGCCTGTCTCATTGGGACCCTGCTGGTCAGGACCCCAGTGCTTATAGTCTGTGGCCTAATGTGTGTGTTGTCAGTAGTGCTTAACTGTGTCACTGAGGCTCTGCTAACCAGAACCTCAGTGCTTATGCTCTCTCTGCTTCTACATTTGTCACTATAGGCTAGTGACTTTATTTACTAATTCCAATTGGCACACTGGACCCCCCCTTATAAGTCCCTAGTATATAGTACCTAGGAACCCAGGGCATTGAGGTTCCAGGAGATCCTTATGGGCTGCAGCATTTCTTTTGCCACCCATAAGGAGCTCAGACAAACCCTTTCACAGGACTGCCACTGCAGCCTGCGTGAAATAGTGCATGCACTATTTCACAGCCATTTTCACTGTGCTTAAGTAACTTATAAGTCACCTATATGTCTAACCTTCATTTACTGAAGGCTAGGTGCAAAGTTACTAAGTGTGAGGGCATCCTTGCACTAGCAAACATGCCCCCACACAGTCCAGGGCCAATTCCCCGGACTTTGTGAATGCGGGGACGCCATTACACGCCTGCACTACATATAGGTCAATACCTATATGTAGCTTCATAATGGTAAATCCGAATATGGCCATGTAAGGTGTCTAAGACCATGGAATTGTTCCCCCATTCCAAATCTGGTATTGGGGAGCCAATTCCATGCAACCTGGGGGCTCCACCATGGATCCCTGGTACTTCCAAACCAGCTCTCTGAGGCTTGCACTGCAGCTACAGCCGTTGCCACCTCACAGACAGGATTCTGCCCTTCTGGAGTCTGAGCAGCTCAGTCCCAGGCAGGCAGAACAAAGCATTTCCTTTGGGAGGAGGGTGTTACACCCGCTCCCAAAGGAAATAAGTGTTACAGGCTTGGGAGAGTTAGCCTCCCAGAGCCTCTGGAAATGTTTTGAAGAGCACAAGTTGTGCCCTCCTTGCATAAGCCAGTCTACACCAGTCCAGGGACCCCCAGTCCCTGCTCTGGCACGAAACTGGACAAAGGAAAGGGGAGTGAACACTCCCCTGTCCATCACCACCCCAGTTATGGTGCCCAGAGTGCCGCCCGTGTGTCCCAGCCTTCAGCCATCTTGTTTTCCAAGGTGTGGGTACACTCTGGAGTCCTCTGAGTGGCCAGTGCCAGCAGGTGACGTCAGAGACCCCTCCAGATAGGTCCATTCCTGAAAAGGTAGCCAATCCCCTTCTGAGGGCTATTTAGGGTCTCTCCTGTGGGTTTCTCTTCAGATTCTGCTTACAAGTTTCCATCAGGAATCCTCTGCAACTACTACTTCATCCTCCGACCTCGGATTGACCGCAGACTGCTTCAGGAACCGCTGCAACAAAGTATCCAAAAGGGCTACTGCGACTCTGCAACTTCAGCTCCAGCCAGCAACTGCAACAGTTTCCACGGGGTGCACACTCTGGGGAATCCCTGTCTTCACCCTGCACCAGAAGGACCAAAGCAACCTCCTGTGGAGTGACGGAGTCGACGACCAGTTCTCTTGGTCTAATCTCCTGGCGACGAGCGTGCTCCTTGGAACACAGGTGGTGGACCCCTTCGACACAGACTGTCCTAAGGTCCTACTGTTCAAATTTGGAGTAGTTAAGAGCTTGCCGTCCCCGTTAGCGACAGTACCCCTGTGCACCACGTCATCTTCACCTCCTGAGGCCTCTGTGCACTATTTGCAAGAATCCTTCATGCACAGCCTGGCCCATGTCCATAGCACTCTATCCTGCGATGCTCAACTCGCTCAGTTGTTCTCTGGTGTCGTGGGACCTTCCTTTGTAGTGATGCAACAACCGCAATTTGCATCTTCTTTGTCCCCGTATCCTGGGACCTCCGTGGGTGCTGCCTGGTCATCTGTGGGTTCCATCCAGTGTTGGAAGCCCCCTCTGCCTCCTCAGTCTGAGTTGAGGCCCCCAGGTCCCTCCTGGGTCCAGGCAGCGCCATTTTGACGCAATCTGCGACATTACTGAACCAAGGCTTGTTGGACGAATCCAGCACTGCAACTCGCCTGCATCCAACATCTCCACTTGGGGCATCCCTTGCATCGTGCAGGAACCCACAGCCATCTTCCTTGGTGCTCTTCTATAGTCTTCTTCCAACCGGAGACTCCTCTTTTACAACTTCTTCTAGGTTGGCTGGGGCTTCTGTCCTTCCTGGAATCTTTTGCGACTTCTGGCCTTGGTCTCCTCTCTTTACAGGTCTTCAGGTCCAGGAATCCACCATTTGTTGCTTGCAGTCTTGCTTGGTTCTTGCAATAACTCTACTCACGACTTGTAGTGTGTCCTAAGGAAACTTGCAGTACTTTACTCCTACTTTCCTGGGCTGTGAGGTGGGGTATTTTACTCACCTTTGTGGTTTTCTTACTCTCCCAATGATTCTCTACACACTACACTTGTCTAGGGGTAATTCTTGATTCGCATTCCACTTTCTTAGTATATCGTTTGTGCTGCCCCTAGACCTATTTTCGCCTATTGCATTCTATAGCATTTCCTACTGTTTGCACTACCCTATGACTATCTACCTACCTTATTTTGGAGTCTAGTGTATATATTGTGTATAATACTTACCTCCAGAAGGAGTATTGCCTCTAAGATATTTAGAGCCTTGTGTTACTAAAATAAACTACCTTTACTTTTGAGTACACTGAGTATTGTCTTTACTTGTGTATAAGTACTGTGTAACTATAGTGGTATTGCATGAGCTTTGCATGTCTCCTAGTTCAGCCTAAGCTGCTCTGCTACAACTACCTCTATCAGCCAAAGCTGCTAGAACACTACTAAATTTCACTAATAAGGGATAACTGGATCTGGTATAAGGTGTAAGTAACCAAGGTACCCAGTACAAACCAGGCCAGCCTCCTACACTGGGAAAATAGGAGCCCCTGCTAACCCGGATGAAGGTGCAAAAGACGAACCACCGGTGAAGAAGAACAGTCAGTACTGCACCCAAGAAGACGGATGCAGGTTCCTGGTTGGTGCAGATGATGTCTCACGCCGGATGGAAGATTGCAGTTTGGTTTGCGTAGATAGATTCAGCCAACAAACCTTGGTACAAGTAAAGCTTGTAGTTAACGGAAAATGTCGATGTCCGGGACCTGGTGGCCTCTACCCAGGATGAGACAGAGGGGGTTCTAAGCATCTCAGAGAGCCCTCAGAAGACCAGGCAGCATGCACAGGAGTCCCACAGCACGGAGACAAAGAAGGTGTAAATGGAGGCCCACGTGGCACGACACAAAGGGATCCCACGCCGCCGGAGAACCACTCAGGAAGTTGTGCGTCACAGGAAGGAGTGCTGGGGACCAGATCTGTACTGTGCACAAAGAACTTCATGGAAGGTTGCACAAAAGCCTTGGCAACTGCAAAACACACGGTGCATGGGGGTACTGTCTTGCGTGGGAAGGTAAGCACTTACCTCAACCAAAGTTGGACAGCTGGACCTTAGCACTGTCGGGACCACATGAGTCCACTACCCGTGTTGCTGGATCCACGCACTTCGTCGGGAAAGGGGATCCCCGCCACCAGTCGTCGCTGTAGAGGGATGCCTTCTGAAGTAGGGAAGTGACTCCTTCACTTCAAAGGAGATTCCTTCGTTCTTCTGGTACAGGCTGAAGACAGGCAGTCCTCGGAGGATGCATGACCTGGAAACAGTTGCTGTTGCTGGCAGGAGCTGAAGATGCAATGTTGCAGAAGTTGTCTTTGCTTCTTTGTTGCAGTTTGTAGAGTTCATGGAGGGTCCAGGTGCAGTTTTGGCGGTAGAAGGTGAAGTAAAGGATGCCAGGGGATCCTGCTGGAGTCTTGCAAACCGAATCTGAGGAAACACCCAGAGAGAGACCCTAATTAGCCCTGAAATGAGGATTGGTCAGCTACACACTTAAGCATCTATCAGGGGAGGGCTCTGACATCACCTGCTGGCACTGGCCACTGAGAAGCTCCCAGACTGCCCCACCACCTTAGAATCCACAATGGCAAAACCCAGGGACACTCTGGAGTAGCTCGGGGCAACATCCATGGGGTGGTGATGGACAGCGGAGTGGTCACTCCCATTTGTCCAGATTCGCACCAGAACAGGGAAAGGGGGTCCCTGAACTGGTGTAGACTGGATTATGCAAGGAGGGCACTATCTGTGCCCTTCAAAGCATTTCCAGAGGCTCTGGGAGGCTACCCCTGTAACACCTATTTCCAAAGGGAGGGGGTGTAACACCCCTCTCTCAAAGGAAATGCTTTGTTCTGCCTTCCTGGGCTTGAGCTGCTCAAGCAACAGGAAGGCAGAAACCTGTCTGTGAAGTGGCAGCACCTGGGACTGCCTAGAAAACTTCAAAAGGCTGGTATGGCAGTACTGGGGGTCC
This sequence comes from Pleurodeles waltl, assembly GCF_031143425.1. Lineage (NCBI taxonomy): Eukaryota > Metazoa > Chordata > Amphibia > Caudata > Salamandridae > Pleurodeles > Pleurodeles waltl. Next base: position 238,076,898 of record NC_090439.1, read on the forward strand.
ACTGTGGAGCACCCAGAGTGCATGGAATTGTACAACCAATACTAGAGTCAGTATTGGGGTACAATTCCAAGATGATAGGCACCTTATATGGCCATATTCGGAGTTACCATTGTGAAGTTGGACATAGCTATTGACCTACGTCCAGTGCAAGAGTAAAATAGCGCCCCTGCACGCACAAAATCCAGGAAAATGGTCCTGGATGAAGTGGGGGCACCTCTGCTAGTGTAGGGGTGCCCTCACACGCAGGTACTTTGCACCTAGCCTTCGGGGATGGAAGGCCTGGCATATAGATGACTTATAAGCGACCTGCTGCAGTGTAAATGGCTGTGAAATGGTGCATGTATAACTTCACACAGGCTGCAATGACAGTCCTGTAGAAGCCTTTGCATGGGCTCCCTATGGGTGGCAAGAGTGATGCTGCAGCCCACAGGGATCCCCTGGAACCTCAATGCCCTGGGTACCTAGCTACCATATACTAAGGATTGATAAGGCGGCACCAGTATGCCAACTATGAGTGGAATACTGTTAGCAGTATCCAACAACCAAATTTAAAGGGGAGAGAGCATAAGCACTGGGGTCCTGGTTAGCAGGATCCCAGTGACATAGTTAAACACACTGACAAACAGGCCAAATATGGCGGTAACCATGCTAGAAAGAGGCTACTTTCTCACAATAGGACCTGAGCCAGCATGAGCATTTTGAACTTCTCCTTCCTGAGGAAGAGATTGAGGGACTGGAGGTCGAGGATAGGGAGGACCTTTATTAGTAAAATGTAGGCAGTGTTCTAGCAGCTTAGGTAGTCTTGAAGTAGCTGTAGAAGAGCAGCTTAGGCTGAACTAGGAGACATGCAAAGCTCCTGCAATACCACTATAGTTACACAGTACTTATACACAATAAAAGACAATACTCAGTGTTACTAAAAAATAAAGGTACCTTATTTTAGTGACACAAGGCCAAAAATATCTCAGAGGCAATTATACACAATATATACACTAGTAACCAAAATCAGGTAAGTAAACAGTCATAGAATAGTGCAAACAGTAGAAAATACAATAGATTGGAATGGGCCTAGGAGCAACACAAACCATATACTAAAATAGTGGAATGCGAATGTTGAATTCCCCCCTAGGCAAGTGTAGTGCATGGAGGGGCGCTGGGAGTGTAGGAGAACACCAAAGGTAAGTAAAATACCCTGCCCAGGAGCCCAGGAAAGCAGGAGTAATTTACAGCAAGTTTCCTCAGGACACACTACAAGTTGTGATAAAGGATTTTGCAAGAACCAAGCAAGACTTCAAGCAACAAACAATGGATTACTGGACCTGAAGACCTGTGGAGAGAGGAGACCAAGTCCAGAAGTCGAAGAAGAGTCCAGGAAGGACAGGAGCCCCTGCCAACCTAGAAGAAGGTGCAAAAGTGGATTCTCCGGTCAAAAGAAAAGTACAGAAGTGCACCAAAGCAGATGGCTGCGGGTTCCTGCTTGATGAAGGAGATGTCCCACGTCATATTGTTGGATGCAGGCTGTTTGCATCGCTGGATTCTGCCAACATACTTGGTTCAAGCAAGTACGTGGTTTGTGTAAAAAATGAGCTGCCTGGACCACGAGGGACCTGGGGGTCTCAAATCGGACTGAGGAGAAAGAGGGGTCTCTCAGCACTTCAGAGAGCCCTTAGAAGACCAGGCAGCACCCACAGGAGTCCCAGAACACGGGGACAAAGAAGTTGCAAAGTGCTGTCGTCGCAGCACTGCACTGCAAGGTCCCACGCCGCCGGAGAACAACTCAGGGAGTTGTGCGTCGCAGGATGGAGTGCTGGGAACCTGAGCTACACTGTGCACGAAGAACTTTTGGAAGAAGGGCACAGAAGCCCAGGGAGCTGCAGAAGACGCAGAGCACAGGGGTACTGTCACAGCACGGGGAGGCAAGCTCTTACCTCCACCAAATTTGGACAGCTGCACCTTTGGACAGTCTGGGTCACTTCGATCCACCACCTGTGTTCCAGGGAGCACGCTCGTCATCAGGAGAGGAGTCCCAGGGTACCGGTTGTCATCACAAAAGGGTGCCTGTAGAAGCAAGGAAGTGACTCCGTCATTCCACGGGAGATTCCTTTGGTTCTTCTGGTGCATGGTGAAGACAGACAGTCCTCAGTGCGTGCACACCATGGAAACTGTTGAAAATGCTGGCTGGAGCTGAAGTTGCAGGTCACAGGAGTCGTCCTGGATACTTTGTTGCAGTTACAGCGGTACCTGGAGCAGTCTGTGGTTGATCAGACACACGGTGAAGCAGAGGATGCAGAGGAGTCCTGGTAGAATCTTGCAAACCGAATCAGAGGAAACACCCAGAGGAGAGATCATAAATAGCCCTGAGAAGGGAATTGGCTACCTACCCAAGTATGCACCTATCAGGAAGGTCTCTGACGTCACCTGTTGGTACTGGCCACTCGGAGGTCTCCAGAGGGTCCCCACAGTTTTGAATCCAAGATGGCTAACGCCAGGGACACTCTGGAGGAGCTCTGGGCACCACCCCTGGGGTGATGATGGACAGGGGAGTGGTCACTCCCCTTTCCTTTGTCCAGTTTCGTGCCAGAGCAGGGACTGGGGTCCCTGAACCGGTGTAGACTGGATTATGCAACAAAGGCACCGATGGTGCCCTTCAAAGCATTTCCAGAGGCTCTGGGAAGCTACCCCTCCCATGCCTGTAACACCTATTTCCAATGGGAGAGGGTGTAACACCCCTCTCCTAAAGGAAATGCTTTGTGCTGCCTTCCTGGGCTTGAGCTGCTCAATCCCCAAGCTGGCAGAAACCTGTCTGTGAGGTGGCAGCTGCTGAGGCTGCAGTGGAATCCTCAGAGAGCTGGTTTGGCAGTACTGGGGGTCCATGGTGGAGCCCCCAGGATGCATGGGATAGGCTCCCCAATAACAGATTTGGATTGGGGGTCAACTTAATGATCTTAGACACTATGGCCCTCATTCTGACCCTGGCGGTCCTAAACCGCCAGGGCCACGGGCAACGGAAGCACCGCCAACAGGCTGGTGGTGCTTCAGTGCCCATTCTGACCGCGGCGGTAAAGCCGCGGTCAGAAAAGGGGATCCGGCGGTTTCCCGCCGGATTTCCCCTGGGCCAGAGAATCCTCCATGGCGGCGCTGCTTGCAGCGCCGCCATGGGGATTCCGACCCCCTTCCCGCCATCCTGTTCCTGGTGGTAAAACCCGCCAGGAACAGGATGGCGGGAACGGGTGTCGTGGGGCCCCTGGGGGCCCCTGCACAGCCTATGCCACTGACATGGGCCGTGCAGGGACCCCCTAACAGGGCCCCACAAAGATTTTCACTGTCTGCTATGCAGACAGTGAAAATCGCGACGGGTGCTACTGCACCCGTCGCACCCCTGCAACTCCGCCGGCTCCATTCGGAGCCGGCTTCCTCGTTGCAGGGGCTTTCCCGCTGGGCCGGCGGGCGATCTTCTGGCGATCACCGGCCCAGCGGGAAAGTCAAAATGACCCCCGCGGTCTATTGACCGCGGTGCGGTCTTTCAGCGGTTTCCGCCCGGCGGGCGGTGCCCACCGGGCTCAGAATGAGCCCCTATATGGCCATATTTGGTGTTACATTGTGATGCTACATATATGTATTCACATATATGTAGTGCAAGCTTATAATGGTGTCCCCGCACTCAGGAAGTCTGGGGAATTGGCCCTGAACAAAGTGGGGGCACCTTTGCTAGTGCAAGGGTACCCTCACACACAATAACTTTGCACCTAGCCTTCAGTAAATGAAGGTTAGATATATAGGTGACTTATTAGTTACTTAGTGCAGTGTAAAATGACTGTGAAATAGTGTGTGCACTATTTCACACTATTTCACTCAGGCTGCAGTGGCAGACCTGGTAAAAGGTTTGTATGAGCTCCTTATGGGTGGGGAAAAATGCTGCAGCCCCTAAGGATCTCCTGGAACCCCAGTGCCCTGGGTACCTAGGTACCATATACTAGGGACGTATAAGGGGGGTCCAGTGTGCCAATTAGAATTGGAATCTGGAATCACTAAAGTATAGTGACAAATTTGAAAGTAGAAAGAGCAGAAGCACTGGAGTTCTGGTTAGCAGAACTTCAGTGACACAGTCAAGCATACTAACAACACATATAGGCTACAATCTATGAGCACTGGGGTCCTGGTGGCTAGCAGTATCCCAGTGAGACAGGGTACAGATACTGACAAACAGGCAGAAATTGGGGGTAACATACCAAGAAAGATGGTACTTTCCTACAGGAGGTCCTTATCCTTTTTGGGCACCAGAAAGTAGTGGGAATAACAACCACCACCTACTTCTGGCACAGGGACCCTCTCTCTGGCTCCCTTGGCCAAGAGAGCCACAACCTCCTCACGTAGAAGTGCCAAGTGATCCTCGGTAATCCGATTGTAGGATGATGGCATGGATGTAGGGGTGGTCTCAAAGGGAGGGAATACCTCCTTCGGACTATTTGCAAAACCTATCTGTCTGACATGATATAATGTTTGCTGCCGACTGGTCAGTGGTGGGGAAGTGCCAGACTAGGAAGGGTTGAAGACTGCAGCGGAGAGGGGTGGTGGACTGGCAGGACTGCTGGTTCCCTGATCTGTGCAGATGCTGGTTACATCCTCGGCCACGCAGAGGCTGAGCAGCATCTGTGGTACGGTGGTTGGCGAGAAACTGATGTGTCTGGGTGCCCATTCCATAGCCGCAAAAGGAGCAAAAAAGCAAACTAAGGGGGGGAGTGGCAGCAGCGAGGACAAAGGACCAGCCATAACCCGGGACTCCTCAAAGCACTCGAGCGCCAAGTCTCCTTTGTCCCCGAAGAGATGGGTGCCATCAAAGGGCATGTCCATCAAACAAGATTGGGCATCCCCCGAAAAGTCAGATGTCCTTAACCAGGTGTGGTGCCTCAGGAGCACTGTTTAAGCAACCGATTTACTCAACATCTGATTGTGAACTTGGCTGCTTCTCTCCCATCACCACAGCCTGGGACAGATAGGCCCGGGCCTCCTCCTGGACCTGTGGCAGCACTTGTGCAACTTTGTCCCATAAAGAATGGGTGTTGCAGCCCAAAAGGCATGTGGTCTTCACGACCGCAATGTCAGGCTGGAGGAAAAAACAGCTTCTTCCCGAAATTGTCCAGCCTCTTTTATTTCCTATCGGGAGGAGCAGAAGGGAACACGTCATGGGACATTGATGCTTAGAGGACTAAGATCTCAGGGTGGGATGTTGGGTCAGGAAAGTCAGGTCATTAGGCGCAGGCCTATGGCAGTGGGCTATTGTCCTATTAACAGGATCCTCTGTGCTGGGTTTGGACCAGGTCCTCAGCAGGACATCTCTGAAAGCTTCACTGAAAGTCACAAAGGGTTCTGATGTGGAAGTCCCAGGCTGAAGCCCCTCAGTCAGGAGATTGGTCCTGACAGCCACCGAAGGCAACTCGAGACCCATGACCTCGGCTGCTCTTTGCACCATCATGAAGTAAGAAGCCCCCTCCTCCCTAGCCACAATAAGGGGAGAAAGCGTATCAGTGTCAGGGGAGGAATCCAGACCGCTGGCTTCATCCAGTTCCTAAGCCTAGTCCATAGGGTAATTCCAGCGATCCTTTCATACTCTCACTGAACTCATACCCATAAGAATAAGGGTCAGGATTCGATCTAGGGACCACAGCCCGCACTGAAGTCGGAATCGCTGTTGAGCAACACCACTCCAGCTCCGTGTTGGAGTCGGTGATGAGTATAGGATCGACGCAGCCCTCGGGCCCAGGTAAAGCTTTGACGCCAGAAACGTCGTTGGGGAAGGTTCAAATGATTTGCCTGATGCCGGTTTGGATCTGAAGCAGATCCCAGGTTGACCCTCAGAGCTGAGACCGAAGCCAGAGGCATTGAACCTGAAGGGGCCCCTTCCAACCCTGTGGCCCCTGAGGACTCCCCGACAGTGTCAGACTGCCCAAAGATGAGGTGCATAGCCTCATAAAATTCCTTTAATTAGGCAGGGATGGCTCCGTCTCCCGGAAACTCGTGGAGGGTTGGAGCTGACCCAGGAACAGGTCCTGAAGACGGAGGCCTAGAGCGAGGACGCTCCTTCTCCTGCATCGTGTTGTCAGACAGACGGGGTGAAGTTGAAGCACGCTTGTGTTTCTTTGACTTCTTCTTGTGCTTACCCGAACGTCCTGACGATTTCGAATGGGACAAGAAGGAGTGGTGATGGCTCCCTGAGTGGTCTCTGGACCTTCCTGTCGGCTGAGACCAGGGGCAAAGTGGAGCCAGACACTGGGCTGCAAACAGCTTTAGGGACCGCTCCTTCAAAGCCTTCAGGTTCATGGCCCAAAAATCAGAGCATGACTTCGGGTCGTGGCGGCGCTCCAAGCACCACAGACACTCCAGGTGCGGATCCGTCATTGACATCGTGGGGTGACAGGAGTCGCAGGACTTGAAGCTGGTCTTCCTTGACGACATCTCGATGCACCAGAAGTCAAAAAACTTCAACAAAAAGTCAAAAGTCCAGTCAAAAAGCTGCTGTAAGGGTAGCTCTCTCCAGATCTGCGCGTGGGCTGGTGCAGAAAGAAAAGAAATGGCGTCAGCACGCTGGGGTGGTGCCTATATATGACCCGCGACATCATATCTGGCGACCACAATGCCAACGACGGATGCAGAGTCGACCAACGCCACCTAACAGCACGCAAGGCTACTGCTCAAAGTAAAATCTCCAGATCCAGACTAACACATGGTTACATTTAAATGTAAGGAATCTGCAACTAGAAGTCTCCATAAGATACACAAACAATGTAGAGTGCTGAAACATGTTGTTGATGTACCTTTTGGACAAGAAGATAATTATCCCATTTCCCTTGTTTTTGAATAAGTGGAATGAGGACATCAATTCACACATTTTTAGACAGATGATGTTTAAGGGGACCCACCTTAACCCAAAGATAATACACACAGAGTAAATATGACATGGGAAGTAGACACGACTGAGTAGGTAAATAACGAACTATTTCTCTAACATACTAGTGACCTACTACCATATGGGTGCTTACCCAAGGGTTAGATGGAAGGTTAGCTGTAGAGCCCAGTGGGAGAGCATGAAATACTGGGTTAAGTCTTCAAGCATTTATGGTAAGGAGTCAACATGAATTATGACAGCAATTCTACTGCTCTCATTTGAAAATTCCTTATTGAAACGTATGGATTGTTTGCACCTTTTTAGTATTGATATACAGATAAGCAGGAAGGGTGAGCAATACCCTGAATATTTTCTAGCATCATCTTATATACTATTTTATAATGGCAAATACATTGAGGCTAAAGCATAGCGCAAATTTCTTGTCATGGGTTGTCACTTGTGCTCACTCCAGCTCCACCCCATTCACCTCTGGCAATAGTGGCTACCCCTTTTAGACCATGACCAGGACACTGCCACTCAGGAAATTATCTTTGTTAGTGGTAGGAATCATGCTGCCCATGACTGTAGCTGTCAAGTTGTAACCCCGCTTCATTACAAGCACAGTAAATCCTGTCCCTGTGTGGGTACCTTAAGAGATGTGACCATATGCCCCTACTCTATAGCATTCTAGGATCTACAGGTTTTGAGGATCCAATGATTTGAAGATTTACCACAGGATTTAAGTATACCCAGATGCAAGGATTCTGCAGTTCATAAAAGCTCCACCAAAGGCATTGACAAATGCTAGACTTTCATCCCTGTTAATGATAGTAAGCCTCTGCTTGGGCTCTGTTTTGAGTGGAACCCAACAATGGATTCTAGGTGAAGAGGACACTGCAAAAGAAGGGGACAGAGTCTAGTTCACAGGGGAGGGTCCAGGTGGGGCAGGAGCCAATACCCACCCTTCTGTGGATGAAGATCCGGGTTGACGAGGGAAGGTGAAGATAAGCTGTGGAGCCCATGAGCTGCAAAGAGGTCCTTCCAGTCATGCATATGATGTCCCACGTCGGTCGCCGGGTTGCAGATAGTCAGTGATCAGGAGCATCACCAACAAGCCTTGGTAACTGCAAATCTGTGCAAAAGAGGATTTGCAGAGAAGAAAAGGACCAGTAACGTCCAGGGGACTCGACCCTTGGAGGGGAGTTTGGGGTCAGCCATCGGGAGAGCCAGTAGAAGCAGTCAGAGCCCCCCAGGCAATTCACTGGCAGAAAGCAGTACGTTGCACTGAGGTCCAGTCAGCACACCAGGAGAGGAGTCTCATGTTGCTGGAGCAGCAGAGGAGAGACTGTCCTTGCAAGGATGAAGTGCTGGAGGCCGGGGCTACTTGGAGCCTGAAGATCACTTGAAGCAAGATTCAACAAGCCTTGGTTGCTGCAAGAGTCGCTGTGCACAGGTGTACTGTCCTGCAAGGAGAGGCAAGGGCTCACTGTCTCCCGAGTTGGACAACAGGTAGAGAGGACGGAGAGGACCACTCAGAACCACTACATGTGTTGGAGATTTTTCCTGGAGCCAGATGGCAGAATATCCTAGTAGCCGGTCTTCGTTGCCCTAGGTGTCTGCGGATGCCGGGGAGTGACTCCTTGCTTCTTTGGTGCAGCTGAAGTCTTCTCGACCCCAGAGGATGCACAGCTGTGGAAATGTTGGGATTACTGGAAGCAGCCAAAGAAACAATGCTGCAAGGCAAGGTCATCTCAGGAGTTGCAGGCTTGTTTGGTTCCTATGAAGTCCAGGAGTTATTCCAGTGGGCAGGAGCATAAGAGGTTGATGCAGAGGCATTCTGGTGGAGTTTTGCATGCCGAATCTGAGGACCCACCCACAAGGGAGTCCCTAAATAGCCCTTACAAGTGGCGTAGTCACTCTGCAGGATGACCACCTATAAGACCGGGACACTGCGACAGACACCTGTCCTAGCCAACCAGATGGTTCCAGGGACCTCTGCACATCTTGTTTCCAAGATAGCAGAATCAAGTGGCCACCTGGAGGAGCTCTGGGCACCACCCCTGGGGTGGTGATGAACATGGGAGTGGTCACTCCCCTTTCCTTTGTGTGGTTTTGCGCCAGATGAGGGACCGCGGGTTCCTGGACTGGTGCAAACCAGATTATGCAAGGAAGGCATCAAATGTGCCCTTCAAAGCAAGCCGCTGGCGTGGGGAGGCTACCCCTCCTCAGCCTTGTTACACTTATTTCCAAGAGAGAGGGTGTTGCCTCCCTCTCTAACAGGAAATAATTTGTTCTGCCTTCCCCTGCCTGAGCTGGTCAAGCTGCAGGATGGCAGAACTCTGCCTGAGGGGCTGCAGCAGCGTGTGCTGCCCGCAAACACGGGAAGACTGGTAGGAGCAATAGTGGGGGTCCTTTAAGGTGCCCTCTGGTTGCATGGAATCATGCTACCAATACAGGTATTAGTAATGGGGTATGATTTCGACATGTTTGACACCAAACATGCCTAGGTTCGGAGTTACCATTATGTAGCTGGACCACAGGTAGTATGACCTGTGGCCAGTACACGGATAAAACGGCTTCCCTGCACTTACGTAGTCCAGTGCATTGGAACTAGAGTTTGCAGCGGCACCTCTGCTCATGCAGGGGTGCCTCACACACAGGAACCTGCACCCTGCCCTCTGGGCTAGGAGGGCCTACCACAGGGGTGACTCTCAGTGACCTGATGCAGTGACCTGTGGTGAAAGGGTGCATGCACCTTTTTATGCAGGCTGCAATGGTAGGCGTGCAGACACAGTTTGCATGGGCTCCCATGGGTGGTATAATATATGCCACAGCCCATAGGGGACCCCAGGTGTACCAATGCCCTGGGTACCTACGTACCATATACTAGGGACTTACAAGGGTACACCAGTATGACAATTGTGGAGTGTAAAGGGTACCAAAACAACCACATTTAGAGGAGAGAGCACAGTCACTGGGGTCCTGGTTAGCAGGACCTTAGTGAAAACAGTCTGAACACACTGATAAAGAAGCAGAAAGTGGGGGTAACCATGCCAAAAAGAGTGACTTTCCTACACATGTATGCAGAATGAATTCCTGACCAGTTTCTGGATGTCCACAACATTGCAACACTAGATGAAGATGGTCAGAACTCTCTAGCCAAAGTCAAACTACATAGCATTCTGTTAAGACTTATAGGCCCTTCATCGAGAGGACCAATGAGTAAGGGCAGAGCTACAAATATATAATCCCAAGGAAGAAGCCTTGTCATTGCCAGGAGTGTTGCACCCCAGCCTCCACTCAATCTTCTTCTTCACTCCCTGCAGGAACCATGCCAAAGGCAATAACCTGAATAATTTATCGATCAGGTTAGCTCTGAGTTTGTTACCAAAGTAAATATTGTGTATGTATCATTTCCCCTAGCATGTTACCATTCATGCAAAATCCATGTAAATGAAAAAATGTGTGCATTTTAAGTTGATGTAAGAGCAGAAGTTGTGTAGTCTGTTTAATGTTAAAATATAACATCACTTGTGAGATACAATCAGAAAGAACCTCCATCTGTTGGACTTCTTTCATTTCCTTGTGCCCCTACTCCCTCTTCACTATCAGGACCAAGTGCAGTCTTGGATACGTTCAGCACTGTCCACATGGAATATGACAAGTATATTCCATGTCATTCCTGCAACAATATTCAGATTTACAGGATAGTGGTGGCTAGAGTCTGACATACAGCCTTTGTAAAAGCAGGGAAGAGTTTCATGGAATGCTTTTATAAAAAGGCTTGGACCATTCTCTTTGGGCCAGAACTTGCTATAAGGAAATCAAATACAATGATGTACTACAGAGTGTTTGACACTGTTTGCGATTCCCAGTGGGTCGCAAATGGACCTGCCTCATCAATATTCATGAGGCAGATCGCAATTTATTGACCAAATGCGAATGGCCAAAAGTCACAAGGATGGTGGCCTGCTGTTGTCAGCAGACCACCATGTCTGTGACTACTTTTTCAATAAAGCATTTTTTTTAAATGCAGCCCAATTTTCTTAAAGGAAAATGGGATGCATTTCAATAACAAACAAAAAAAGTTTTCTTTGATTTTTTAAGAGGAGTCAGTGGGACAAGTGCTTGCTTTTAAAAAACGTTTTTGCAACCATTCACAATGGGGAAGGGGTGTCTTGGGGACTCCTTCCCGTTTGCGATTGGGTTCCCACCTACTTGAAGTAGGTGTTAAACTGTGAATGTTTTGCAACCACATCATGGTTGCAAAAATTCATACATCCCCCTGCCAGTCGCTCCTAGGAAGGGACCTCCTTAACATTCCCTTTCCTAATACCGAATCACTAACCCATTTTGCGATTCAGTAGTAGGTTACCGAATCCCAAACTGGGTTTGGCACATGGGGAAATGCTTTTTAGTGGTCGCAAACGGCCCGATTCTCTGTTTGCGACCACTAAAAACTTTTGTACATCTGGCCCGTTGTTCTTTGACTCAACATTATTTATGGAGCGTCTACTAAATAAGTGTGTGAAAGGCTTATAGTTTTTGGGATACTGTTTGCATAAAAGGCTGGAATATAGTGGCTGTTACATTCAGTGCACTTGATAAAACAATATGGCATATGATACTACTACAAATACAGCTGCACAGTGGCAATCTCATCTCACCTGAATGCTTTCAAAGATGTGTTCAAATGCTCTTGGAATAATGCCTCTTTGTACTGCAGGGTCTCGGATCCCCTGCATGGTAAAAGACTTCCCACTACCAGTTTGTCCATATGCAAATATGGTGCCATTGTAGCCTTCTGTGACACCCTGTAGGTACAAATAAAAAGAAGAACCTTACCACAAAATTATGTTTTACAATTCTCAGTTGCATTGATTCTGTAAGATAACAAGCCATACCAAGCTTACGATAAATGATAGAAATATACTATGCCAACTACTGATAATAGCACAAGATGAATGGAAACAGGATAACATCAGTGTCAGGCTTGCAAATACATTTTAAAACTGCATTAGAAGGTAGGACATCATCCTCAAGGGAGTTTACCCCAAATCAAGGAGAAACCCTTAGGGGAGGGGACTCGGGTATACCATAAATATGCAAAATAAAGAGTAATAATATAGGGATTCAAAAGAATGAAGGTGTGAGACTACTGTCATCCATCGGGAATCCACCATAGAGTCTCCTTGCTTCATATTACACATTTGGATATCTTGTGTTAAAATGCATACATCTCTCTCAGAATTTATTTCCACAAATAACTTGAAAACAAATTCTTAAGCCTTTAAAAGTCACTAGAAAAGATTAAAAAGTGACCTTTTAAAAATATCTTTTAAAAACCTCTTCTCATTCTTTTTAAAGTAAGAGTAGGGAAAATATATGGCAATGTAGCTGTACAGTCCGCAGCATTGAAAACAATTAGAATAGGACTCTTCGCCTTTAAGAGCCCATTGACTTTCAGTGTACAGTCATGCGCTGCTGGTGGCAATGAAGTATGTTCTTCTGGACAAACAAATTAGCAGTACTTATTTTATCTTTTTCCTCAGGGAGCAGGGATGGTTGCTTAGGATGTCAGTGGGTATTCCTCTGAGAGAAAACTAGGGTTACAGGTACAAAATCATTCCTTCTCTCCCAAGTGATCTCCATTGATAATCATAAGCACTGAGTAGATTAACAAGCTCATTCCCAATAATTCTGCGAGGGAGGAGATAAAAGGCAACAGTGTAATTAGGCAAACACATTTCTCAGAAAGGCGTGCCTGACTTGGGCATCTGCCCTCGTATCAGAATCAAGGCAATAGTGTCTTGTAAAGGTATGAATCAATCTCCAAGTTACAGCTTTACATGTTTCAGTAATTGGAATGTTTCTAAATAGTACAGCAGTAACTATTTTACATCTAGTGGAAGGGGCTCTAGATCTTCCAGGCAGGGGTTTGTTGGCCTTTTGATAACAAAGGATTATGCAGGAGACAATCCATCTAGACAAGAATTGTTTTGAAGTGGCCAAATCTGTCTGTAAAGGTTCACAGTTCACAAACAGTTGCTTTGACTTCCTTTAAGTTTTTGACCTATCTAGGTACAGCTTCAAACATCCCCCTAACTAAGATCAGGAGAATGGAGAGATCTCTCTGCAGGAGAAGAGGGTTTCTATAAATGTAGAAACTGAAATAGTCTGACTGACATAAAAATAAGACACTACTTTAGGGAGGAATTTAGGAAAAGCCCTCATCACTACCCCATTATTATGCAAAAATTGTGTAAGGCTCATGGGAACATAGGGCCTGTATCTCACTTACTTTTCAGGCAGAAGTTATGGCAACCAAGAAGGAAGACTTCCATGGTAAGTATTGGTGAAAAGCCTTATGAATGGGTTTGAAGGGAGGAGCCATAAGGCAAGAAAGGAAAATATTTAATTCTAATGGAGGAGAAGGTCTCCTGAGAGGAGGATGTATCTTTTTAATGCCCTCTACAAAATCCTTGATCATAGGAATTCTGAAAAAGGACATTTGTGAAGGACATTTTCTTTAAGCTGTGACTGCTGTGAAATGTACTCTGTAACAGAGGAGAATTGTAATTTCACTTTAGCCAAATGGAGGAGGTATGGAAGAACCGCCTCTTCTTGGCAAGTGAGAGAATTTAAAGTGTTCTGAGAGCACCAGATGGAGAATCTCTTCCACTTAAATGAATAAGAAGTACTAGTAGATGGTTGTTTGGGCTCTCTCAATACATCTATAAATTTCTCAGGGAGGTTCCGGTAATCATACTGTATAAGTTCAGGAGCCGAGCAGCTAAGCTAAACGAGGGAATGTTGGGGTGTTGAATCTGGCCTCCGTGCTGCTAAAGAAGATCCAGTCTGCATGGCAGCCTGCTGTGTGGACACTCGGAGAAGTGAAGGAGATCTGTGAACTGCCATTGTCGGGCCACTCCGGAGCAATGAGAATCACACTGGCCTTCGAGTGTGACAGCTTAATAATCACAGGCAGCAGGGGGATCGGAGGAAAGGCATAAACAAAACTGCCGGACCAATTAATTAAAAAAACATTCTCCAGCATGTCTGATTAGTAAAATCTTGAGGGAAAGCTTGGGAACGTTTTATTTTGTCCACCTGCAAAAAGATCTATTTGGGGAAATCCCCAGTCTGAAAAGATGTTGCGAAGTACAGAATTGTTTAATACACATTTATGATTTTTTTTTTTATGATTCTGCTGAGAGTGACTTCTTGAGCGTTCTGGATTCACAGTAGATGTATCTCTGTAATCTTGAGATTTCTGGACATTAGTAATTTACAGATTGTTTGTGTTTATAGAGACAAAGGTCTGGATCTTGTTCCTCCCTGCTTCTTCAGATAATGCATGGTTGTTCTACTGTCTGCCTGAAGATGGACACAATTAATTATGAATGACAGGAGAGAAGCCTTCAGTGCTAGATGTACTGCCGGTTGATGTAGTAAGATTATTACTTCTGAGACCACATCTTGTATCTGTAGATGGTCCATGTGAGCACCCCAACCTCTTAGGGAGATATATGTCACTATGGTTTGGGTTGGTACATCTTGATGGAAATTCATTTCTTTGAGTAGATTTCCTGAACGACGCCACTACCTGAGTGTCTGTTTTACATGAATGGTCAGTATTACCCTGTCCTCCCATCGTCCTGAGAGCTGATCCCATTGATCTACTAGACATTGTTGTAATGGCTGTATGTAGAGATGTGCATTCAGGGCCAGAAAAATGCACAATGCCATCAATCCCAGGAGAGAGGAGACTTGTCTCGCCATTGGATTTACTACTGCTTTCAGATTGTGACATTTCTGGAGGATAGGTAGTTGTCTCTCCTAAGGAGAAAACACTTTTGTGTACACTGTGTCTAGGACTGCACCCTGGTGGTGAGGGGATTGAACTGGTATTGAGATTGTTTTGCTGTGATTCACATGCAGACCTAGCTGATTGAGAGTCATGCCAGCTAGTTGATAATGTTGACTTGCTAGTTAGTACTAAGATGCCTTGATGAGCCAATGGTCTACAAATGAAAAGACTAAAGTTTTCATTTTCCTGAGGTGAGCTGCTACAACCCCCATTAGACAATGTCTGCGATGCAGATTTGAGACAGAAAAAAAAGACCTTGTATTGATAATGTTCCCTTCCTGCAGTGAACCTCAGAAATTCCTCAGTTTCGTATCTATAGAGATGTGAAAATAGCCATCTTGTAGATCTATTGACCATAACCAATCCACCAGATGGAGTTGAGGGTATATTTGATGATAAGCCAACATTGCAGATTTTTGTTTACAAATCTGCTTGTTTACTTTCTTAAAGTCTAAGAATGGGTCTGTACACATTTTCAGAGCTTTTTTCACTAGGAAGTAACAAGGATACCTTTCCATGCCTCTCACATGGGAGGGGATATGTTCAATCCCGTGTTTCTGCAAGAGTATGGAGACTTTTTATTGTAGTTTATCCCGATGGAAGAAGGATGGTTTCTTCAGTGGAATTGATGGCAGAGAACAATCGAATCTGAGACAGTATTATTAAAGTGCTACATTTGTCAGTGGTTCGTTGTCAGTGGTTATTTTATGCTACGCTTGTGTTACACTTCTCCCTACTGGAGTGGGTAACAGAGGAGAGAAAAGAAAGGACCCACTGTTTGCCACTCGTTGGTTTAGTTGCTCGGGCAGATGATTGCTGACTTCCTCTGTAACTTGACTGATGGCACAGTTGCTGATGCCTGTGTGCCTGTTGATATGATTGTTGTCGTTGTTGCCCTTGAAAAAATCAAAGTGGTGCGTTGGTTGAACCTTCTGATGGAAGTACCAGCAGTCATAGCACATATAGGAATGTCTCCTATATTCCTGACTTTCCTCTAATCTGACAGCTTTCAGAGTGTTGAGTTCGGATTTCATCTCATCATAGGCATGAGTGTCAAACAAAGTACTTTCTGAAAATGGCACGTTCTTAATTCAAAGAAGGTTTTATTTTTTCAAGCCTCTCAGCCAAGAAGAACATCCAAGTGCTAGGTGGTGATGGTAGGCATGTGCTACTAGAGTGGATTAATCTGCTGCGGCATTGATGACCTAGTTTGACACCATCGTGCCTTCACTGATGATTTTTTGGAAGTCCTAATGTTTACCTCTGGGAACATCTTCCAAGAATTGTTGAATGAAGTTCCACAGAGACCTATCTTAAGTGTAGGAGGCTGGTCTGGTTTGTAATGGATACCTTGAGTACTTACACCTTATACCAGGTCCAGTTATCCCTTATTAGTAAAATGTAGTAGTGTTCTAGCAGCTTAGGCTGATAGAGGTAGCTATAGCAGAGCAGCTTAGGCTGAACTAGGAGACATGCAAAGCTCCTGCAATACCACTTATAGTTACACAGTACTTATACACAAGCAAAGACAATACTCAGTGTTACAAAAAATAAAGGTAGTTTATTTGGGTGACACAAGGCCAAAAATATCTGAGAGGCAATACTCCTTCTGGAGGTAAGTATTATACACAATATATACCCTAGAAACCAAAATACGGTAAGTAATTAGACATAGGATAGTGCAACACTAGGAAATGCTTTAGAATGCAAAGGGAGAAAATAGATCTAGGAGCAACACAAACCATATACTAAGAAAGTGGAATGTGAATCACACATTCCCCCCTAGACTAGTGAAGTGTGTAGAGAATCCCTGGGAGACTAAGAAAACCACAAAGGTGAGTAAAATACCCCACCCCAGAGCCCAGGAAAGTAGGGGTAAAGTACTGCAAGTTTCCTTAGGACACACTACAAGTCGTGATTAGAGTTATTGCAAGAACCAAGCAAGACTGCAAACAACAAATGATGGATTCCTGGACCTGAAGACCTGCAAAGGAAGGAGACAAAGTCCAGAAGTCGGAAGAAGTTCCAGGAAGGACAGGAGCCCCTGCCAACCTAGAAGAGGGTGCAAAAGAAGAGTCCCAGGTTGGACGAAGACTGCAGAAATGCACCAAAGGAAGATGTCTGCGGGTTCCTGCATGATGCAATGGATGTCCCACGAAGAGATGTTGGATGCAGGCAAGTCTCGGCGATGGATTCGTCAAACAAGCCTTGGTTAATGCAAAGCCGCGTTTTGCATCAAAGTGGCGCTGCCTGGACCCAGGAGGGACTTGGGGGCCTCAACTCGGACTGTGGAGGCAGAGGGGGCTCCCAATACTGGAGGGAACCCACAGATGACTAGGCAGCACTCATGGAGGTCCCAGGACACGGGGACAAAGAAGGAGCAATTTGCAGGTGGTGCAGCACTACAAAGGAAGTTCCCACGTCGCCGGAGGACAACTCAGCAAGTTGAGCTTCGCAGGATAGAGAGCTGGGGACCTGGGCCAGGCTGTGCAAGAAGAATTCTTGCAAATAGTGCACAGAGGTCCCAGGAGGTGAAGACGACGTGGTGCACAGGGGTACTGTCGCTAATGGGGAAGGCAAGCTCTTACCTCCTCCAAATTTGGACAGCAGGACTTTAGGACAGTCTGTGTCGAAGGGGTCAACCACCTGTGTTCTAAGGAGCACGCTCATCACCAGGAGAGGAGTCACTGAGAACCGGTGGTCGACTTAGAAGGTGCCTGCAAGAGCAGGGATGTGACTCCGTCACTCCACTGGAGATTTCTTCGGTCCTTCTGGTGCAGCTTGAAGACAGGGAGTCCCCAGAGCTTGCACACCGTGGAAACTGTTGCAGTTGCTGGCTGGAGCTGAAGTTGCAGAGGAAAAGTAAGTCCTTCTGGATACTTTGTTGCTCTTACAGTGGTTCCAGGAGCAGTTTGCGGTCGGTCCGAGGTCAGACGATGAAGCAGTAGTTGCAGAGGATTCCTGAATGAAACTTGAAAGCAGAATCTGAAGAGAAACACACAGACCCAGAGAAGGGGGTTGGCTACCTTATCAGGTATGGACTTATCAGGAGGGGTCTCTGACGTCACCTGCTGGCACTGGCCACTCAGAGGCCTCCAGAACGCCCCCACACCTTGGAAAACAAGATGGCTGAAGTCTGGGATACACTGGAGGAGCTCTGGGTACCACCCCTGGGGTGGTGATGGACAGGGGCGTGGTCACTCCCCTTTCCTTTGTCCAGTTTCGCGCCAGAGCAGGGACTGTGGGTCCCTGAACCGGTGTAGAGTGGTTTATGCAAGGAGGGCACCATCTGTGCCCTTCAAATAATTTCCAGAGGTTGTGGGAAGCTACCCCTCCCCAGCTTGTAACACATATTTCCAAAGGGTGAGGGTGCAACATCCTGCTCCCAAAGGAAATGCTTTGTTCTGCCTTCCTGGGACTGAGCTGCTCAGACCCCAGGAGGACAGAACCCTGTCTGTGAGGTGGCAGCAGCTGCAGCTGCAGTGCAAGCCTCAGAGAGCTGGTTTGGCAGTACTGGGGGTCCATGGTGGAGCCCCCAGGATGCATTAAATTGGATCCCCAATACCAGATTTGGAATGGTGAGCAATTTCATGATCTTAGACACCTTATATGGCCATATTTGGGGTTAACATTGTGAAGCTACATATAGGTATTGACCTATATGTAGTGCATGCGTGTAATGCCATCCACGCACTCAACTTCAGTGACACAGTTAAGCACTAGTGACAACACACACATTAGGCCATACATTATGAGCACTGGGGTCCTGACCAGCAGGATCCCAGAGAGACAGACCAAAACATACTGACATATAGGTAAAATATGGGGTAACATGCCAGGAAAGATGGTGCTTTCCTACAATAGGGCACAAGGAGGGAAGTTGTAACTTTCATAGAATCTGCCAAAGTCCCACCGACTTTTCTGCCCACCAAATCCAATCTTTTCCTTTCCTTGTCAGGAGGTACAGTAGAAGATAGAGCTGTGGCATGTAGTTTCCAAGCAGCTGAGACGATGACCGCCTGGAATAGGGCTGAGCAAAGAAAAAATGGATTTTGATCCAGTCGTCTATATTTTTTCTGTAGGTGCGATGGTGCAGCCTTCAAGGTAGCCAGTTTAAAAGAAAAACATTCCATAGCTAGTTCTTAGAGAACTTGTACCAAAGGTCTAGCTGCAGATCTTTGAAGAAGGGTCTCAAAAGTTACTGACAGGGATGTTGTGGCAGTCGGTAAATCAATATCACATTTCTTAGCCCTCCTAATAAGTACCCCCTGAAAGTGCTGACATCATCCACAGGAAATATTTTAGCTGGAGAAAAATCAGTTAAAGTTGTTGAATTCAGTCCTGAAGAAGATATGGTATGACAAGACCGCGACTCTCTCGATCTGGATGTAGAATGTTTTCTCCATCTTGTGCGTAAACGTCTGTGAGATCTTGGACAATGACAACACTACACTTGACCTTGACCTAGATCTACAGCTGCGAGGTCTGGTGTGACCGGAGCCAAATCTAAGGTCCCTTGGTATAAGTGCCACTGGTGAAGAAGACTGTGGTGGTCAAGAAGGAGTGGCTGGAAGTATTGGCAGTGGAAGTAGCACTGGAAACGCTGACTGAGGAGGAGGAGGAGGCAGCGTAAGGGGGTAGACACAAATATGGAGGAAAAGTGGATTCCGTTGGAGCCAGAGTAGGTGTTTGAAAATCTAGAACGGTCACTGGAGAAATCAGCCTGGATTGAGAATAGGCTTGGGAGTATTCTGAATCAGACTTTCATGATAGCCTGCACGCTTTCATCTGGGAGAGTTACACTGCGGTCTTGGTCAGAGAAGTTAAATGATGTCTCAAAGTCAAACCATGTCTCAACATTCAATGTCGAACTAGCTTCTGACGGTGAGCAGGTAGGTGGTTTATGTCCTCAACATTAAATAAGAGTGCTGTTTTTCGCCAGATCTTCTCCTTTTGGATCTCTCACTTGGAGTCCTCAGAGTGTGACATAGGGGCATTGGTATAGGGAACAGTCTCTTCTCGCCCTTCAGATGTTTTTCCAGTCAGGGAATCTTGCCTTCTGCGGTGCTCCACTTGGCCATGCAGCCGAATCTTCTCTCTCTCCATCAAAGAGTGCCTGAAAAGTGTCTTGCAGTGGGAACACGTCTTGAGGTCCTGAGAGTCAGGCAAACAAAGAAAACAAATCCTGTGTGAGTCAGTTTGGCCATTTTTATGCCACATTCTGGGCAGTTTCCATAAAGAGAAGGCATTTTGCACAAAATCAGATCTATTTCTCGTGAGAAAAATATCTAAAAAAATCTAAAAGCACTCTACACCCTAAAGGACTTCCAGTTGAATCACTTTATAAAGCAACATAGGAAAAGGTTTGAAAGAAAAAAAAAAGCCTAAAAAAGACAGAGCTATGCTCCAGGAACCTGTCATCATGAGCTGGAAAAAAGAACTGCGTAAACTGTCACCTGAAGGGCGTGATGGGGCACTGGAGGTCAAGGTTCTCCTAAAGGCACAGTACCCTATTTTCATTGTTTTCAACGCCGCAGCCTGTACAGCAACATTGCCATTTATTCTTGCTTCTCTTAATTTAAAAAGAAGCAAAACAAGTTTGTGAAGGTCATTTTTAAAGGGTCACTTTTTAATCTTTTCTAGTGACTTTTAAAGGCTTAAGCCTTTCTACTTCCAAATTTCAAAGTAATTCAATATAATTAGCAATATAGCCCCTCATTATGAACCTGGCGGTAAACACTGTCGACCGCTGTGGCAACGGTGAACAGAAGACCGCCATTGGCGGTGAACAGAGACCCGCCATATAATAAACCAAAAATGAGAAACCAACAAAAATCACCCGTCCACCAGTCTCCGCCAGGACATCGTCGGCGGAAATGCTGGACCTCCCACCCCGCCCTCCAAATAATGATGAACAAATCATCTTGGTGGTCGGTGGAAGCCGAACGACCATTGGCGGAGCAGACCTCCACAGGCGGCAAGTGGACCCAACAGTAAGAAGTGCACACATTGGATAAGTTAGAAACCCACACACCTGACACACATCCACAACACTATAAAACACTCACAGACACACCCCACAATCCTTTGCAACAAAATTAGGCCAACGAAGATAGAGAACACCAGAAGCAGACACCGAACGCCACAATCCACAATACTTACACCCAACCACACAAGAGCACCCTCACCTAAACCCACACCGAGACCATTCACAACACTCACCATGGCACCCACCAAACACCTATGCTTCACAGAAAGGGAGCTAAGGACCATGGTGGACTAGATCCTGAAAGTCGAGCCACAACTATTCGGGGCTCAGGTGCACCACACACCCATCGCCAGGAAGATGGAGCTATGCAGACAATAGTCAACAGGGTCAATGCAGTGGGACACCATCCACGCATCAGGGACGTCATCCGCAAGAGATGGAAAGAACTGCGGGGGAAGGTCAGGGCCATGGCATCTAGGCACCACATTGCAGTCCAGAAGACTGGGGGAGGACCTTCACCAACACCACCCGACTTCACTGACTGGGAGGAAAAAGTATTCGCCATCCTGCACCCTGAGGGCCTCACTGGACTCACTGGAGGAATGGACTCTGGTAAGTCGTCTACAATCACCCTATATCCATCACACCTGGAATGCATGCACCACCCCACCCCTCCAACACCCACCAGGACCACTACTCCACCCAACTCACAGGCACTGAATCCACTCTCCCTGCATGCCCACAAACCCACTAACAGGCCCACATCCCTCCCCCTGTGCACAGCCACCCATCCCTGCAAGGAGACACAATGCCCTGTAACACCCACAATGCAGCTCCACATCCCAAAGCTAAAAGCAATGCTAACCTCACCAAAGCATCCTGCACGGCTCCAAAGTGTGTAAGCCTCACAAACCCCCCCAGGCCTCTGCACCCCATCAGACCATGCTAATGTAACAGACATGTCCATTTACCCCAACAGCCTCCACCACCCATGCCACCCTGACGGACAGGATAAGGAGTGGCAGCGCCCCACAGGGAGACAGAGGCACCTCACAGGATACTGGAGATGGAACCCTGAACACTAGTGATCTGGCTGGTCCCTCAAACAGTCCTGGACTGTCATCATCCAGCAGCCCCACCCAGGATACCACTGACACCCCTACCACCCAGCCAATTCCAGCAGGCCCGGGCAACCGTCCCCACACCAGTGTATCCAGGCCACAGACTGGTGGAACACAGGTACAGAGGTCACAGTCATCCTCTACCAACAGGCAGGAAGACAATGGCCCCAGTACAAGTGGTACCGCCAGACCTGTGCAGGGGACACAGGCACAGGGGGCTAGGCCCAGTGGGAGGGCATCATTGGCCCAGGGGGGAGGACACAGGATGGATGCTGCAGCCCAGGATGTGATTTCGGAAGGTCCTGGGAGCCTACCACCATACCCAGGACAGATTGGCCCAGATAGTATCCACCCTGGGGCAGAGTCAGAGGATGCAGCAAGCACATGGAGCAGTGGAAACTGCACAATGCCACAATGGCCAGCATAGCAGGTGCGCTGCTGCAGCTTGTCCAAACACAGCCTGAGGCCCACACAGAACATGAAGCCCCCACTACAGCACAGGATCCAGACCGGACAACAAGAGCATCAGCATCAACTTCACATGTACTACCCTCTGAGGAAATACAGGGGACATCCATCCCAACCCCTACAGGCCAACAACAGGTGCCCAAACGGACCCTAAGGCCAAGATATGGGACAGGAACACCTGCCAAGAACAAGGGCCCCTCTAAGAAGTGACTCTGCTAAAAACTGTCTACCAACTGTCCCACTCAATCAACCACCAAACAGTACTACAAATAACGAAAACTCATGTAAGCATGGATGGACCTACCAATACTGCCAACAATGCTGCCACCATGTTGCCATTTGGGATAACCACCATTGACCCACTCCCATCACTGTAAACTGCACGATTTTATCCCTGCACCAAATAAAACACACTTTTCACCTGTTACAAAATCCCCTGTCATTATGTGTGAACAAAGTGAAGTATGGATGCAAATGGTTGATAACTCCTTTATTTGTACCTGAGTAGCATGAAAAGCACCACACGCTTTACATGTTGTTTTGACTAAATATGTGTTGAAATAATAGACTAAATTGTAATCTGTCCTATGCAGACCTGGTCACAGTGGCAATTAGTATTGATCCAACCCCCGACTCCCCCCCCCACAGATGACAAGGCACACTGACAGTATGATGCACAGGCACCAATCTCATCCAATTGTCCACATAGTATCAGTTGGGTCCTGGAATTTACATCTTCCTCTTCCTCATCATCACTCTCATCCCCTATCTGAGGAAGCTGGTCTGGATATACAGCACGCTCCTCCTCCAAGAGGGGGATAGAATTTCTCACTGCCAGGTTGTGCAGCATTCAGCAGGCCACCACTATTCTACACACCTTTTCAGGTCCATAGGCCAGGGAACCGCCAGAGATATGTAAACAACACAATCTAGCCTTCAGGAGACCTATTGTGCGCTCTATCACCCTCCTAGTACGTCCATGGGCCTCATTGTAATTCCTCTCTGCATCTGTTCCAGGATTCCTCACTGGTGTCAGGAGCCAACGCAAGTTGAGATAGCCAGAATCACCTAGAAAAAAGTGCACAACACAACTTTAAATGACAAGCCTCAGAGGCAGACAGCCTGGCTGTCTGCTAGGTGGCAATAAATAAAAGAAACACCTACCTATGATCCACCCTCTGTCCTCTTGTAGTTGTTCCATCTTGTGTGGCACACTGCTGTTCCTCAGCACAAATGAATCACAGACTGAACCAGGGAACATTGCATTCACATGTGTGATGTACTGGTCTGCAGTACACACCAATTGAATGTTCATGGAATGAAAGTTCTTCCTGTTTCTGTACACCTGTTCATTGTCTCTTGGGGGGATGATACCAATGTGGGTGCCATCAATGGCACCTATCACATGGGGCATGTTGGCAAAGGCATAGAAGTCCAACTTGATGGCAGGGAGGTCTGAGCTTTGGGGAATCCTCACATAGGACTGCAGGTGTCGTACAAATGCATTCAAGAATCTTGTCAGTATCATGATAAACATTGGCTGTGAAAAACCTGCACCCATGCCCACAGCCACTTGAAATGAGCCTGTGGCCAGGAAATGGAGAGCAGAAAGCACCTGCATTTCAGTAGTGATGGCATGCTGATTACGATTTGCCGCAGTCAGTGCAGGATCCAGTAATGCACAGTTCAAGAATAGTTGCACCGGTGAGTCTGTAATTGATAATGATGTAACGCTCCACCACGGTCCGCAAATCCACAAGTGGTCTGTACACCAATGGGGCCCTTCCTCGCCACAAGGGTCTGTACCTAGGAGGAGTTGAAAGCGCGTGTGATGAACACACATGCATCAGCACACATTGGTAGTCATTGAGCAATGCTGGCATGATTGTCGTCAACACTAATGCATAGTGCGTATGACATAACAGCAACTTGGCCACAATGATAGATCAGGGTTTGTCAGGTGAGGTAATGTTAATTGTCCCATGCATATGGGTGTTTGGGGAACAAAAGGGCCTGCATTGTGCAGATGTGAGTTTTATAAATGCGTAGTTTTTGCCAAAATGACTGCCCCATGTAATCCACTAATGTCGTTATGGAAGTGACCTCATACTGCTAGCGGTTGATGTACCAGCGTAAGGCGGTGTTTACCGCAGTGCGTTAATTCATTTGTTAACATGGATGTCAATGGGGAATCCTAGCTTATCATGATCGCCGCTGGCGGTGATGGTGCACACCGCTGCGGTGTGTACGCGAACTCGTCACCCCAACT
Organism: Pleurodeles waltl; assembly: GCF_031143425.1. Taxonomy (NCBI): domain Eukaryota; kingdom Metazoa; phylum Chordata; class Amphibia; order Caudata; family Salamandridae; genus Pleurodeles; species Pleurodeles waltl. The sequence continues at coordinate 238,101,498 of NC_090439.1, forward strand.
TCACTTGACTCCCTGATCTCGTGCAAGCAGGTACTCCACTGAGTGTACTGCTGTGTCCTGCCTCTGGTCATGGAAGTCTTACGTGTTGCAGGGGAAAGGGCCCCTGTACGCCAAGCCCTACGGACGGCCAGAGGTACAGGTGAGTAGGATGATTGGGGGCCATGGATGTGTGTAATGGTTGGTGTTGACTGCATAGATGTGTGTACCTCTGACACTGGATGGGCCAGGGTTCCTGACATGCTGCGTGTGTATGTGTTGTTAGTTTGTACTGTCCATCCCATAGTGGACGTATAGCCAGCTGTATATGATTGGCCAGTGCCTGACCTCTGTGTTACATTTATGTGTGTCCCTTTTAGGTAAGCGCCAACCAGAATAGGGCACTTTGGCATGCCATCGCCAAGGAGGTGCGGACCCTGGGGGTCTACAAACGGCAGAGCACCCACTGCAGGAAAAGGAGGGAGGACCTGCGTCACTGGTGCGAAAAATCTGGAAGGCCCAGCTGGGGAAGTCCTCCCAACGGGGAAGGGGTGCCCGTCGGGCACTGACCCCCACTTATGCAACGCATCCTGGCGGTGGCGTACCCAGACCTGGATGGGCGCTTGAAGCTGCACAGCAGTCACAAGGGGGTGAGTACACATACCATTTATTTGACCCTTGATGTGTGTGTGTGTGTGTGCATTCGGATTTATGCTGCCTAGTTGCAGGGACTACGACTGCTGTCCATCTACATTATGGCCCCCGTGGGGAGTAGGGGTGTTTTGGTCAGGTCTACTACACGTCAGGTCCTTATGTTATTTGTGGAATGGATATAGAGCAGGGTTCTGGGCACTAGTCAGGGGCATAGCCATGGGTATAGCGGTAGGTGTTGCCTGTTGGAGGGTCTTCTGGGTGGGTGTATGTATGAACCACTATGTTAACTCCATTCAGCTATTTACAAGTGTCTCTGCTTTTCTGTCTCCCCATCCCTGTTCTCTTGTGTTGTCTGTGTACATCAGCATCATCTGGCGAGGGACCTGAGGCACTGGCAAGTGGGGATGCAGCGGCCCACGGATCCTCGGAGGCAGAGTCATCTGACACCAAGGGGACCAGTGGGTTGGAGGTCAAGGGGAGTACCACGGGAGGCAACTACCACTGGAGGTAGTCACTCTGATACCCACTCCGACGGGGCTCCCTGGCGGTGGCGGTCCCTAGTGGGCCCACACCTACTGTGTCATCTTCCGCCACCCCCCATACCATCACTGCCCTCCCATTTGCTCCCCACCGAGTTGGCCGTGCCCGCTCACCCAGAAGGGTGGGCGTCTCCTTCGCCCCAGGCACCTCTTCCCCTTCCCCAGTCAGCCCTGCTGCCCTCACGGAGGAGGCTATTGACCTCCTGAGAACCATCTCTGTGGGGTAGACAACCATTGTCAATGCCATCTAGGAGTGAGCAACAGAAATACAGCACACCAATGGTAGGTCGCTCCCCCTGCCGCTGCAGCTCCTCCAGCCCAGGTTCCTGAGGCCTCCTAGCAAGCCCAGCTATCCTCGCAGTAAGTACCCCCCCCCCACCGCCCAGCCCCTCGCCCTGCCCCGCGCTACTCACCCTCTTCCCTGCTTCTTTTCTTCTTCTCTGTTCTTCCTCTGCGCTCTTCTTCTCTAGTCTTCTTCTGTACTCTTCTTTCCCTCCTGCTCCCCATCTTCTGTCTTCATCTGTGTGCTTCTCTCTCTCTCCTTTGCACCGCGACCTGCGTGTGCCTCTTCTTCTCTGTCCCTCTTCTTGGCTCTTTCCTCTGCTGCTCGTCGCTCCTCTTCTTCTTCACCTTCTTCTGTATTCTTCTGTCTTCTGCGCTCCTCTTCTTCACCTTCACCTTCACCTTCTTCTGTATTTTTCTGTCTTCTGCGCTCCTCGTCTTCTTTACCTTCTTCTGTATTCTTCTGTCTTCTATTCTTCGGCTCCTCTTCTTCTTTACCTTCTTCTGTGGTCTTCTGTCTTCTTTTCTTCGGCTCCTCTTCGGCTCCTCTTCTTCTTTTACCTTCTCTCTGGTTCTTCCCGCGCCTGTCCTCCTGCTCCTGTCTCGTCTCTCTCCCTCACTCGCCTCCCCCTCTGTATCACCCCTATCTACCTATCTCTCTATCTGTCTCCCTCACTCACCACCTCCTCCTATCTACCTATCTCTCTATCTTTCCCCCTCACTCGCCACCCCCTCTGTAACCACCCCTATCTTCCTATCCTTTCACTCTACCTCTCACCCTCACCCACCTCTACAACCCCCCTCCCCTATCTTCCCAACCTTCCTCCTATCTCTCTTCCTAAACTCACCCCTACCACCCTTAACCCCCCTCCCCCATCTCTTCTCCCCTCTACCTGTCCCCCCTCCCTCCGCTTTCCCGCCGCCACCTCCTGCACACCCCGCCCCCCAGCTCCCATTCGTCACCCCACTCCCGTCCCCCGCCCCCAGCTGACCCCTCCCCCCCTCCCTCTTATGGCAGCCGCTGCGCGACAGTGGTAGCGACCCTTGACCCAAGGGTAGGTCGCTCCCCCTGCCGCTGCAGCTCCTCCAGCTCCTCCAGCCCAGGTTCCTGAGACCTCCTAGCAAGCCCAGCTACTTCGCAGTAAGTACCCCCCCCACCGCCCAGCCCCTCGCCCTGCCCCGCGCTACTCACCCTCTCCCCTGCTTCTTTTCTGTTCTTCCTCTGCGCTCTTCTTCTGTACTCTTCTTTCCCTCCTGCTCCCCGTCTTCTGTCTTCATCTGTGTGCTTCTCTCTCTCTCCTTTGCACCGCGACCTGCGTGTGCCTCTTCTTCTCTGTCCCTCTTCTTGGCTCTTTCCTCTGCTGCTCGTCGCTCCTCTTCTTCTTCACCTTCTTCTGTATTCTTCTGTCTTCTGCGCTCCTCTTCTTCACCTTCACCTTCTTCTGTATTTTTCTGTCTTCTGCGCTCCTCGTCTTCTTTACCTTCTTCTGTATTCTTCTGTCTTCTGTTCTTCGGCTCCTCTTCTTCTTTACCTTCTTCTGTGGTCTTCTGTCTTCTTTTCTTCGGATCCTCTTCGGCTCCTCTTCTTCTTTACCTTCTTCTGTGGTCTTCTGTCTTCTTTTCTTCGGCTCCTCTTCGGCTCCTCTTCTTCTTTTACCTGCTCCCTGGTTCTTCCCGCGCCTGTCCTCCTGCTCCTGTCTCGTCTCTCTCCCTCACTCGCCTCCCCCTCTGTATCACCCCTATCTATCTACCTATCTCTCTATCTGTCTCCCTCACTCACCACCTCCTCCTATCTACCCATCTCTCTATCTTTCCCCCTCACTCGCCACCCCCTCTGTAACCACCCCTATCTTCCTATCCTTTCACTCTACCTCTCACCCTCACCCACCTCTACAACCCCCCCTCCCCTATCTTCCCAACCTTCCTCCTATCTCTCTTCCTAAACTCTTCCTAAACTCACCCCCCACCACCCTTAAACTCCCTCCCCCATCTCTTCTCCCCTCTACCTGTCCCCCCTCCCTCCGCTTTCCCGCCGCCACCTCCTGCACGCCCCCGCCCCCCAGCTCCCATTCGTCGCCCCACTCCCGTCCCCCGCCCCCAGCTGACCCCTCCCCCCCTCCTCCCTCTTATGGCGGCTGCTGCGCGACAGTGGTAGCGACCCTTGACCCAAGGGTAGGTTGCTCCCCCTGCCGCTGCAGCTCCTCCAGCTCCTCCAGCCCAGATTCCTGAGACCTCCTAGCAAACCCAGCTACCTCGCAGTAAGTACCCCCCCCACCGCCCAGCCCCTCGCTACTCACCCTCTCCCCTGCTTCTTTTCTTCTTCTCTGTTCTTCCTCTGCGCTCTTCTTCTGTAGTCTTCTTCTGTACTCTTCTTTCCCTCCTGCTCCCCGTCTTCTGTCTTAATCTGTGTGCTTCTCTCTCTCTCCTTTGCACCGCAACCTGCGTATGTCTCTTCTTCTCTGTCCCTCTTCTTGGCTCTTTCCTCTGCTGCTCGTCGCTCCTCTTCTTCTTCACCTTCTTCTGTATTCTTCTGTCTTCTGCGCTCCTCTTCTTCACCTTCACCTTCTTCGGTATTTTTCTGTCTTCTGCGCTCCTCGTCTTCTTTACCTTCTTCTGTATTCTTCTGTCTTCTGTTCTTCGGCTCCTCTTCTTCTTTACCTTCTTCTGTGGTCTTCTGTCTTCTTTTCTTCGGCTCCTCTTCGTCTCCTCTTCTTCTTTACCTTTTTCTGTGGTCTTCTGTCTTCTTTTCTTCAGCTCCTCTTTGGCTCCTCTTCTTCTTTTACCTGCTCCCTGGTTCTTCCCGCGCCTGTCCTCCTGCTCCTGTCTCGTCACTCTCCCTCACTCGCCTCCCCCTCTGTATCACCCCTATCTACCTATCTCTCTATCTGTCTCCCTCACTCACCACCTCCTCCTATCTACCTATCTCTCTATCTTTCCCCCTCACTCGCCACCCCCTCTGTAACCACCCCTATCTTCCTATCCTTTCACTCTACCTCTCACCCACCTCTACAACCCCCCTCCCCTATCTTCCCAACCTTCCTCCTTTCTCTCTTCCTAAACTCTTCCTAAACTCACCCCCCACCACCCTTAACCCCTCCTCCCCCATCTCTTCTCCCCTCTGCCTGTCCCCCCTCCCTCCGCTTTCCTGCCGCCACCTCCTGCACGCCCCCGCCCCCCATCTCCCATTTGTCGCCCCACTCCCGTCCCCCGCCCCCAGCTGACCCCTCCCCCCCCTCCTCCCTCTTATGGCGGCCGCTGCGCACCCGCGCCGCTGGCGCGCCGAAGACACGCCAAAGGCAAGCCCGTCCGCGCCTGGCCCACGCCTGGCCCACGCCCAGCACCACGACCCCTGGTCCTCAGCACTCCCAAACCCCGCTGCACCACTACGACCCCACCACCCTCCACGCCCTCAACCCAGGGCGCTCCAGCACCTGCTTCCAAGCTAACCCGAAACGTACCCATGGACCTTTCGCATGTCACACCTGCAAATGTATCTTCCACCACAAAAATACCACGACCACCAGCCCACGCGCCATCAACCACCTCAAATGCATCCTGGTCAACGCGCGATCCGTCCACAAGCACGCCGTTGAACTCTGGGACCTCCTGGACTCCACAGCACCAGACGTCGCCTTCATCACGGAGACCTGGATGAACGCCTCTTCGGCCCCCGACATCGCCATAGCCATCCCCGAAGGCTACAAGATTTCCAGGAAAGACAGCACCAACCAAGTAGGAGAAGGAATCGCCATCGTCTTCAAAGACTCCATCAGCGTCACCACCTCCACCGAAGACACCCCCCTCGCCACCGAGCACCTGCACTTCCAGATCCGCACTGACCCCAGGACCACCCTCAGAGGATCACTCATCTATTGCCCCCCAGGACCGTGCGCACTTTTCAGCAACTCCATCACCGACTTCATCTCCCCGCATGCCCTCTCCTCGCCAGACTATATCCTTCTCGGCGACCTCAACTTCCATCTAGAACAGAACAACGACCCCAACACCACCGCCCTGCTCGACAACCTCGACAACCTCGGCCTCAAGCAACTGGTGAACACCCCCACCCACATCGTCGGACACACGCTTGAACCCATCTTCTCCGCCAGCAAACACGTTTCCTTCAGCCACGCCTCCGCTCTACACTGGACCGACCACAGCTGTGTCCACTTCACCTTCCGACGCGAGACCCGCCACCTCCGCACTCAACCCATCCCTCGTCAACAGTGGAACAAAATCCCCGAAGAACAGCTTTTCTCCACGCTCATCGACAACCAACCTACCTTCACCACCGACCCCAATGACGCAGGCCTCGAACTGGATCACCAACTGCACAGACAACCTTGCTCCCCTCAGACGCCTTTCAAGACAGGCCAACACCAAAAAACCTCTCTGGTTCTCTGACACCCTTAAAGAATCAAAGAAAACCTGTCGTGCCCTCGAGAAAGCCTGGCGTAAGGACCACACCGCTGGCAACATGACCGCCCTCAAGAACGCCACCCGCGAACACCACCACCTGATCCGCGCAGCCAAAAGGAATTTCTTCACTGATAGACTGGACAAAAATAGCCACAACAGCAGAGAACTCTTCAGCATCGTAAAAGAGTTCTCCAACCCCAACGTCAACGCCATTACGCCCTCACAAGACCTGTGCAACTCCCTCGCCACCTTCTTCCATCGTAAGATTACCAACCTTCACAACAGCTTCGGACACCAGACCCAGCCGACCAACACTGAATCCACACCCCCAGCCATCACCCTCAACGCCTGGACCCACATCAACACAGAAGAAACCAAAACCACCATGAACTCAATCCACTCCAGCGCCCCCTCGGACCCCTGCCCACACTTCATCTTCAACAAAGCCGACGACATCATCGCCCGCACCTCCAGACCATCATCAACTCCTCTTTTTCGTCTGATACCTTCCCCGAAAGCTGGAAACACGCCGAAGTCAACGCCCTACTAAAGAAACCTACGGCTGACCCAAGCGACATGAAGAACTTCCGCCCAATCTCGCTCCTCCACTTCCCTGCCAAAGTCATAGAGAAGACCGTCAACAAACAGCTTACCAACTTCCTTGAAGACAACAACCTTCTCGACCCCTCACAATCCGGATTCCGAGCCAACCACAGCACTGAAACCACCCTCATCTCAGTCACAGACGACATCAGAACCCTGATGGACAACGGTGAAACAGTCGCCCTCATCCTCCTCGACCTCTCGGCTGCCTTCGACACCGTCTGTCACCGCACCCTAATAACCCGCCTCCGCTCCACCGGGATCCAAGGCCAGGCCCTGTACTGGATCGCCTCCTTCCTCTCCAACCGCTCTCAAAGAGTCTATCTCCCACCTTTTCGCTCAGACCCCACCGAGATCATCTGCGGCGTCCCTCAAAGCTCCTCGCTCAGCCCGACACTCTTCAATGTCAACATGAGCCCCCTCGCCGACATCGTACGCAAGCACAGCATCATCATCACCTCCTACGCCAATGACACTCAACTTATACTCTCCCTCACCAAGGACCCCGCCAGCGCAAAGATCAACCTGCAAGATGGTATGAAGGACGTCGCAGATTGGATGAGGCTCAGCCTTCTGAAACTGAACTCAGACAAAACGGAAGTCCTCATCCTCGGCAACACCCCGACCGCATGGGACGACTCCTGGTGGCCCACAGCCCTTGGCACCGCACCGACCCCCTCAGACCACGCTCGCAACCTCGGCTTCATCTTGGACCCTCTTCTCAGCATGTCCAAACAAGTCAACGCCGTGTCCTCCTCCTGCTTTCTCACCCTCCGCATGCTCCGTAAGATCTTCCGCTGGATCCCCGCCGACACCGGAAAGACCGTGACCCACGCCCTCGTCACCAGCCGCCTGTACTACGGCAACACCTTTATGCTGGGACCACCGCAAAACTCACCCACCTGAGACACCTGCATTGGCTCCCCGTCAGCAAAAGGATCACCTTCCAACTTCTCACCCACGCATACAAAGCCCTCCACAACAAGGGACCAGAATACCTCAACCGACGCCTCAGCTTCTACGCCCCCACCCGTCTCCTCCGCTCCACCAGCCTCGCTCTCGCCACCGTCCCTCGCATTCGCCGCTCCACAGCGGGTGGGAGGACCACCAGCCTCAGGACCACCCAGGACTTCTCCGTATTCCAGAGACTCCTCAAGACCTGGCTCTTCGAGCAGCAGTAACCCCCTTCCCCCTAGCGCCTTGAGACCCGCACGGGTGAGTAGCGCGCTTTATAAATGTTAATGATTTGATTTGAATTGAATTCCTATCTGGATGGCATTCACGGTGCTGTGTCTGGCCTACAGAGATCTTTTCAGGCTCTGGCCTCCTCTTGAACGACAGCGATTGTCCCTGGTCATTCCGTCCCCCCTCCAACCTTTTCTACCCCTTCCAGCACCCCACTACCTTCACCCATCCAAAGCACACATTCTGCCACACAGACACACACAAAAAGCACACTTCAAAACACAAGAACCACACCTCCCACCACAAGCATTCACACAGCCAACATACACATGCACACACAACAACATCCACTTCCCCCAGTGTGCCCACCTCTTCCGCCTCCGTCTGTCCCCTCTACATGCACACCCCCAGGCACTGCACCTTCATTCACTGTTGCTGAGCCTATTCCTGCAGTCACCACAATAGCACACATCCATACATGCAACCCAGACACCACACCTGCACTCACCACAACTACTTTAGTTGACATATGCAACACACTCATCAGACTTGCAGACACCCAGACAACATACATCACACTGGCAGCCTGTCTTGTCCCACTGTGTCCACCCCTCCTCCTCCCAAGACACTCAAACGGACCAAAGCACCCACCTATCACACATCCACCACACCTCAGCATACTGTCCAGTCACCTGCACCCACATCATGCACACCTACACCACTTACGACCACTCCCTCTACCTCTGCTCCCACGCCTTCCTCCCGGACCAACCCAATTGCACCAAATAAACTTTTCCTCTCCTGTGCTGACCTACTCCAACCCACTGGCCCACCCCGTCTCGTCCCTAAATGTGCACACCTCCTTGCCCTATCCACTCCTTCCACATCGCAGCCCGCCGCTGTCCGCCAATTCACATTCCCGTGCCCCTTCCCCAGAGAGGAAGAAGCCCTGGTGCTTAGCCTGTTCCATCTGCCTTCACCCAGTCCAAGCACACTCCCTCACCTTCCAAGGCCAAACCCACACCCCCTCCACCTTCTGAACGCAAATCTAAGCCCCACCCCCTTCGTAAATCCCCACCCCACCACACCCTACACCTGTTCCCTGAGGTGCCTGGATGCCCCATTGCTGCCCCTATGAGGTGGAGTACCGTAGCACTTGTGGGAGTCAGGTTGGGGCCATTGTGGCCCATCGGACTTGTCTCCAGACGGACTGGCCATTGGCCTTATATCCACTTCAGTTGCTCAGTCAGCATAATAAAAGGTTAATGTGTGGCCTGTGTTTATGGCAGCACACTCTGGATCCCTGGTCTCTTGTTTCATTGTTTGTGGGTGTGGGGCACATGTATGTACTTTGGGAAGGCTGCATTTGCCTTGTGTCGTGTAAGTCCCTCTTGCTGTGGGGTGTATGGCTTGTGCTGCTGTGAAGGGTTGTGGAAGCGTTGCAGGGAGGGTGGAGTGGGTGGGTCTATAACTGTGCCCTTTCTTGCCTTGTTTCGTAGGTTGCGGTACTTACCGTTGTCGTCTTCGTCTGTGGTCTCAGTTGTGGAGGTATATGGCAAGGAGAAGGGCTGGCATGATCTGCAGCTCTCAATCCATGTCTGCTTTGGTGTGTTGTGTGAGCCTACGGTGAGTGTTTCCTTATATTTAGTTTGTTTCGACCTGGCTTTGCGTGGCGGAGGTTCCTGCCCTGGAACTGACGGCGGTCTAGTGGTTCATTATTTGATGGGCGGGTAGGGCCTTTCCTTTGGCCTGTGGGCAGGCTATACTGTCATTGTCGGCACTCCTCTGCTGGCGGTGGGTGGTTTTCAGGATGCCTGTGTTTCAGTTGATTCATTATTTGGTGGTCCGGACCGCACGTCTGTTGGCGGTTTGTACCGCCGCTGGTGCAGTGCTTCCCGCCATGTTCATAATGAGGGCCATAGTCTGTTTAAGGCTGCGAAATGTAAAATTAATGTCACACGTGCCTGCTGGCTTTCCAAAGTAAGGCAAATTAAATGTGGCCTTGACAGAACTGCTCTGGGGTCCCCTCAGTGGGTAAGATTAGGCAGTGCTTATGATTATCAATGAAGATACCCCGAGAGGGAAGCCCAAATACACCTTATTGCGTGTTATCTTGGAATGCCTGCTTGCTTCCCTCAGAACAGTACAATTAAAAGATCTCTTGCTTGAAACCTCTACCTCAACCTAGATGACCCACGAGTCAAATGTAGCAAAACCACAATAGTCTGAAGTGAGCCCTTAGACACTAGCATAATATCTTCCCTTCCAACACAGTCATGTAAGCAAGGGACTCATATAATACTACATAGATTTGCATTGCCTTTTTGCAGGTACAGTATTTACCCTACTGTGGAAGAGTATTCCAATGTCAAACTCAGCATTCACCTCTCCAAAATCACAGCATCATTATCCAAATACCTGGCCATATTCCCTTCAGGTCTCTCACAGATTTAATTCACCAAAAATTCTTAATAAAAATATGTGCACTTATTGATTCTTGAACTGATCTTAGTGCGTAATGATAGACAACATTGTTAAAGGAGGAAACAAATATGCATGGAGAAATGCAATGAACCAAATGAGAGGAGAATAGTATAAAGGTGTGGGAATGATAAACTTCAGGACATGGGAAGGGCCAAGATAAAGACAGTAAAATATCTAAGAAATAAGCTAAGAGCTTCAAGCAGCAGGGCACATTAGATGACTGATAAAATTACAGTAAGGGTAATAATGTGGGATTCAACAAACTGCAACAATTTGTACAAGCCAAGAGGCTGCGGTAGGGGGTAAAATACCATAAAACAAGTTTGATATTAGTCAGTCAAATTATGACTACAGTGAATAGGTGATGGATGGTAAGGGTGTATTTAGGAGTATGCCAGAAGAACATGTAAGATATTTTCAGCACTCTGATGAAGCCATCTATTCTTACTGAATAGCAGAATTTAAAATAAGACTAAAATAGATGACACAATTTGATACTCTGCTATTTCACTAACCAGAAAATCTTAAAATTTTATTTTATTTCATCTGTATAATATTAGCTTACCGAATGTATGAACCGATGTCTAGGTCACTGCTGTGATTGGAACGATCTTCATTTAAGCAGCAGTAGCAGCTTTCTTTCAAGTACAATGTACTTTGTTGTAAATAGGACCTTGATCCATCTGGGTGGTGCTGCGCACATGGGGCTGGGGACACATCAGAGCTGAATGAATTGACACCACACACACAGTAAGGAGTTTAATTAACTTCCTGGTGGGAAGTTTTCATCTTTTATTCACCGGTTCTGATGTCATGGTCAGGACCAACAGGTTGCTATTCAGTAGGAGCTCTGTGCTGAAGAACGATTCACCTTATGTCCAACATCGGATGCACCAGGTCTCCCAACATAACATCCCTCCTAAACCATAAAGACAAAACACTACAGAAAACTGATTTAACATCGGTGGTTCGGACAAAACGAACAACAGAAAACAGACAAACAGATGTACAAAGTTCCAAAAGTAGTAGTGAGTTCCTTCAAGGTCTATTCTCGAATGAAATCTTTGAGCCAACATGATGCCACTGGGTGGGGGCGAAGACTGTATCAGGTACTCCTGGAACGCTGATTCTGCCAGCTGCTCCTGGGGCTAGGCCCTCCGTCTGGGGAGTCAGCTTCCGGACTGTTTCGGAATGCTGGCTCAGTCCTTGAATTCGGAGCTCCTGTGGCAGCTGTTGTCTCCCCGTCAAGGAGTGGGGAGCCTGGAAGTGTCACTTCTGGAGGTTTGGTTCATTGTACACATCTGTAGCTATTTGCGGTAGTGATGAGCATTCATGTATGAGTTGCTGGTCAAAGGGCCCGTAATGTTTGAAGAACACCACATTCCTTGTGACTGTCTCTGTTCCTTTTGTGTCAGTGATCATCGTTCCCTTCATTTGGGCCCCCTTCCACGGGAAAGATTCAAATAGGAGATGGAAATTGCTTACAGGATGTCAGTCTATGATGAGAACCAGGTCTCCCACCTCAGGTGTCGGTGCCTGGCCCGTCTCCTGGAAGACAGCATGTTGTTTATTATCTTCTGGTTTTGTAGGGCACTAGACGCTTTGCTTCGAAGATCAGATGAGGGTTCAACATGAGGAATGGTATAATTTACTGGCCGGTTTAGGTACAAGTCATTTTGGCTGACCCCAATGGTGGAGTGTGGAGTTAGCCAGTATTCTCTGAGAAATACATACAAAGCATAGTCCAGGTTTTGCTCTTCTGCAACAGTGATGCAAAGTGTTTTGTTTAGGGTTCTCATTAGTCACTCTACCTCTCCATTAGCCTGAGGCCACCATGGTGTGATCCTTTGGTAACAAATGCCTTTGGACCTCAAGTAGTTGGCAAAGTCTTTACTGGAAAAGGGAGGTCCGTTATCAGTATGTTCTCAGATTAGCCCATGGGTGGCCATAGCCTTTTCAAATCGTGCGATGGTCTGGTTTGCAGTAGTTGCTTCCACACTCCCCACCTTGGGATACTTGGAAAAGTCATCCACCATGACCAGCATGTGGCATCCATCGGGGAGACTGACAAAGTCTGCGCTGGCTTGGTGCCAAGGAATTGACGGGATTGGCGTCTCAAGGATTGGTGCGGGTGGCTCAGTGGGACTGGCAGCTTGACACATCGGGCATTGGCTGACTGTCCCTTCATCAAGGCAGTCTAGTGCTGGGAACCATATCTTGCTTTGTAGCCTGGTTTTTGTCTGTATGACACCTTGGTGTGCTGAGTGAGCTAGGTCTACCACTTGCTGCTGTAGGGCCCTCAGGACCACAATGCGAGGCCTCCGCAGTAAACATCATTCAGGCAATACCACCAGTTCATCTTTGACATGCCTCAGAGATGTGATGGTATGTTCTGCTGCACAGGTTTCTTAAGACCGGTTGCAAGGCATTTTGTTCCAGTTGGCAGATAAGATGGCGGTCATGGCTAGTTGAAGGCAGTCATCATTTTGTGTCTCCTTGATTATGTCAGTTAGAGAGACCGGGAGTGGCCTGGACATTTTTACAACCAGTCTGACATACTCTTCTACTTCATCTGCTTCCGATTCCTCTCCTGCAGTGGCTGGTCGACCAACTTTACTGAACTGTTTCCCTTTCATGTCCTGATGCTGACTAATGAAGACCTGATGTTCCTGCACTCTGCTAAAGAAGACTCTACTGACCGATGATCCATTTAGGAGAAGGATAACCAATGTGCATTTGTCTTACTTGCATATTTTCTCTTTAGAAAATCCAGCTGCCTATTTTGGTTAGCCCAAGTTTAGCGCCAGCTTGCACCATTCAATAAATAAGGCGCCCGGCTGGCGTTTTTGAATGACGCAAGCCGGCGCTAAACTTTCTGCCGCAAAAATGCATTAGCCCAGTTTTGCTGCAAAAAGCATAAACATAGGCCATGGTTGTTGCCGTAATTTGTTTGCTGTGTTAGGTCAATCGGGCGTGGTTGACAAATAGTATTTCTAGTATGCGTGTTAAAAGAATGTTAGGTTGACAGATATTAGTGATTCCTGAGAGCTCAAGGAGGATGTGGTATTAGTCAAGGCTGAAATTTGCAGATCGAATTTTACTTGCGCATGAAAGAAAGCAGAAGTCAAACGAGTAGCTGTCAGATCTAAAATCCACAGCTGAAAATTCTGTAAAGCTTCCAAAGTGATTGGTCCCCTACCTCTAGTAAGCAGACAACTTTGTTGATTTTTTTCCCTTTAGTGCTGGCAATATTTTGCATTTAATTTAGTTTGAATCGAGCTTGGACGAGTCTGCGAGGCTTTGTCAGCCGCTGAGTGTGATGTCATTGGGTCCGCTCTGGAATTGGTGGGTGGGTGAAAAGAAGCTGTGAACGGATTGGTGGACAATAGCTGTTCACTATTTGTTTAGACTAGCATGCAAAAAAGATTTTGGGATTGAATTACTTCCTGTTTTGAATTTAATTCATAGTTTTAAGCCAAATTAAAGGCGAAAAATGACATTTTTCAAAGCATTCAAGAGTGCGATAAGAGGAGATGTTTTTATTCCAGTCATATTAGAAGAAATTGCTCCACCAGAAGGTACAGCTGCATACATTGTAATTGAGGAGAAAGGTCCTTCAGCATGTATTTGGTTAAAGCAATGGTGCAAAATTACAGAGAAGGAAGGGAGCTTAGCGTTTCCAGCTCATGGAAGTTTTAATATGACAATTTTAGAGAATCTAAGAAGAGTACTTTATTAATGAATTCCCCCTCCAAGTCCAGCACAATTTTAAGCTTTAGCTATTAGGGAGTTAGTGGCCAGACAACAGAAATTCAAATTTGAGAGACGAATGATAAAAGCTGAGAAAATGTTGCAAGAAGCAAGATGGGACAATGAGCAGATATTCTGGAGAACAGAAACCTTACAGGGTATTGGAATGTATCCTGCAATTACACAAGAGAAAGAGGAAAGTGTTAAACCAAAGACAAAGAATAAGGATCTTGAGGAAACTGAGTCGAAGTCAGATGAAACAAAAAAGATGCTGACTTATAACAGTGACTCAGATGATGATGAATTTGTAACACAATTATTGAGAAATCGTACCTCACCATATGCAGCACAAGAGGGAAGTTTAGGTACTAGTATTAGTCCAAGTGCATGACCTCTAGTTGTGGTAACACAGAACCAGATACAGGTCGCAACTAATGTTCCTGCTATTACAGTAACTCAGACTCCTGTGATTGAGACTGTGGCACAGCCTATAGTTTATTCTACAGTTCCTATTGTGAGTTCTGCACCGAGTATTACAGTAATGGTGGCACCACAGATGTATCCAAAACCTATGATGGTTTTGGTGGAATCTACACCCAATTCAATGACTCCTGTGCGAGTTATTAGTCAAGCCAGACAATGCCAAGGTATTCTCTAGTAACAGTTCCTATTGTGAGTTCTACATTGAGTATTACAGTAATGGTGGCATCACAGACTTAGCCAAAACCAATGATGGTTCAGGTGGAATCCACACCCAATTCAATGACTCCTATGCGAGTTGTTAGTCAAGCCAAACAATGCCAAGGTATTCTCTAGTAAAAGTAACGCAAACGACTTCCTCAGTACTTACAGGTAAGAATTCTGGAGTAATTTACTCGAGAAATCAGAATCTTCCATCAAGCCCAGAAGCATCAACAGTTCCTTTTACAAATGGTCCAGTTATTCCACTGTATGCTCAGGGAAGTAATGAGAATAAATTACAGAATATTTTCAATTCAAATACAGAAATGGAGAAACCTAATGCTACTGTGAGAGTTATGACCCCAATGAATCAGACTTTTGACAAAACAAGTCCGCTTATAGATTTAACTTATTCCAGGATGTCTCTAAATTTGGAGAAGTCAAATTCAGATCTAAATTCAATTCTGATGGCACCTGAGAGAATAATGGGTCTGTCATGTAATACTCCACAATGCATGCCCAATGTAAATAATAATGTTTCTTTATAAGGCTTGACAGCACAGCAGTTAACAGCCTGGTTGTAGAAAGTGAGTGGAGCATCAGCAATGAAAACAGTTGCTGAAGGGAAAAGAACACTGAGGGGGTCATTCTGACCCTGTGCCAACGACCGCGGAAGCACCGCCAACAGGCTGGCGGTGCTTCCTGGCCAATTCTGACCGCGGCGGTAAAGCCGCAGTCAGAAAAGGGAAACCGGCGGTTTCCCACCGGTTTTCCCCTGGCCATAGGAATCCTCCATGGCGGCGCTGCAAGCAGCGCCGCCATGGGGATTCCGACCCCCTTCCCGCCATCCTGTTCCTGGCGGGTCTTACCGCCAGGAACAGGATGGCGGGAACGGGTGTCGTGGGGCCCCTGGGGGCCCCATAATGATTTTCAGTGTCTGCTTAGCAGACACTGAAAATCGCAACGGGTGCCACTGCACCCGTCGCACCCCAGCAACTCCGCCGGATCCATTCGGAGCCGGCTTCATCGTTGCTGGGTCTTTCCCGCTGGGCGGGCGGGCGGCCTTTTGGCGGTCGCCCGCCCGCCCAGCGGGAAAGTCAGAATGACCGCCGCGGTCATTTGACCGCGGTGCGATCTTCTGGCGGGGGAACTTTGGCGGCAATCTATCAAGACTAAAATTAGAATTAAAAGAAATTATTGAGGGAACACTTGAATTAAATAGAATGGATTCATATAATGAAGGTGAGTTAAGTTTCATGTGTAACTATGTCACAAACAGAGCAGGATTGTCACATTAGAAATTATCAGAACTTGCTGGAAAATATGAAGTGGATATTGAGAAATCTAAACATTTGAAGAGGAGTTACAGATTAGAATTGGATTAAAAAGATATTGAGAACATGAGATCACCTGGAGTGAGAATTCACATTTGAAAATTAATCAAAGTATTCAAACAAAGGGAGCATTAGATAAAAGGGGAAAGCAGATGGGTAAAGAAAAGAGATTAGAAGAAAAGAGTGTTTGCAGATGTGTACTCTACTGATATGCAGCAGACTGATAGTCCAGTAAAATATTATCAATGAGAGAAATTCCTGGAGGGAATTATGATCATGTTCCTTGGAGCTGGAGTGATATTTCATCATGTACAAATGATTACCGGAGATTGCGAGAGAAACCAGTGGAATGGTATCAACCAACAGATAGGTTTGTGAAACTCGCAAAATGCCTGTGGAAGGATTTACATACTCTGTTAGAAATAGTATTCCCAGCTGATTTATGGGTTGAGTGCAAAAGGAGTGTTAATTGGCTGTCAAGAGAACCTCTACGAGATCCAGTTACAGGTGCGCCATCTCCTGAAGTAATGAAAAGCTATTACAATGTGAATGAATTTCTGAAAACGAAAATTTTCCCCAAAGATATTGACTGCAGAGAATTGATAGGACAGCTCAGGAAGCAAAAGAGTCAATACATGCATAAAATGAAAGGTTGTTGCAGGCATTCAAACATTACAGTGGCACAGAAACAATTGAGCCCAAAGACATGATTGCTTTTGTGTTCAGATTTGTTGACAGGTTAAGACCTGAAATTGGAAACAAGCGTCGGAGTCATTTGATTTGCTGGAAGCAAAACTGGTTGGTGAAGTTTTGCAGTTTGCTAAATATTGCAGAGACAAGACTGA
The DNA here is from genome assembly GCF_031143425.1 of Pleurodeles waltl. Lineage (NCBI taxonomy): Eukaryota > Metazoa > Chordata > Amphibia > Caudata > Salamandridae > Pleurodeles > Pleurodeles waltl. Next base: position 238,118,250 of record NC_090439.1, read on the forward strand.
AATGAAGAAGAAGAGATTGACTAAAAAGGCAATGGTGATGCAGATTAGAGCAGCAAAATCAGGGATGCAGGGAATTCCACAACAACAAAGAAGCATGCAAAGGGTTCAGAGACAGGGACTGGCAAGAGGCAAAGGACGTAGTGTTTTTTTAAATGGAAATGGAAATGGTGCAGGTGCTGATCTGAATACTAATGCCAATTCAGGTGATATGCAGACAATGAAGATGATGTTACCTTGTCATATTTGCGGTGGTTATGGACATTGGAAATGGGAGTGTCAAATGATGGTACAAGAAGTTATCGTGCAGATGAATGAACAAAATAATTTTCCAAATTTGAGAGGACCAAGAATTTGGAATCCTAATGTAAATGTTCAGACTATGAATAATCTAATGTAGATTCCACAGCAAGTGCAAATTACCCTATAGCAGATGCAGGCGCCACATTTTCAGGTACCACAGCAAAAGCAAATGCAACCGCAGATGCAAATGATGCCAAGGCAGCAAATGGAAATACCCCAAGCTCCAATGGCACAGCAACAGATAGTGGTTCCTCAGCAGAACATGGGTCAAAAGTTAAGTCAAAATAGTCAATCATGCATACAACAGTATTACTTACACAGTGAGAATGAATTGAGTGATGAAACTGTGAGTGAGAGTTCAGATGAAGAAGAATCTGTACTAGCAACTTCATTAGAGGTGGATCAGAGTGGTCCTATGTAAATGGAACAGTAATGGGTCATGATGACTCTTTAATGGTTGACACAGGAGCTACAGGATCTACTGTCAGAACTGCAGAAGTCCCTAATGTGCCACTTTCTAGGAAAACAGTACAGGTTGTAGGAGTAGCAAATCAGCACCTGACAAATCTGATTACTAAACCGGTTCCTGATAAAATATGTAATTTTGAAAGCATGCACAGATTCAGAGTCTGCGACTCATGCCCAGTGAGCCTTTTGGGAAGGGATTTGTCATGCAAAACAAGATGTTTGATTACTTTTACAAATGATGGAATTGCCATTCAAACAAATAGTGATGATGAAGAATCCTGTTTATCAGTTGGAAATTAATTAATGAAGAGTTTCCATTGATTACTCTGTATCCTGCATTTAAAGTGTGGGACCTGCCAATTGATTTACGAGATACAGTTATTTCAAACGTTTGGGATCTTTCTGTAAAAGATATTGGTCTAATTAAAGGAGTGGAACCAGTTAAAGTCACAGTGAAACCAATTGCAATTTTTCAAAGACTCCTCAATTTCACATGGCATCAGATGTAACTGAAGGAGTTACTCCTGTAAAGGCAGATTTTTTTAAGCAGGGAGTTTTAAAAGAAGTGCTGAGCAGCCCAGTAATTCACCTATTATGGGTTTTTTGAAAACCATGTGGGAAATCTTGCATTGTTCAGTATTTGAGACATGTTAATAAAATTGTGGTTAAATGTTGTCCTGTGGTACCCAATTCAGCAGCGATTCTGTTCCAAATTCCATGTGAGTAGGAATGGTTCACAGTAGTGGACTTGTCACAAGCATTTTTATCAGTACCTCTACATGAGAATAGCCAGTTTCTTTTATGTTTTAAATTCTGCAATTGTGTGTATGTTGGTGCTGGATCTCACAAGGCTTTTCAGAATCACCATCCATATTTAATCAGGTGTTGGAAAATAATTTGGAATCATTGCAAATGCCTTTCCAATCAACATTGGTTTAGTACACTGATGATCTATTAGTTGCTTCAAAGACACAGAAAGCATGCAGACAGGATACTATTGCTTTGCTAAATTATTTGGGTGAAAATAGACATAAAGGCCCTTATTAAGACCCTGGCGGTCGTTGGAGAAGTGGTGGTATTACCGCCAACAGGCTGGTGGAAAAAAAATGGAATTATGACCATGGCGGTTACCGCCATGGTCATCCGCCACTTCTCCATTCCGACCGCCGGGCTGGAGGGAGACTTGGGTCTCCAGCCCAGCGGCCATCACAAGACCGCCGGCGGTATCACGACCCTGCGGACTGCCATGGATTTCAGGTGGTTTGGAACCGCCATGAAATCCCTGGCGGTAGGCACTATCAGTGCCAGGGAATCCCTTCCTTGGCACTGATAGGGGTCTCCACACCTCCCAACCCCCGAGTCCTCCCCCTCACCCCATTCCCCCTGCCACCCCTCAAAGGTGGCAGGACCCCCCTCCCCACCTCTACCCTGAACATTGCAACACACCCCCACCCTACACACATACAGACGCCACCAATACACATACCCGCATGCATACCAACATATATACCAACATACACACACAGTCATACACGCACACATACATACAGACATGCACGCACACATACTGACAGACATACAAACAGACAGACACGCACACATTTTAACCACACAGCACCCCCCGCATGCATACACGCACTCACACACCCCCTCTACATACTCACACACATACCCCCATTCTCCACTGGTTCTGGAGGGGGCTTTGTGCCCAGAGTGCTTCATCCTGCCAAGGAGTGAAGTAGTGGATGCCTTTCTCCACTGGTTCTGGAGGGGGCTTTGTGCCCAGAGTACTTCATCCTGCCAAGGACTGAGGTAGTGGATGTGAATCTCCACTGGTTCTGGAGGGGGCTTTGTACCCAGAGTGCTTCATCCTGCCAAGGACTGAGGTAGTGGAGGTGACACTCCACTGACGGTGGTGCAACATGCAAGCTGGACAGGCTCCTGGAACTGACCACCAGCCTCGTATGACTGACCACTGGGGATGGCAGCCATGTCTGCGGTGGTGCCACTGGCTCAGGATGTCGCGGGGCCGCTGGCAATGCTGGCAGCGGTGTCAGTAGCGGCGTTGCTTTCGGCGGACTCTGTGGCATCAGTGCTTGCGGCGGACTCTGTGGCATCAGTGCTTGCGGCGGACTCTGTGGCATCAGTGCTGGCGGCGGGCTCTGTGGCATTGGTGCTGGTGGAGGGCTCCGTGGCATCGGTGCTGGCGGCGGGCTCTGTGGAAAGGGTGCTGGCGGCGGGCTCTGTGGAAAGGGTGCTGGCGGCGGGCTTTGTGGCAGCGGTGCTGGTGGCGGGCTCACTAACTGCCGTGCTGGTGGCGGTCTTTGTGGCAGCGGTGCTGGTGGCGGGCTCAGTGTCTGCGGTGCTAGTGGAGGGCTCAGTGTCTGTGGTGCTGGTGGCGGGCTCAATGTCTGCGGTGCTGGCGGCGGTGCAGGTGGTGGTGCTGGTGGCGGTCTTGTCCGCCGTGCAGGTTGGCGTCGACGTGGACCTGCCTTTGATTTTCTGGCCCTTCCCCACCTTGGATGGTGACGCAGCTGTCTTGCCACTTTCCACTTTTGTTTTGCCTGAGCCCTTGGTGGCAGGTGTTTTCGCCTTCTCCCTCTGGGATATGGGCAACTTTTTCAGTTTTGGAGTTGGGGGAATGTTCTTGCCCTCGCTCCTTGGGACACTGGCAGCCCTGTTGCTTGGCGCACTCCAAAATCCTGCTATTGCTGGCACCACTGTGCCCGGTGATGTGGTGGCTGAGGTGCTGGGTTGGGACCTGGAAAGCCTGGCCCTAGGGGACGGACGGGGGAGGAGGTGTAGGGAAGAGGTCAACATGTGATAGGAAAAGCTTTTTAGACACACTGGGACGGGTAGATGGAGGGGGTTTGGGAGTGGAGGAAGAGGTAGTGGATGTAGGAAGTGTACGTTTGCTGACTTTGGGTGAAGGTGCATGGGCTGGAGGCTGTTGTGAGGTGGATGGCTGTTGGGTGGGTGTGAGACTGCATTTGTGTACTTTGGGAGGAGGGCTCACTGACACACTGGGAGAGGACACAGGGGATGTGTGAATGGTAGTGGGGGTGGTGAGTGCACGTGAGCGGTGTGTGGTGATGGGCGTGCTGGTGATGAAGCTAGTAGCTGAAGATGTAGTGCATGCAGGTGTGAGTGGAGACAAGACAGGGAGGGAGGAGGGAGACATGGAGGAGGGAGACACAGTGGAGGCAGTGGATATTGGTATATCTGCATGGGTATGATGCTTGTGTGAGTCCCTGTGGGATATGTGGTGCTTATGTTTGCTTGAACCACCCTTGTGTGTTGAGGTGTGTGCATGCTGGTCTGGTGGTGTGCTTGGGATAGGCTGAGGTACAGGGGATCGGGTCTTGGTGGAGGAGGTTGGAGGGGGGAAGCTGGACACAGGGACAATGGCTGCCATCAGTGCAGAGGCCAGAGCCTGAAATGCTCGCTGTTGGGCTGCCTGGCCAGAATGAATGCCCTCCAGGTATGCATTTGTTTGTTGCAACTGCCTCTCTACACCCTGGATGGCATTCAGAATGGTAGACTGCCCAACAGTGAGGGATCTCAGGAGGTCAACAGCCTCCTAACTGAGGGCAGCAGGGCTGACCGGGGCAGGGCCTGAGGTGCCTGGGGCAAAGGAGATGCCCACCCTCTTGGGTGAGCGGCCACGGGACACACGCTGAGGGGCTGCTGGGAGGGCAGTGTTGGTAGGGGGGTGGCGGCTGTACCTGTAGATGAGGTGGGCACAGAGGGGCCCCCCACCGCAAGAAAGCTCCCATCAGAGGAGTCGGTGTTGCTGGTCTCTGCTCCTGTCCCTGCCGTGGAGCTACAGTCGCCCTCCGTTGTTTCGCTCTCCAGGGCCATGTGGGATGCAGCTCCCTCCTGCTCCGGTGGCACTGCTCCTCTGCCTGATGATGCTGATGCACACAAGAACAGGGAGACCACAAAAAGGGGGTGGGGGGGAGAAAGAAGAAAGACATGTTCAGTGCATGAAATACCGCTACCGTTGGCAGAAACTACAGACTCAGCAGCCCTCTGCACTACGCCATGCACTTAAGAGTTCCCTAATTAATCACAGGGACATGGGGTACAAGGCCTATGCCCGATTGCTGCACACATGGAAGTCACAGGAGCCTGACTAGGTGTAGATGGCTCTTACCACTGGTGGGGTTGGGGTACCACATAGCCTGCCTCACAAACGGTCCTTGCCTACAAAGCTCGCACTGGCCTAGGGTAACCCACTGCCCACCTCCCCCACCCAGACACCTCGTAATGCGTGCAGAGTCAGATGGATGTGACGGTACTCACCCCCTTGTGGCTGCTGTGATGCCCTCAAGCGCCCATCCAAGTCCGGATACGCTACCGCCAGGATCAGGAACATCAGGGAGGTCATGGTGCGTCAGGCACCCCTCCCACGTTGGGAGGCCATCCCCAGCTGGGCCTCCGCCATCTTCTTGCTCCAGCAGCGAATGTCCTCCCATCTTTTCCGGCAGTGGGTGCTCCATCTGTGGTGGACCCCCAGGGTTCGGACGCCCTTGGCGATGGCACGCCAAATATCCTTCTTCTGGTGGGTGCTGACCTAGAGGAATAGTACAGGGGAAAAGGATGATCTTTAACTGTCCGGACCGTCACAGTCATTGGCCCGTGTTCCCACCCTTGCCCTGACGCACATACACTCACCGTCCGCTCATGCAGGCCTCAGCCCCCCCCTCGCCCTGTATCTTCCATCCACACCACTCCAAACAGGCATTGCCCATACAGCATGCTCACAGTGTACTCACCTGTTTGTCTGGAGGACCGTAGAGGAGCGTGTACTGGGGGAGGACCCCATCCACTAACTTCTCCAACTCCTCCGAAGTGAAGGCAGGGGCCCTTTCCCCAGACACATGAGCCATCGTCGCTTCCAGACTGAGGTCACAGCAGCACTTGCAGTGTAGGTCCTCTCCTGTCGAAGGTCAGGTATCAAGTGAGTGAACAGACAGAAAATAGCAGTCACGTCCACGGCGGTGCGTACCGTCACCGCCGGCGTACATAGTCATTGGCTCCTGGGACCCATAGGGCTCAATGTTAACCAATGGAGGATTGCGCCGTGGTCTTCGACCGCCAACCGCGACCGTGTACAACGCCAGCGCAGTTACCTCATATCCCCTTGTCCCACATTACAGATCAGGCAGCCGCCATTTCAGGTGGCCACATGGCATTATTTTTAAATGCGTCACACCTATCTAGGCCTTGCATACACACAGTGACAGGCACATTGCGGATTGACAAATGTGTGCAATAAATTATTTTTTTACTACCTCAGTGTCGGCTGACTCTGTGCTCGCTGTTCTCGTGCATACGGCACGTCTGCTGGGGCAGGTGAGGAGATGGCGGCATCCTCCGGTGTACAGACCGCTGGTGGACCTGTCGACAATGGAAGACAGACACATCATTATCACTTACAGACTTGATCGTGCCACAATCCAGGAACTGTGTGCCCAGTTGGAGCCAGACCTGATTTCAGCTATCCGCCATCTCACAGGAATCCCCCCTCTAGTGCAGGTCCTGTCAGTACTCCATTTCCTGGCAAGTGGGTCTTTTCAAACAACAGTGGCCATTGCATCAGGGATGTCCCAGCCTGTGTTCTCAAAGGTGTTGTCCAGAGTGCTGTCTGCCCTGCTGAAACACATGCGCAGGTACATCGTTTTCCCTCAGGTGGAGGACTTGCCCACAATGAAAGGTGACTTCTATGCCCTGGGATATATCCCCAAGATCATAGGTGCCATTGATGGGACACATGTGGCCTTGGTACCCCCCACCCCGCAGGAGTGAACAGGTGTACAGAAACAGGAAGAGCTACCATTTGATGAATGTGCAGATGGTGTGTTTGGCCGACCAGTACATCTCCCATGTGAACGCTAAGTTTCCAGGCTCAGTGCATGACGCTTACATTTTTAGGAATAGCAGCATCCCTTATGTGATGGGGAAACTCCAGAGGCACCAAGTGTGGCTAACAGGTGAGGACAAGGACCCTATACCGTGTGAATGATTGTCTGGGGTTGTCCCTAAGGGTTAGTGTGTGTCTAACAGTTGTCCCTCGACATTTGCAGGTGACTCTGGGTACCCCAACCTGTCATGGCTGCTGACCCCCGTGAGAAATCCTAGGACAAGGGCAGAGGACCGTTACAATGAGGCACATGGGCAAACTAGGAGAGTGATCGAAAGGACCTTCGGCCTCCTGAAGGCCAGGTTCCGGTGCCTCCATATGACAGGTGGTTCTCTCTACTACTCACCAAAGAAGGTGTGCCAGATCATCGTGGCCTGCTGTACGCTGCACAACCTGGCCTTGCGACGACAGGTGCCTTTTCTGCAGGAGGATGGTCCAGAAGGAGGTCTTGTGGCAGCTGTGGAGCCTGTGGACAGTGAAGAAGAGGAGGCAGAAGAAGAGGATATCGACAACAGAAACACTGTGATCCAGCAATACTTCCAGTGAGACAAAGGTAAGAAGACATCACTGCCTCCTACATCTCATACAATTGTTAGACCTATCAGATGTCTGTCACTTTCACCCAGTGTATGGACCCTGACTTGTCACTTTGCCTTTCCATTTCACAGATGTGGGTCCCACTGTGTGACCTCTGTTATATTACCTCATGGACTAGAGCTGTGTGACATAGGTATGCTGACAATACAATGGACATTGCTATTTTTCTTAGTTATAGCACATACATATTTGTGAAAGCACAGACTGACTCCAGATTGTTTTGTGTTTCAAGTGTGTTTATTTAAGTGCAAATTAGTGGAGGGGGTTGGAAAATGGGCAGGGGTGATGGTGGAGGAATGTCCATGGCAGAGTCCAGTTATTTGTCTCACAGGTGCATTGTCCAAAGGGGCATAGGAAGTGGAGCTAGGGCAGTTTAAGGATGGACAGGGTGATGAAGTGGGACAGAAGGAGGACATTCAGGGTGGTCTAATTTCTTGGCGGGGGTCTTGGCATTGTTCTCTGTCTTTGTCCTGGATCTCAGGGACCGTTTGCAGGGTGGTTCTCTATCTGCAGGGGGTGGGGTGCTGGTGTTGTGGTCCTGTGGCGGTGCCTCCTGTCCACTAGCGCCGGCGGAGGAGGTGGGCTGTTCATCATCCAGGCTAGTGTCAGGGACCCCTTGTTGTGCCAGTGTCCCTCCTGGTGTTCACAAGGTCCTTCAGCACCCCTACAACGGTGACCAGGGTGGTGTTGATGGACTTGAGTTCCTCCCTGATCCCAAAATACTGTTCCTCCTGCAGCCGCTGGGTCTCCTGAAACTTGGCCAGTACCGTTGCCATCGTCTCCTGGGAATGATGGTACGCTCCCATGAAGTTGGAGAGGGCCTCGTGGAGAGTGGGTTCCCTGGGTCTGTCCTCCCCCTGTCACACAGCAGTCCTCCCAGTTCCCCTGTTTTCCTGTTCCTCTGTCTCCTGAACCGTGTGCCCACTGCCGCTGCCCCCAGGTCCCTGATGTTCTTGGGCTGGTGGGTTTGCCTGGGTTCCCTGTAGTGGTGGACATACTGCTGCTTGGCGTGTGCTGGGGACAGAGGTATGGGCCCGCTGGGTGGGTGCTGTGCTGGTGTTTCCTGAGGGGGAGGCTCTGTGGTGGCATGTGCTAGTGTGTGGGGAACCGACTGTCCCGAGGTCCCAGATGGGCCGGGCTGGTCATCTAGATCCAGTTGGACAGAGCTGCTGTCATCACTGTGGGCCTCTTCTGTGGGGGGGGGGAGGGGTGGACATGTCTGGCACCTCCTGTCCGGTGACGTTGGGTAGGGGCCCTGCAGGGGTGTAAAGGCATGATTATTGCATCTGTGTGTGCCATCGTGTGCAATGGGTGGGGGACCCTGTACCCCAGTGCTTACATTCTTGTCTAGGACCTTGTGTGATATTTGGTTTGGGGATCTGTGTGGGTATCTGTAGTGGACATGCCTTGGTGATGGGTGCCCATGCTTTGGTGTTGCATGCAGGGCTTGGTGTTGGGATGGGTGGTTTCTGATAGTGGGGCATATGTGAGGTGTTAGAGTGATGGGGGTGAGGGTGAGGGTGGGGGTATATGATAGCATGCAGGTAGGGTGGGGGATTTAATAGTTAAGATTTGACTTACCAGAGTCCATTCCTCCTCCTACTACTGCAAGGCCCTTAGGATGCAGTATAGCCAAGACCTGCTCCTCCCATGTTGTTAGTTGTGGGGGAGGAGGTGGGGGTCTGCCGCCAGTACTCTGAACTGCAATCTGGTGCCTTGAGACCACAGAACGCACCTTCCCCATTAGGTCGTTCCACCTCTTCCTGATGTCATCCTGTGTTCTTGGATGCTGTTCCACTGCGTTGAACCTGTCTACGATTCTGCGCCATAGATCCATCTTCCTAGCAATGGAGGTGTGCTGCACCTGTGATCCGAATAGCTGTGGCTCTACCTGGACGATTTCCTCCACTATGACCCTGAGCTCCTCCTCAGAGAACCTGGGGTGTCTTTGCAGTGCCATGGTGTGGGTGATGTGTGAGGTGGTGTGTGTTGTGATGTGTGAGGTGGTGTGTGTTGTGATGTGTGAGGGGATGTATTTGTGTGTGTTGTGTGAGGTGTGTGGATGTTGTGTGAGTGATGGTTTTGTGTGCCTGTGGATGCTAGTTTGTTGATGGTGGTGTCTCTCTCTGTGCTTCTTTTTCAATTTTTGTTGTAGGGGTTTGTGGGTGTGTGTTATATATTGGTTTGGGTGTGTGGTGTGTGTATGTGTATCAGGTGTGTGTATTTCGAATTGTCCAATATGGTTGTGTTTTGTATATGTGTGTGTATTTTGAGCATGGTTGTGTGTACCGCCAATGGAATACCGCGGTTGAAAGACGGCTGCGTGGATTAGTGGGTCATGATAGTGTGGGCGTATTCCTGTTGGCGTGACGGTAGAGGTTTTGTTATCGCCAGTTTATCACTGACCTTTGTTGTGGCGGACTTGTGTGGGTGTCTAGATTTTGGCGGATTCCGGCCTGTGGGTCGTAATAGCTGTAGCAGATTTCAGCGGCCGCATCAGTGTGTTGGCGGTCTTCTGCACGGCAGTAAGCGGGATTTACCGCCAATGTTGTAATGAGGGCCTTTATCTTGAACTCCCTTCTCCAGGAAAAGAGTCCATATCTTGGGTCAAGGTTGAGGCTGCCGGTCACATCACCTCATTTGTGTAAAAGAAGGTGAACCAATTTTGGGTTATCTGAGTACAGTCATGCCATTTGAGTTATGTAATGCCCCTGCAACATTCCAGTATTTTATAAATAAGATCTTGCAAGATCTACTGGAGGTTTGTGTAGTAGAATACATTGATGACGTCCTCACTTATTCCCAAAACATAACACACAGAGCATGTCAGGAAGGTGCTGCAAAGACTCCAAGAGCATGCTCTTTTTGTTAAAATGGAAAAAAATTACATTTTCAGCTGAATTTGTTGAATTCCTGGGATACTTTCTATCTCCGTAAGTGGTTACCATGGATTAGAGAAGGTTGCAGGAGTTACTGAACTGGCCAGCACCAACCACAGTCAAAGAGGTACAAAGTTTCATGGGGTTTTCAATCTTATATAGACCTTTTACCACCCATTTCTCAGACATGGTAAGCCCAATCATCAGACTTTGATGAAAAAGGTGTCTTTTGCCTGGCCCCAGGAGGCCGATGACGCATTCTAGTTACTCAAGGAGAAATTCACCATGGCTCCAATACTCACACATCCAGACCCCATTTTATCACATTTTGTAGAGGCAGGTGCCTCTCAGGTGGCAGTGGGTGGTATTCAGTCGCAGCGCAACAGCACAACAGCACAACAGGACACATGCACCCAGCAGCATTCTTTTCCAAAACATTGTTGCCATCTGAACAGAACCATACAGATGCCAAAAGAGAACTATTGGCAATTAAGTTATGATTCCAATAGTGGCAAAATACCTGTTAGGGGTTCAACATGCCAATACTATATACACTGATCATAAGACTCTCCTGTTGTTGCAGTCATTAAAGGCACTGACCCCTCGACAAGTAAGGTGGTTGTTGTTCTTCAGTGTATACAATTTCATCATTACCTATCGTGCAGACTAAGGCAGACCTGCTATCAGGCGGGATTACTCAAATCAGTTTCTCAGGAACAGACACCACAGAACATCATAGCACCTGAACACATAATAGGCCTTTGTGAACAAGAGTCATGCTTGAGCAAGATTAGACCAAGCATGAGCCTGATAAAGATAATCATGTCCATAGTAATCTTCCATACCATGGAACCACTTAATTTATTCCTACTAAGGAATTAAGGCAGGAAGCACAGACATGGTGTCATGACACTCCTCTTGCTGGTCACCTTGGAATTCACAAGTCTTTCCCAAGGGTGTGTAAGATTACGCCCAGGCCTGCCCAATTTGTTCTCAGAAAAAGGCTTCTCACACGCCCCTGCAGTTTGGTACAAACTTTGCCTATGCTCCCTCATCCTTGGCATACTATTCATATGGATTTTATCACAGAATTGCCCAGCTCCAACAGTTATAACACTATTTGGGTAGTTGTTGATTTGCTTTCCAAGATGGTGCACTTTGTTATCTTAAAACAGATACCTAATGCAGGGGTGTGGAATTTATTAAAATATCTACTTGACAATGGGGCAGGTTGATTCTGAAATCTACTTGTCCCTTTGGTGCCATGTAGTGCAGTGACAAATTATGACAGCAATCTCATTATGTAAGAGCTCTGATAAATAGGCTTTCTGATTATGCCAGGGCTACTAGTATAGTAGAGCTTGAATACTTGCAATTTCAATCTCTACTATGGCAATTTCCTTATTTTGACACTTTTCTGCAGATGTACATACTGGGGCTGGAGGAAGCAGCCTTCAATAGTTCCAGGGCTGAAATGCCTTTGAGTCTGCAAACCTACTAACTTGCAGGATTTAAGGATTTTTAATGGATCTTCTCTAGTCTTTTTCCACACTGAGAAAGGTTGGAAATTTCTTGTGAATTCATGAAAGCCACTAATTCAAAGACATATACCATGGGTGCACTTTTGTGACTTTCTTTAAGAATTCGGTCCCTGATTAGGTCTGCTGTTAAAGACATTTTCTTTTTATTTAACTTCTACTTCTCTCTCTACCTATCGGCTAGCTTTATTGTAAACTATCGCTTTCTGCTCTCCTACAAGGAGCATACTGGCACACAAAGTAGTTTTGTTCAGTGCCAGGAACTACTGTGGCAATCAGTGATGTAAGAAAACTGGAGGGGGCTCCTCTGTAAAGAACATGGAGGCCCCCCCTTCCAGACTCACTCAGGGTAGATGCTGTGCTGAGGGGGCACCCTGGATGGAGGCTTTGGGGCCTTTGTTACACCAATGATGGCAATGTGTGCTTCTTGAGATCAAAAATGTTTTTTTTCTTTTTGACAGTTTTTGTTACAATGGTGAGGGTCTGGCAGCTCCCCCAACAATAAAGTGGTACAAACACCATGTCAAAAGAAGACATTCAGGCACTCATTACAACCCTGGCGGTCGGTGATAAAGCGGCGGTAAGACTGCCAACAGCCGGCGGTAACAAAAATTGAATTATGACCACGGTGGAAACCGATCAGACAGCCAATTTAACACACCGACCGCCACGGCGGTAGCAACAAGCACCACAGGGGTAACCACCAACAGCCAGACGGAAGACAGTGTACTGCCCACTGTAATAAGACACACCTATCCGCCACCTTTTACGGGGTGGTACCAACAACATCAAAAGCACAGCAGAAACAGAACACAGAAGTCAAAGGACTCACCTCTGGAGACTCAGGAGCAACCACACCGCCATGGAGCCCGAGTTGCACATTTTTTCCATGCTGGTCTACCTTTTACTGCATTACGAACATCAACGCCGGCGAAGACGACTACAGTGAGTATTGCTGCCTAGCACACAAGGGAGGGGGGAGGAAAAAGAGAGTGGCACACACATGCAACACCCCCACCCCCAACACCATACACACAATCAGATGCAGTAAGAAAACATATTTACCCCATACCCCTCAGGAATAATGCAAGGACAAAATGGTTGGAAGAAAGTTAGTGTAATACGCTTAAAGAACATGAATAATTACATCAATTTCCAAATGTATATACATATTTACAAATGGAGGGACACTGCCCAGTCCTCAATATCCGTGGGCCACAGGGCCACAACACATAGGCCAAGGTCCCACCTCACTCTTGCAACAACACGGAGAGAACACTGCAAGGGCATCAGGTAAAAAATACACAGGCACCTCAGGGGAACGGGGAACTGGAGGGGGAGGACACCTCAGCCAGACGAATGTAAAATGCCACTGGTCTTGGAGGGGGCTACATGCCCTGTGCGATGTCCTGGGGAGTGCAAGGCCACAGTCTCTCTAGTGGGTGGTTTGCCCACTGCTTGGTCCTGGGGAGTACAAAGCCACAGTCTCTCAAGTGGGAGGTCCGCCCACTGCTTGGTCCTGGGGAGTGCAAATTCCACAGTCTCTCTAGTGGGTGGTTTACCCACTACTTGGTACTGGGGAATGTAAGGCCACAGTCTCTCTAGTGGATGGCTTCTTCCACTGGTTCTAGAGGAGGCATTGCGTCCAGTGTGCTTCATCCTGGGAAGGATGGGGTGAGTGGATGCTTCTTCCACTGGTTCTGGAGGAGGCATTGTGCCCAGTGTGCTTTATCCTGGGAAAGATGGGGTGAGTGGATGGCTTCTTCCACTGGTTCTGGAGGGGGCATTGTGCCCTGTGATGCAGATCATGGGGAGTGCAAGGTCACAATCTCTCACCTGGTTGTCACACCTACAAGATTTTCAGGGTCCAGGAAGCACTTACAGCCCATGGAGGCTGGACTATACACTGCCCACCGGCGGTGATGGCTGCTTAGTGGTGGGGCTGGTGTCGGGGCTGGCAGTGGTGGGGGGAGGGTCCAGCCCTTCCCCTGCAGCCTTGGACGGCTGCCCACTGGGGCTGCTGCTGCTGTCAGTGATGCTGGTGGTGGTGCTTGTGGCGGTGCTGGCAGTGGTGCTGGTGGCAGTGCTGGCAGTGGTGGGGGAGGCTCCTTCCCCTGCAGCCTCGGGCGGCTGCCCACTGGGGCTGCTGCTGCTGGCAGTGGTGGTGCTGGGGGCGGTGCTGGTATTGGTTGGGGGAGGCTCCAGCCCTTCCCCTGCAGCCTCGGACAGCTTCCCTTCCCTTTCGCAGCTGGTGGTGCCTCCTTGCCCTTCCCTTTCAGAGCTGGTGTTGCCTCCTTGCCGTTCCCTTTCGAAGCTGGTGGTGCCTCCTTGCCTTTCCTTGATGCACCTTGTGCAGGCACATTTTTAGTGCTGCTGGCTGGGTCCCAGGATCCTCTCCCACCTGCAGTAGCTCTCAACACTATCATGGAGTGGGTGGCTGAGGTGCTCGCCTGGGTTCTGACCACCCTGGCCCGAAGTGAAGGACGGGGGGGGTAGGGAAGAGGACAACGGTGGAGAGGAAAAGCTTCTTAGGGACATTGGGGCAGGAAGAGGGTGAAGGTTTGGGAGTGGAGGAAGAGGAAGTGGTTGTAGGAGGTGTCTGTCTGCTGTGTTTGGGTGCAGGTGCATGAGCTGGATGCTGTTGGGTGTCTGAGTGCTTGCGTTTGTGTACTTTGGGAGGAGGGGGCACAGACAAAGTGGGAGAGGACACAGGGGAAGTGTGCATGGTTGTGGGGGTGGTGACTGCCAGTGAGGGGTGTGTAGTGATAGGTGTGCTGGTGATGGAGGTAGTGCATGAGGATGTAGTGCATGCAGGTGTGAGTGGAGATGTTACTGGGAGGGAGGTGGATGAGGAGGAGGAGGGGGACACAGTCGAAGCAGTGGATGTTGGTATGTCCGCATCTGGATGGTGTTTGTGTGAGTGCCTGTGGGATGATGTGTGGTGCTTGTGTTTGCTGAGCCACTCCTGTGTGTTGTCCTGGGTGCATGCTGGTCTGCCTGTGTGCTTGGGATAGTTTGGGGTTGAGGGGAATGGGATTGGGTGGAGGAAGTTGGAGGGGGGAGGCTAGTAACAGGGACAATGGCTGCCACGAGAGAGGAGTCCAGAGCCTGGATTGATCTCTGTTGGGCCGACCATGCCAGAGTGAATGCCCTCCAAGAACGCATTTGTTTGTTGCAAATGGGCTGCCAGCCCTGGACGACATTCACAATGGTTGACTGCCCAACAGAGATGGATCGCAGGAGGTCAGTAGCCTCCTCACTCAGGGCAGCAGGGCTAACTGGGGCAGGGCCTGAGGTGCCTGGGGCAAAGGAGATGCCCACCTTCCTGGGTGAGCGGGCACAGGAAACAAGCTGAGGGGCTGCTGGGAGGGCTGTGTTGGTACGGGGGTTACGTCTGTACCTGTAGTTGGAGTGGGCACAGAGGTGTCCGCCACCACCAGGGAGCTTCCATCGGAGGAGGTATCACTGTCAGAACTGTCCCCTCCTGTCTCCGCCGTGGTGCTCCCCTCGCCCTTCGTCCCACTGGTGCCCTCACCATAGGTGGATTCGGCCTCCAGGGCCATGTGGGATGCAGCTCCCTCCGTCGCCGGTCCCTCTGCTCCTCCGTCAGATGATGCTAATGCACAGAAAAACAGGGTGAAAAATCAAAAAGCGGGGGAAGAGACAGAGGATACACTTGGTCAATGACTGCTCCAACACCACCGTTGGAATACACGACACACACACACACATATATACAGGGAACAGCCCTGCGCACTAGGCAAGGCACTAACAGTCACCTGGCCATGTACAGGAATACCTAACGCCAGTAGCAGCATACCTGAGACATACCCCTGCCCAGTAGTGGATGCCTACTAGCTTGGTTGGAGGTGGTTTACATCATACCCTGCCCAACATGGGACCTACCCTGCAATGTCCAGCCTGGCTTAGGGGCACACACAGGCACACATCCCCCACCAAGAGACCGCCCCACCACGCACAAGTTGTACATTGTGAAACTGTAATCACCCCCTTGTGGCTGCTGTGGTGCCCTCAAGAGCCCATCCAGCTCCGGATTGGCCACCGCTAGTATGCGAGCCATCAGGGAGTCAGGATTCGACGGGCACCTCTTCCTCGTTTGGAGGCCATCCCCAGCTGGGCCTCTGTCATCTTCCATGCCCAGAGTCTCAGGTCCTCCCACCGTTTGTGACAGTGGGTTCTCCGCCTGCCGTAGACCCCCAGGTTCCACAAGTCCTTGGCGATGGCACGCTATATATCTTTTTTCTGATGGTCGCTGACCTGCAGAAAAATACACATAGAAAAAGGTCTCACTCAGACCGTCCGGCCTGTTACACTAATGTCCCACCATGGCCCTCACATCCCCTTACGCACAGACATTGCCCACCATACATGCAGCACACTGCCCAGGACCCTTCCACCAACTCCCCCTTACACAAGGCCCTCACACACAGCACTCCATGCATTCATGCCCCATGCATCGTGATCACAGTGTACTCACCTGTTGGTCTGGAGGCCCATACAGCATTCGGTACTGGGGTAGGACCCAATTCACCAATCTCTCCAACTCTGCAGAGGTAAAGGCAGAGGCCCTTTCCCCAATGACACGAGCCATGGTCGGTTCCAGACACAGGTCACAGCAGCACTTGCAGTGTAGGTCCTCTCCTGTTGAGGGTTAGGTAGCAAGTGAGTAAAAAGATAGAAAATGGCGGTCATGTCCGCAGCGGTGTGTACCGTCACCACCGGCGTACATCACCATTGGCCACTGTAACCCATAGGGTCCAATGACAAACAATGAGGAGTTGCACAGTAGTACTGGACCGCCTCCCACAACGGCACACAACATCAGCGGAATGACCTCCTTTCCACATGTCCCTCCACACAGGACAGGCGGACGCCATTTCAGGGCGGGGGCATGCCATGGCACTTAACTGCGTCACAGTACACATATGCACCATTTGGGCCTATCCAACAATATAGTGTTACAGTCACAACATGCAATGCAGTGTAGTGTTTGGAAATGTGGAATACTGACCAGCTGCTCCCCGTTTTGCCCCCTAGATTACAATCGCTGCGGATGAATAGGAGACGGAGACATCCCCCGTGAACAGACCCCTGGTGGACTTGCCAACAATGGAGGACAGGCACATTATCCTCACCTATAGACTGGACAGGCCCACAATCACAGAGCTGTGTGCCCAATTGGAGCCTGACCTGATATCTGCTATCCGTCACCCCACCCGGATCTCCCCTCTTGTGCAAGTCCTAGCTGTGCTCCATTTCTTGGCAACTGGCTCCTTCCAAATGACAGTGGGCTTGGCAGCAGGAATGTCACAGCCATTGTTCTCAATAGTGCTGACCAGAGTGTTGTCTGCCTTGATTAAACACATGTGCAGGTACATCGTTTTACCCTAGGTGGAGGATTTGGCCACAGTGAAAGCTGATTTCTATGCAATGGGACATATCCCCAACATAATTGGGGCTATTGATGGTACACATATTGCATTTATTCCCCCCCCGCCCGCGAAATGAACAGGTGTTCAGAAATTAAAAGAGCTTTCACTCCATGAATGTGCAGATAGTGTGCCTGGCGGACAAGTACATCTCCCATGTCAATGCAAAGTATCCTGGGTCTGTGCATGATGCCTTTATCATAAGGAATAGTAGCATCCCATATGTGATGGCTCTACTCCAGAGGCACTGGGTGTGGCTCATAGCTGAGCCCTGGTTTCCACCCAGTGGATGTTGGTGTATGGGTATGGTGTGGGCCCTAAGGGTTAGTGTGTGTCTAACAGAAGTCTCTCGATATTTGCAGGTGACTCTGGTTACCCCAACCTCTCATGGCTACTGACCCCAGTGAGGAATGCCAAGACAAGGACAGAGGAACATTACAATGAGGCACATGGACAGACAAGAAGGATTATCGAGAGGACCTTTGGCCTCCTGAAGGCCAGGTTTTGTTGCCTCCATCTAACTAGTGGATCCCTGTGCTACTCACCCAAGAAGGTCTGCCAGATCATCTGGCATGCTGCATGTTGCATAACCTTGAGACGCCAGGTGCCTTTTCTGCAGGAGGAGGAGGCTGGAGATGGGCGTGTGGCAGCAGTGGACCCTGTGGACAGTGAAAATGAGGAGGCAGAGGATGAGGATGAAGACAACAGAACAGCAATAATACGACATTACTTCCAGTGACACACAGGTAAGACACTGTGACTTCACTTTACATTGACAGTTTTGTGTTTGACATTGTACATGGCAGGCAGATTCTCCCAATTCTATGGCCACTTATTGTACCCTTTGGCATCTCTATTTTTAGATATCTATGCCCCACTCTGGCTCCTGGTGTGTTGACTGCAGCCTACTACAGGTCATTCCTATGTATACATTCATGTACAGTTGTATTGCAGTGTTTAAAGCTTGTTAAACAAATACATTGTTCAATCATTGGCCAGACTCCATACTTGTACTTTTTTTAAATGGTGTTTATTTAAGTGCCAATAAGTAGAGGGGTATGTGCAATGGGCTGGGGTGATGGTGGAGGAAAGTCCAGGATAGAATCCAGTCTATTTGTATCACAGGTGCATTGTCCAAGGGGGCATAGGAAGTGGAGAAATGGCAGCTCAAGGTGGACAGGGTGACAGAGTGGGACACAAAAGTGACATTCAGGAGAGTCCTATTTCCTGGCGGTGGTCTTGGCAATAGTCTCTGGCTTCTGCCTGGATTGCAGGGACCATTTGCGGGGTGGTTCTCCTTCTGCAGGGGGTGGAGTGTTGGTGGCCTGTTGCTCCTGTGACGGGGCCTCCTGTCCACTAGCGGTAGCAGAGGTGGAGGGCTGTTCATCAGTGTGGCTAGTGGTAGAGGCACGGTAATGGTGACCCGGCAATGGTGACCAGGGTGGTATTGATGTCCTTCAGGTCCTCCCTGATCCCCAGGATCTGTCCCTCCTGCAGCTGCTGGGTCTCCTGCAACTTGTCTAGTATCTGGCCCATCATCTCTGGGAATGGTGGTATGCTCCCTGGATCCCTGAAAGTGCCTCCTGGAGAGTCGGTTCCCTGGGCCTGTCCTCCCCATGTCACACAGCAGTCCTCCCAGTTACCCTGTTGTCCTGTGCATCTGTCCCCTGAACCGTGTGCCCACTGCCACTGACCCCAGGTGCCTGATTGTCCTGTGTTTGTGGGGTGTCCTGGGGTCCCTGTAGTGGTGGACACACTTCTGATTGACGTGTCCTGGGGACAGAGGTATGGGCCCGCTGGGTGGGTGCTGTGCTGGTGGTTCCTGAGGGGGGAGGCCCTGTGGTGGTATGGGACTGTGCCTGGGTAACCGACTGTCCAGAGATCCCTGATGGGCCAGGTTGGTCATCCAGATCCAGGCGTCTAGAGCTGCTGTCATCACTGAGGGCCTCTTCTAGGGGAGGACTGGATGTTGCTGGCACCTCTTTTCTGGTGACGTTGGGTGGGGGACCTGTGGGGATGTAAATGCAGTGTTATTGTTTCTACGTGTGACATCTTGTGCATTGGTGTGTTGCCCTCTATGGTTGTTTTTACCCTGGCAGCTTTGCCTTGAGTGAGTTGTTATTTGGTGGGCTAGCTGTTTCCCTCTAGTGTGCATGCTTTAGTGCTAGGTGTCCATGCAGGTCTGTGTTGGGTGTTCATGCATTGGTGTTGCATGCAGGGCTTGGTATTGGGATGGGTTGGTTGTAATGGTGGGGTGTGTGTGAGGTGGTGGAGTAACTGGAGTGAGAGTAAGGGTGGGGTTTTGTGATGGCATGCAGGTGGGGGGGGTGATAGTAATAGAGATTAGACTTACCAGAGTCCAGTCCTCCTGCTACTCCTGCCAGGCCCTCCGGATGCATGATTGCCAAGACTTGCTCCTCCCATAATGTTAGTTGTGAGGGAGGAGGTAGGGGTCCACTGCCAGTCCTCTGTACTGCTATTTGGTGTCTGTACTGCTATTTGGTATCTTGCTACCACAGAATGTCCCTTCCCCCGTAGGTCGTGCCACCTCTTCCTGATGTTATCCCTTGTTCTTGAGTGCTGTCCCACGGCGTTGACCTTGTCCACAACTCTCCGCCATAGCGTCATCTTCCTAGGGATGGATGTCTGCTACACCTGTAATCCGAATAGCTGTGGCTCTACCCGGATGATTTCCTCCACCATGACCCTTAGCTCCTCCTCTGAGAACCTGGGGTGTCTTTGTGGTGCCATGGGTGTAGTGTGAGTGGCGTGGGTGAGGGTGTGTGGGGTGATGTGTTGGGGTGTGTGCTGGAAGGTGTGTGGATGGTGTGTGGGTGATGGTGTTATGTAGCTCTGGTTCTGTGGGTGCTCTTGGTCTATCTCTCTCAGTGAGCATTTTTTTTTGTCGTAAAGGGTTGTGGGTAGTGTGTGTGTGTGTGTGTGTATGTTTTATTGTAGTGTGGGTGTGGTGTGTGTAGTTTGAATTGTCCAATGTAGTGTTGTTTTGTTTGAGTGTGTGTTTTCTGGGCGCAGCGGTATGTACCGCCAATGGTTTAGCGCTGGGGATTTGTGGGTCATAATGCTGTGGGCGTAGTTCTGTTGGCATAACGGTGTGGGTTTTGCTACCACCAATTTAGCACTGACCTTTGGGCTGGCGGACTTGTACGTGTGGCTGTATGGATAGTGACGGATTGCTATGTGTGTGTCATAATATGAGTAGTGGTAATCTGCCACGCCAGCAGTATGTTGGCGGCAGTCAGCATGGCGATAAGCAGGACTTACAGCCAATGTCTATTGATGAAACCAAAAGACTCACAATTTTTTTTTATTAGATTGGCTTTGCCAGTGCTTTTTTATTTTCAAGCTTCCCATAATTTTGTTGAAAATGGCTACACTAATTTTCCATTAGGAATATTTTCTGGAAATACTAACATGCATCAATGCATTTTACTAAATGATGCTTCAAAGAAATAGCACCTAAAATTTCATAGTAGTGAAACCTTTTTTTCCTACTTGCATTTTTTCCCAACATTTCAACTTTGAAAGCTAAGAATCGTCACTCTTGCTTACGAGCTTCAGCAAATATTTGCATCTAATCAGAGACAAGTGGAAAGGATATGCCCAGATGAGAGCCCTATGCTCACTATGCCACCCGATTCAAGCTATCCTGGCCCCCAGAAACTAATCCTAGAATGCTTGTTTCTGATCCAAGGATGATCTGACCTGGCAGTTTGTGCTGGACTGTTCCCATGGGGAGCAGGGTCAGGACTGATTTGCATATGACTGGGTCCAAAGTGTAACAGCATGGTGAGCAAAAAAAACAATGGATTTTATACAGATCTCTGACTGGGGACGAACATTGATTTGTTCAACATTCTGTCTGTCATTTGTTTGTTTTTTCCATTTGTTATTCTAAGTGGGAAGGATATGCCCAGACATGGGCCTCGTGCTTGCTATGCCACCGGATTCAAACATTGCACATGGCTAGGTCCAAACTGGTATGGCATGGCAAGCAAAAAAGATGGATTTTACCCAGCTCTCTGACTGAGGTGAATGTTTGATATGTTCAGCATTCGACCCATTATCAGTTTGTTTTGCATTTGTTGCCCTAAGTGTGAAGGGTATGCCCAGATGTGGGTCCTGTGCTTGCTATGACACTGAATTTAAGCTAGCCTGGCTGGTGAGGGATGATACTCTAAAACCGGTCACAGGATGTTTGTTTCTGGTTCAAGAAGGACATGGCCTGGCAGGTCGGGCTGGATTGTTCCCACTGGGAGCAGGATCAAGACTGATTTGCATATGGCTGAGTCCAAAGTGGAATGGCATGGCAAGCAAAATACAATGGGTTTTACCCAAATCTGTGACTGGGGGTGAATGTTTGATTTGTTCAGCATTCCATCCATCATCTGTTCTTTTTGCAATTTAAAAGGGGCATACATGCTAGATCAGTGCACTTTATCTTGCAACTTTTGAATTTCCATACAGTGTTGCACAAGGGCACTTTCGTGCTTTGACACTAATTACTTTGAATGCGTTGTCTGAGAATTTCCTTTGTCATAAGTCAATTCTAACTTTGTGGCAGGCACGCTGGGGTGGTGAAGGTGGTCACTGGCATGAGATTTGCCAACAGCAGCCCTTCCTTTAGAGGAGAGAAGCGTTGCCCCCGTGCTGCCAACATAGCAAAGGTGAAAACTAAAATGGTAATAAAATGAATTTATTACCATGTTATTTTTCTTTTTCCCCAGCCCGAGCTTTGTTTTGGGGTGGGGCCACTGTTGCTGACTGCAGCCGGGGAAGAGTGGTGCTCACTCCAATTTAGAGTGGGCATGTCATTTTGTTTGGCTGTCTTGCGTCGGCCAACCTGGCATGCATACTTTAAACATCTCCACCCAACTGTATTAGACAACTGGGAGAAGAGCAGGCACAGGCCCCCAGGGCCTGAGGGAGCACTGAGGCAGCCCGCTCAAGCCAATCCTGGTGCTGCTCTCATACTGCTTAACATTATCAGAAGCATGAGAGTATTGTCTGGATTGGTGTGGAGAACTGCAGCAGATCAGCGCCGACAGAAGAGAAAGAACAAGCATTTTCAATGCGAAAGGTCTCGCATTTGTTCTAGTTAGAGCTATTAGCGTTGTAAAGCAAAAAAAATGCAGCGCGATCGCGCTATGTAAAATGCAGCGCAATTGCGCTGCTTGGAAAATAAACAGATAAAGTAGTCTGGACTCCATGCTGAAAACATCGAGCCTCGTATGTTTTTGGTATTTTACCAGTGCTGTATAGGTGGGCTAAACACTGGGAAAGGCATGACGTATGCATGCCTTTCACAAATGAAAGCAAGTGGATTTTAAAAGGCAAGCCCACGAACCAATGTAAGTGACTGACGTGGCATGAGTGTGGTTTCAAGCCCAAAGAGAGATTACAGAATGGAGGGAGCACTTTGTGCTCGCCCATAAAAATGAAGCACTTCTTTTGTAATTCTGACGTGTGCTAGAAACACAGACTTTATTAGAATCTAAACAAATAAAGGGCACTTTACTTGGTGGTGCACAATGGGAAAATATTCATAGAAATCCGAGTTCAATGTATAATCTATTGCTATAGTTTTGTCAGTAAAACTGTACAGCTGTGCAAAGTTTGTGGCTATTTCAATGGAAAGTGTGCTGTCTGTAAATGACAAACCAATACCAGACCATATTTTCGGTACTTTCAAAAATTGCCCCTCTTCATCTCTTTTAAAGGTAGGAGGGTCGTGAAAGTCTGTTGTTCTAAAAAGTAGGCTGTGGTTCTCAAAAGTTTTGGAACCAGTGTTTACCCTTGGTTTTAAAGCACCCTATCACACTTACACAGTCTAGAACGCTGTAACAACACTTAAAGATAAATAAAAGGGATTTTTTTCATTGGGTTTAATAGAATGGAATAGGAGGCTAACCAGGTGCACACAAAAATTCTTACTCTGTTGCTCTGTATTGACAACAGTGATTGTGCTAGTGGGTTCTTCGTATGAATCTGCTAGGGTTATCTTTTCCTTGAGATTAGAGAAGCTATGTGGCCTTTAATTAAGAAGAACCATTGCGCATGACAACCCCCCGTCTCTCCTGAAGGTGGTAATTGGTCCTGGCGAGCCCTGCAGAGTCTTATGTGAAGCAAAGTCTTGTGAAGCAAAGGACTGAGGAATGTCCGCATTCCACAGACCCTTTAATCTCGAGGCGGGAGTGCGCATCTGACTGCTGGGAGGGAAAAAAAAAATCACAGCTTCAAAGGTTCTTAGTTTACAGGGTACGAATAACTAGCCAAGAAGTACGATTCGACTATTAAGTCCAAAAATCAGCCCATGCTAGACCAATAACACAAGGGCACTGTTTTTATCAAAATGCAAGTTAGCATCTACCCCATATCCACAGAAACCCCTGCCCCTCCTATGATTACATCTGACGCTGTGGGGAAGACAGCATCTCATCCCCCAGTGGAAACGCCATCAATGGACGTGGGCGTGGGACGTCGACTGGCCTAACACAAGCGGCCATCGTATTTCAAATTTTAATTGGTCTAAGAGCCCATATTATCAAAGCAAGCGCAGCCCGCACAGAACATCAACGACTACACTTGAGATCCACATTTGGCAACATCGTGAAACACTTTTTGGGGAGCCACAAAAAAAAACCGACTGTTTACATTTTAAGCTTGTTGCGGGCTTCACAGCTTATCACAGACTGCAGATATAGCGCACGTCTGTCATTGCCACACAAGATCAAGGTAAATGACAATGAACTGAATTCCCACACATACACTCTGCCTGTGCACCCCACCCCATTTCTTCGTTGTTAACTTCCAAAACACCAACTGCAAAATCTGGTAAGGGGTGCAGAAGTGCGTTCTGACCCCGTGAAAAAAACACGGGCATGGGAGAGGGTTTCGGAAACCAGGAGCTAATTATAACATTTATAAAGATACAGAACATCCGTCAGCACCAAACTACTAATTTCCAGCCAGCAGCCATTAGACCTAATACAATCCGGGTCCAGCGTTTCACACATTGAAAAACATTACCACCCAAAGGTAAAGCAATCATAAATGAACTAACCTCTACTTTATATCACACACATAAGACCATACACAATGAAATCCATCTCTTCCAATGGTCACGCACATCGGCCTAAAATATAAATACCAGCTAAATCTTACAACCACCAGATCATACACATCTCACAACTAAAGCTCATACACAACTCTAGTTTTGGACTGAAATCAGCAGGCCATACAAAATAGAATCCCCCCATACCAATGGTCATACACTCCAGACTATTTTTAATGGAACCCATTACCAGAGCTACCAAAGTACGCAAAATGGACTCCATGTCAAACTTTCATAAAAACAGCCGACCATATGCAATAGAATCAATCCTTCAGAAAAGGCCACACACAAAAAAGAATACAACTACCAGCTCATACACAACGGACTACCCACACCACAAGAGCATCACAAACGGATATATAATAGTACAGTATTATAAACAAATGAATCCAAGGTTAGCACTGGGGTCGAAGATCCCACCATAATTAAAGTAAAAACCAAAAGACCATTCATCTCCTCCATCTAGGGATGCAGCTGTCAGGCCATACACATTATAATCTATTAACACCTTGTAGACACAAACACAATGCATTGTTTTATTTAATTCGGACATGGCCACCAGACATATAGCAAACCAAATTATCTACATATCAATCTCTATCCAAACACGCAACCATAAAGAGCGTGATTTATCTACACCCACTGGCACAACCACCAATAAACTCATGTCTCCCACCTAAAATTAAGGGAACCGCCAATGGCCCAGACATATTATTTCAGGCAAAATCTACGCAGATTGCTGTTTTATGAAAAATGTGTTTACTGGCAAGTACAGCCAAATAAAGAACACTACACAACGTACATCGATTGAAAACTGCATGTGGCCTATCTAAGTAGGACAGTATTACTAGTGCCCCCTGCACACAGATTATAACTGCATCTCTGTTGAGACGCTGCGTGGTCAGACAGCAGCTTCTAAAATGACGTCACTGTATTACGTCCAGTAGTTTCAGTGAGTGATCAGTTCCCAACTCGTCCCCCCATTTCCAGTTTCGCTTGAAAGGATAACACCGTTTGGTTTCGATTCGTATCCATGCAGCTGGGCCCTGTTCCCCGTCCAACCATGGAGGTCTCTAATACAGAGGACGGCTTACAGGAAGTGTCATGGGGATTGTGTGAGCCCCCCCTCACCCGCTAATAGCCATAATACACAGCTTCCCTGCACAGAATTTGGGATGTAGCTATAGAAGGCCTGAGGCAAATATGCAGTCCTCGCTCCTTTTAAACCATCTATGGAGGGAAAAAAGTAGGAACTTTAGTTATTTGATTGCGGTATTCTTCTATTGGACTACACACTACCTGCCCTTACAGCATACATGCAGCCTTTGCAGCACTATAGAACAGGCCCGGGTGCTGCTCTGTACCGCCAGGATTAAGTAGGTTACTAAGTCACGCTGTTTCTATTCTACTCCAGTACTCGTTTTTCTTCACAAAGCACTATCGGGGCTAGGGTATATTGAGGCAGAAGTGCAGTGGTGCCCTCTTTCAGAGAGGAGTGTCGGTGTCATCTTGCAGCCGTCCCAGGGTACTCATTCAAGAGCAGAAACTGGGCTAGTTTCTTCTTCGCTGCTGCCACCCCTTCTCTCCCACTCTGAGGACGATAAAGGGTGCCCGGGCATTATTCAATGGGGAATGCGGCAGGCGTTGTGCTCAGCACCAGTCTTTCCCAGGAACTGTCATTACAGCAGTGGGATGGGGCTTTACTACTGGTACCCGGACCCCCCGCCCTGCGCATATTTGGAGATGTCATGCGTACGCAATATGAAAATTCAGCAACTGAGCTAAAACGGCCAGGTGTCAATAAATATTGTTTATTATGTCCCTGCCTTAACCTGATATGTTTGACCTGGAAGGGTGGTGCCCAGCCAGTACGACGCGATCGGGTCCTCTTTCTCCAGTCACTGTGGCGCTCGGTATTTCGTCCTGAAACACTGCACTAATGCTCGCGCAGCCGGCTCAGCCTTCTTAAAGGGAAACTGCGGTATCAGCGAGCGGCCAAACCGTGCCACACACCCTTTAATTAAATGGACCCACAAAAGGGACACCCTTTAATTAAATGGACCCACAAAAGGGACGATATATTTCCGAAATCGGTGGCGCGCTTCCTTGCTGCTGAAATCACAACCGATTTAAACGGGTTACAGCTCATAGCGTTGTAAAATACTGACTTTACTTTTATTGCCAGACAGACTGAAACTAACAAAAGGAAGAGAGCGAGTGTGAGCTGGCCCTGGAAAACCCCCTCTCTGCTGCTGGTTTATGTTTACAGAGGGAGCTGGTGGGGGGAGGAGGCTGAACAAGCACCCACACTGCTGAAGTGAAACAGGCAAATGCCAAAAAAAAGTACCTTACAGAAGAGATAAACAGGCCATTACACAGTACTTTGTGCAGCTCCCAAAGTGAAAAAAGGCAGGACAAAGAGGCAGAACTGACTACTAGCAAGCAAGGATTTTTGAAGGAGATTGCAACTAACAAATCAGAACACTGAAACTCACTCTATTGTATACTTTAGTATACAGCAGGCCGAACGCTAACGCTCGACCTAAAAAGGAATCGAGGACCGGAGGAGGCAAGAGAGCTCATGCAGTGGGAAGTACATTTTTATTTTCCTATTTATATTATGACCCACTCTCTGACAAGCAGTGTAAGAAACTTGCACTGCCTTCAGTCTCAACGCTGGAGCTCTCAGCCAGGGTTCGTTAAAAACACTGTTTATAACAAGCCATGACTGACATTTTTGGCATTGACCTTAAAGGCATTACTGGTCAATGGTTGGCTCTGTTACACCATAACTCCATAACTGGGATGCAACAAGCAAATTTAACAGGTTTTTTTTACATGGCATATGTACATGTGGGCTTAGTTGCTACTGTGAGAAACACTTTGCATGCTTTATAAAGGCTGTTTTTCTCTAGGGGGTGTGGGAGAAGTAGAGGGGTTAAAAATGATAATACTAACATTATTTTCCTGTGCTACCAAGCAAGACAATTTAATGAATGGTTGGCAAATATCATATTTTTTGTATAGGACCTGCCTTAAGTGTATTTTTATTTTTAAGAAACATGTGTATTCTGTATAGCACTCTGCTCTCTTTTGTATGAAAATATTTACAGGTAAGTGTAGCTACATAATAAAGCCAATGCTCATTTAATCGAAAAATATGATGCATGATTATGATTCTTCGAGGCGCTTCCAATAGCATCTCATTTCTCTTGCTGTGCGCTTCGTAACTAGTTATCACCCCACAACAAAATAAAATATTGTTCCTACACCTTGAATAACCACACAGAAAAAAGAGCGACTGGAATATAACACAGTATCAGAATATTCCCAAGAGGGAATTCACATCCTGGCCAGCAATATCTAATAAAGAGAAACACAGGGACCGTTATCGTGAGCGGATGCACTCTTACATGGCACAGCTTTGCTACACTTTTTATGCAAATGTACATTCTAAAGAAGCGCTTAGATTTAGCTGGGAATTTCTACTAGATAATCTGTGGCCTGTCCGTAAACAGTGTGGAATGGTTGCCTCTATTTCCGAGCTGTGCTGATTTGAGTTATTCTTAGTTAAATATGGGTTTAGAAAGTGCAATTGAATAAAAAGAGGTGCACAGCTGTGCCCTGGGGTAAAAGCAGACCTCCATTCTGCACACTGGGTCATATTCAAAACTTGACATGTTAACTACTGGCTGCTCTTGTGAGCCCCACCAATTAATCAGTGCAATGTCTGCACAAGTGCATTCTAATGCTTTGGCATTAGCTAGTGTATGTTTTTCCAAGATAATGCCCCTTTTTAGGGTTGCGCGCAAAGCGCTCTGTCCATGGTGTAATCTCTCTATGGGCTTTTGGCCACACCCATCAGTTTGGTTGGTTTGTGGGCTTGCCTTTTAAAATTCACTTGATTTCATTTGTGAAAGGCACACATACCTCATGCCTTTTCCAGTGTTTAGCCCGCCTCGAACGCAGTGGCCACCTACTGAAAACATGTAAGGCTCCATGTTTTCCGAATGGTTTCTGGACTACTTTTTCTCTTTAATTCGTACGCAGTGTGATCTCGCTGGGCAGTAGTCGATTGCTTTGCATGACATCGACCATGCTACATGGATATTTGCACTTTCGCCGGTTACATGGATAATTGCACTTGTGCCAGTTACATGGATAATTGCACTTTTGCCGGTAACATGGATAATTTCACTTTTGCCAATACGTTTCACTGCGAGCGAACTGTTTCCTTTCGTGTGCCTGCTTTGCACTCATGGCAGCCATCGGCTCGCTTATGGGAAACTGTTTCACTTTTCATTTTCAGTTTATGTGGCAAGAAAAATCCTGTTAGGAGTTTAAAACGCTAACAACTTTACCTCGTTTCAAATTGGCACTTGTAAGGGAAAGGAGCGAAGTTCCATTAAGGAGCAGCTCACACAAGCCCACCTTCGTTAAGGGCTGTGGCGCAGTTATTTGTCAGTGCCGACAACGTTCTTTGTCGTTGAGGCCAAGCTACCCAGGAAGGTTATAAATAAAAATGGTGTGCTTTGCTAGAGTGAAGGCAAGGAGCCAGAGTTGTTTTCTGCAGTTTCCATTACCAGGAAACAGCAAACAAAGAATTGCCTTTGCCCCTCGTCTTAAGAACAAAGGACAGAAGCAAAATGAATTTAAGGTTTCTATTCGAGCAGTGAAAATAAGCTTCGCATGTTTGCATGTGGGAGTATTTCCATGACAAATGTATTTTCTAAACAGTCCCTTTTGTAAAAGGTATAGGCTATTTATGCGTCATTAATTCAGCAATAGTTATCTTTGATTGGTGAGATTGTGAGACACCAAATAACTTTTGAAATATAAACACTGGGGAGTTGGGGGTTGTTTGTATTACTTGTTTTAGCCCGTGGTCACTTAGAAATACGGGATGTGCTATTGAAGTGTTCTGTGGGGAACTGTGAAGGGGGGAGGTACATGTTCCCTGATAATTCTCTTAGATGGTATGGCAACGATGTACCCTTCTTCTAAAATAATGTCTTAGGATGTCCGGGCATGGTTTGATTGCAAAGCGACACAAGATACTTTCATATATGAAATGTAGGCAGATACATATTGCCATGTTGCAGGAATCTCACCTCACACAGGTGGAAACAGACCGCCTTCGAAGGCGTTGGAGAGGGCAATTGTTTGCAACTACAAACTCAGCATATGCAAGGGGAGCGGCAATATGGGTAAGAGCGGGTGTACCCTTTGAGGCCACTACCATTGACGTAGATAAGGAGGACCGTTATGTTTTAGTAGAGGGACGACTTTATGGTAGACCACTGGTCCTGGGTAGTGTTTACGCCCTGAACCAGGACCTGCTCCAGTTTCTGCACTCACTATCTGCCTGGCTGGCGTGCTTTACTAATGCTCCAAATCTACTTGGATGAGACTTTAATGGAGTGTTAGACCCCGATCCAGACCGTTCAACCGCACCTCTTCGAGAGGCAGCAACTCTTAGAGTAGCAACAGGTATGTCGCCCTGGATCTCACATTGGGAACTAGTAGATATCTTAAGCCTTCCAAACCCTCTTGGTATCACTCACACCTCTATCAAGTGCACACTAGAATAGACAGAATCCTTTGTTAGGCCTCTCTTAGTGGTACGGTTACACACTCAGAATACTTAGGCCGGACTATATCCGATCATTGCCTGCTGTTGATCCACCTGACCACGATGGAGAGTCACCAACCCATCCCAACTTGGCGCTTGCACCCTGCAGCATTTGAGGACGTCTATCGCACAGTGCTACTCAACAGGTTGACGGAATACTTGACGCTGAACCCAGGGTCGGCATCCAGTAGAGGTGTTGAATGGGAGGCCCTAAAAGTGGTAGTGCGGGGTCATTGCCTCGGTCAGACTGTGGGTATCAGACGAGACCTTGAGCGGGACATTTCGCGGTTAGAGGACGAATTACACTGACATGATAATGACCTTGATGCCACCCCAGAAACACAGGCAACATAGCTGGAGCTCAGTGAGAAATATCGGACAGCGTTAGAACGTCTTAGGTGTCACGACTACAAGACATATATGGCCAAAGTGCATGAGGAAGAAGGAAAGGCGAGGAGGCTTCTGGCATGGTTGGTTCACCCAGAGGCTGGAGGGACACCGATTACTTGCCTGATGACCAGAGAGGGTGACACTATTTATGCACCTACCCAGATCAGTGCTGAGTTCAAGGCTTATTATAAATCCTTTTACGGTCCCTTCCAAGTGGACTCATCCGACAAGAGGGAGAGCTTCTCCGCACTGCCTCACAGTGTCCTCGCTGATGTGGATAGAGAGGCATTGGGCACACAAATAACAGTGGGAGAGATCAAGGCAGCCATTAAAACACTGGCAACGGGTGAGGCCCCTGGTGCTGATGGCTTGCCCTCAGAGTTCTATAAATTGGGCTGTGATGTCCTGGCTCGAAGGCTGATGGAGATGTACACCGAAGCATATGAGACCATGTTGTTGCCGGCCACAACCAGGGAGGCCATAGTGATCCCCTTGCCCAAATCTAAGCATGTTCATAGGAAGGATACTGATTTCAGGCCCTTGCCCATGCCTAACAATGATTTTAAAATACTCAGTAAGGCACTTGCCGCGAGATTGCTACCCCATATGAATAACCTCATACACAAGCACCAGAATGGGTTAATTCCAGCCCGTAACACCTCCAATTACATCTGTAGGCTGTACTCCCTGCTTTACGATGATTTTCATCCTACTGATCCGGCTGCAATGATTGTGTTGGTGGATCTTGAAAAAGCCTTTGACACGGTGAGCTGGGAATTTTTTAAGGCTACTATGTCAAAGATGGGTATGGGCGATGCCTGTGGCAATTGGGTTAGGTTGCTTTCCACGAACCCTACTGGGCGCGTCAAGACAGGACGAACGATTTCTTGTAGCTATGACATACAAAGAGGAACCCAACAGGGGTGTCCTTTATCCCCGTTACTGTTCGCCATCGCCATAGAACCACTGGCAGCAAGACTCCGGGATAAGGCCCGAGAATGGGGATTATGCAGATGTGGACAATTTCACATAATCTCCCTATACGCAGATGGCTGCCTTATCTACCTAAAAAATGGTCCAGCAACGCTGCCCAAGGTGTTCCAACTGCTGGACAAGTTCAGTGCCTGTTCTGGCCTTCAATTAAATAAAAGAAAGACTTGTGTCTTCCCGGTGATTCATGGGTCGTCCGTCTTCTTGCCCTGAGCAGGTGACATGGGCTCCACTTACCTTCTGCTATCTGGGCATCCAGATTTATCATGAGCTTCAGGTTCTTAGGCAGGGCAACGTGGCAAAAGCAATTCGGGCACTGCGGTCCAACTTTACCTTCTGGCGCTCCCTTTGCTTGCCTATTATGGCACGCGTATCTCTCATTAAGATGGTAATACTTCCCTCCAGTAGAGCAGACCAGGCTTTCCTGGGGTGGCATGCTTGGTGGCGAAGAGAGACATTGCAGCGGGATACGGCACCGGCACTAGCGCAATGGCATCTGGGGTAGATTGGTGCATTCAGCAAGAAAAATTGGTGTATAAAGCACGGGGACCCATTCTGCTGCTGGGCCTTAGATGCACTGCACAGTGTAGGACCTGTCTCGGGTCAGTATAACTAACACCCAATACATGCTTATGTTACCCATATTGGAATTGTACAATGCAGCTCCTACGAGGTGCGAATGTGACCTTTTCAGTTTTAGGCCCTCATTTGGAACATGGCGGTTCGGCCCGCTATGACAGCAGTGGCGGCTAAAGACAGCAGCCGGCATGGCAGACCGAACCGCCATATAATGAACAGGGTGACGGCCGCCAGCGGCAGCCGTCACCCACCGCCAGGCTCCCGCCATCAGGCAGCCTGGCGGCGGGATGAAACACCATGTTGGAATTGTACAATGCAGCGCCTATGAGATGCAGATGTGACCTTTTCAGTTTTAGTCTTGAATTTGTTTTGTCCTTATGTTCAAGTGCAAAACTAATAAAGCTGCTAATAAAAAAAAAAGATGGTAATACTTCCCAGGCTGCTGTATTACTTTACTAACTTACCCATTACCCTGCTGGCCTCTTGGTTTCGTCCAGTAGACGTGCTACTCAGGGAATTGGTTAGGGATGGCGGGTGGCAGCGAGTGGCCCTGGCCACTCTACGCCTACCTCCGGATGCTGGAGGGCTTGGAGTCCCTGACTTTGAGTTTTATTTTCTAGCGGCCCAGTTACAATGGCCTGCGTGGTGGTTCAGTGGGGTGGGGCTTATGGAACTGACTGTAGAAAGGTAAGACCTCAGTGGTAGTGGACTAGTGGCTGGGCTGCTTGTGCCTAAACCGCGAGGCCCTAGGCGGGGAACATTGCGGGCAACAGCATTGGCCAAGTGGCGGAGAGTTCTCCGAAGAACAAACATAAAAGTACCCTTTGCACCAGATTTGCTATTGGTGGGGATACCTAATGGAGACCCACTCTCCTGCTTCACAAAAAGACAACTTGACTGCTGGACGGCTACAGACTTACATACACTAGGCGTGCTGTATAGCCAGGGAATGCTGATCCCATTTGAGGATCTTGTGGACCAGGCTGGATTGCTTTGCGGGCAGTTTCTGACATATGAGACGATGATGGGGGCTGTTCAGGACCTCTGAAGAGAGGTAGAGGGTGAACCACCCATCCACAAGGTCTTACAAACTATGCTGTCTATTGGTGAGGGTTCACACTTGGTCTCCTGGCTCTATAATGCGCTATTGGCAATGGTGTATAACCCACTAGATGCCCTCTGGGCTAAGTGGGAGGTAGACTTAGATAGGCCCTTCACCGACACAGATTGGAGCAGAATTCTGGCATATGCACCCTCGGTACCCCGAAACACCTACAAGATAACTACACTCATAGGACTTCCCTTACCCCACATCAGTTGAGGCTCATAAATGGGGGAAGTGAGATAGGTTGTCCAAGGTGCTGCTTACCTGATGCGGGATTCGGTCATAGGGCATGGGGATGCCCACAGCTGCATGAATTTTGGGAAGGGGGCATACAAAAAATTAACCATGTACTGGATAGACGACTAGAGACCACAATAGAGACATGTCTCCTGGGGTTATTTGCCAAGCCACACCCCAAAATATAGGTAACAGTTTTGCTGACCTGGCCATGGTGCTGGCTAAGCGAAGAGGGTCGATGGCATGGAAACATGATAAGGGACCTAGCTTCAGGCTTGGACACTAGATGTAGCGAGGTGGGGTAGGGCGGAGGAGAGAGCTCTGAGAAGGGAGGAAAGCAAGGGGATGAAACACAGGCTGCTAGCCCCGCTGCGGACGGAGGTCATTGATAGCTGGGAAAACACTGCTGCAGGAGTAGAGTCAGACTTGGGAAGTGATGCAGGGAGCACTACGACAATTTAATAGGAATGGTATGTAGGATGGGCGTCCCTGGGACAACTTAAGGACCTCGAAAAGATTGACACATGAACAGACTGTTGCCTCACCTACACACCCACTCACTTAAGGAACTGTCCTCACGGACCGATTGAAAGATACTGCATAATTGGTGTAACACACCCTTGATGTTGTTAAACAGATCGTTTGCACATATACATGGACCACGGGCAAATTACCAGATTCCTATATCGTTGGTTTAGTCTTTCGTTTTTTTCATATCTCAAATAGTGAGGTTGATTGGTAATCCTCAGATGGCATGCATATTTACCTATTGGAAACCGGTGCACTGGCCTTAAACAACATGCTTACTTGTATCTCCTCTCCCCCCCAACCATGATCACTAAACAGTTTTACTGAATAATTGACTAATACCTAAATCCTAACAGAGGAGTGACATTCTTTAATGACAATGCAAGCACACCAAGTAATGCATGAGACTCAACCAAACTGTAAGCTTAAACTGTGTTTACTTGTACAAATGCTAAGATTTGCACTGCGTAAAGAACAATGTATTGTGTTGTGCCTGCTTAAGTTGAAATGCCAATAAGATAAAAGTGTTAAAAAAAAAAGAAAAAACAAATGAATGATTGAATGATAAACACACAAATGGAAGACTGTTCTTTAATCAGAGGCACGGATACTCATTACAGTAAAATAGAGATGTACTAGGCTATTTACAAAGCCACTGGTGTCCCACTGATACACATTTGTTTTCGAAAACAAAGACACAGTGTAGCTAGAGAGTTATTTCAATAATGCATTTGTCAACAAAAGCAATTCAGGCAGCCATTAGCCACATCTAATGTGTGGCATTATGTTGTTTAGAAAGAGAACAGCTCTGTGATTGGTTCATCTCGTGTCACTCCTTAGTGTGCATCATCGTGTTGACAGAATAGGCTGGCCTCACAAAGCGTTGGCTGAGAAAGTTGGAAATTTGTTCCGGTACCATTACTTCACCTTCAAGCAAATTCCAAGTCTTATGGAATTTTTAAATATTTCAAGAACTTTTCATGCATAGTACCTTTGCAGAACATGAAGTATGAGTAAAATTCAGTTAATGGAAATGTCATCTAAAGGTATACATCTTTTTAGGGTCAAGCGCGTAAGCGTTTTACAGCCTATTGTAATATCTCTGTAGGCTTTTAACCATGCCCACTCTTACTATTCATTTGTTGTTGTGCTTGTCTTAAATGCTTCATTTTTATTGGTGCATTTTGTGAAATGCCCCTCCTTTGTGTGCTGATTTCCTTCCCCTGGCGAATTAACTAAGTGAGCATTCCTGAACATTTCTGTTGGCCATCACATCACCCTTCCTCCTGTTACAGGTTGTGATGGCCCCTCCTCCGGTTTTGGTTTCGCTTACATCCAGCTGTGATCCTTTCTAGACATTTAGGCAAGGGGCTAACAACTCTCGCACTCATGGTGGCAGCGGTGCTTTGAATCAGCTTGCTTCTGTCAACTGTTTTACACTTCATTTTCAATTCATGTGGCAAGAAAAGTCCAGTTGGGAATTTACAATGCCAATTGCTCTAACTCAAGCAAAAGCAAATGCAAGACCTATTGCATTGCAAATGCTTGTGTAAGTCTGTTTCTGATGTGTGAGAAGCTGGCAGAGTGGCAATGTTAGTCAGTTGACACTAGTTGTGCTCTCATTGGCTCTATTGGTTTCAAAAGGGCTACGCATGCCAGAACGTTACATGCAAAATGCCAAATGTGCTTTGCCTTTGTGCTGTCTGGCCTAGAAGTGCTGGAAGGAACGGGGTCATGTTCTTAGCATCAAATTGTACCTTTGAGGCATTTAAAAAAAGGAGGTAGGGTATGGAAAACTACCAGAGGAAGAAAATTAATTGTGTTTAAAGTGTAAAAGACATTTAGTAACTCAGACAACTTTATTAAAAAAATGCCTATCAGCTCCTGACTCTCAAGGTCTCATAAGAGATTTCTTTACCACACTAAATTAGACAATAGGCTCACCAGAACCCAGCATTGCTAGGCATGCACACGAGATAGTTGTATTTGCCCTAGCTACAATGGGGGAACATGCACTCCAGTCACCTGAGAAAAGTTTCAATTCCTGTGGGTGTTTCTTCTCTCATAAAACATCATATGGTAGCTTATATTCAGGATTTGTTACAATACTGAGTGCAATGATATTGCCCTACACATATATGGACTTCACAATAACAACTAGCACTATTGACAAGATAAGCATAATAAGTCAAATATGGATTTACTATTCTTAACTCTTTTTTTTTTAATGATCCTTCCACATCTACGTACCTGAACAATATGCTGTCATTCAATACTGTGGCGCTGAAATAACAGCAGGTTGATTAAAACTTCAATACTGTGACAAACACCTGTGGGTTTTGTTATGCTGCCCCCTGGGAAACTGAGAAAACACCTGGTGTCCTAGAATCTGGCATGGCCCTAGGAAATCACACAGAATGCCCTTGCCATGATTTAGAAATTCCAACTCAAAACTCTTTCCTCAACATTCCTCAGTGGTGTTTGCTCCACCCTGAACAACAGCAAAGGTATTGACCTAACAGTCTAACAAAGTGGACCTTCAGGTAGAATATTTTGAAATTCTTGTAAAATGTGTTCTATTCCATGACACCAGACTAAGCAATCTTAGGAGAAGTTCTTTTGGACCTCAGGATTTAAATTAGAATGTAGATGCTGCAGGAGCGGAAATTTTTCTGATGATTTTATTAATCAATAATGTACTGATCATTGATGAACTAATATGTGTTAAACGGGTGACTTTTGTAAATGGCCACCATAATTCATTTTGTTTTCTGCGTAGGCTAACTTTAGCTACATTTGCAGTTGTTTTTCATTGCTCAATGCTTACTTAAAAGAGTGTGATTAATAGCTTATAGATGTGTAGACAGCTACCCCTAGTGGGATTTTGTGTTATGTCTCACAAGGTCAGATTTATCAGGTAATTGCTCGAGTTTGACTGTCCTATTGTTTAGAAAAATTTCACTAACGTGTGGTTTCTTCCTCGAGGCTGGAAGCAGATGGCAACTATGTTAGATGTTTCTTCATGAACCTAAGATTCAGACATGATGGAACAATGGATCCACAGACGAGACGGAAGAGAAGAAGAAATTGTTATAAATTGAGTCTAGCTAATGATTACGTTAATGAAATGTTGTTGAATGACAATTCAGTGTATTATGAATGGGTAACTTTTAGTTATCTAACTTTAGTTTTATTGGCTGAATGTGTAACACCCCATGTCTTGACCAATCATGAGTTTTGTGAAAGTTAATATAATGTTCTGTCACCTATTCTTGGGGGTTCCTGTTCTTCTTCCTCTTCTTGGGAGAGAGTTGGATTAGAGAAGTGGTTTAGCTGTCGATGCAGACTAGACTTATGAGATTTTTAAGTGATATGTCAGTTATGAAGGCTTGAGGGTTTTATAGATTGTCCTACTGAGGGTGTCCCCTTGCTAAAGTGATCTTGTTGTTGTTTTATGGGTAGTGTATAAAATTGTATATTGTTATATGTGTCTTTTGTTTTAGAGGTACCAGCTGCAACTCATAAATTAATTGCTGCATATTGATATTTTTGTTTGTTATAACCTGAGCTAGTATATTTTTCTAAATTTGGGTTTCTAAATCTTTTACATAAACCCAACAAGGTAATGCTAATTAGTGATTAGTAATGGAATTTGTATTTACATGCTCACGATTAATATTGGCGTTCCTTGATCTCTTGCTCAAATGTATTTTATTTCACAGTTGCAATAATACTTGAGTTAATTTGTTTACTTGCTTTGATTAAACTCAGATACATAAGGTGTTCTAATCAGCCTTTCGTGACTTTAGCATTGTTAATATAGGGAAATAAACTTATAATCCTTCTTAATAAACTGGTGTGGTTATTGCACAGTGAATAGATTATTGTTTTATTGTTTATTGATGTTTATTATGACATGCACCCTTGACATCCTCTCAAATCAATGTTGTGTTGATCCAATGGCTTAAGGCGCAAAATCCACTATTTAGTTTGAGGTAATAGCTACGATTTCTCAGCGCTGCAGCAATGCGCACCAGTCCTTGATAAGTTAGGTATGTTAACTATTTGTTGCAGTAGTGGCTTATTGACCAAAATAGCAGGTTTGTTGGTCAAGATTCCTATACCATGTTCGGGCGTCAAGATGGCGGTCGCACTCTGAGAGTGCTCTGGACCCCTTCATCATCTGCCCGAAGATACTGCGGTCTACTGAATTAGGGATGCCGCACTAAATGTCCTCGCGGGTTCCCTGACCCTTGGGGACCATGCTATGGCGAAGAGGTGGCAAGAAACAACCCCCGCGTCCGTGACGCGGCCCCTCCAACCCGAGAACTAAAGTGACAGCCAGGACCAGACCACCTCGGCGAGGCTGAGCCACTGATCCCCGGACGCAGTCGCCTTGAACCCGAAGCCCCGGAGAGGCCGGTGAGGAAGCCGGAGCGGTGCTCCGACACGCGGGCCCCCGTGGACTGGGGGGGCGGCACAACATCGACTGGTGGGGGGCTCCGGATGACCCGGATCACCCCTGCACTCCCGCCTGGCGGCGCCGGCTGCGAGGGACTGCGGCAGCGGGACCGGGAGAGACGGAGGCGCCACGGACCGCGTTAAAGAGAGACCTCCTCGGAGTGAGGAGGACGCGCACCTGCAGTCGCGGACCTCCGACGCCCTAATCGGAGCGAGTGGCGCTCCAAGAATTCATGGAGAGCCCGGGGCGCGGGCAACCCCCGAAAAGGCGGCCCAGCGCACCGGGAGTTGCGCTGTGGACCCGGACGCGGGCCGCAGCACCCTGAATGGAGCCGGCGGGCACACATATGGGACTGGTGGCCCCGCCCTGGTAAAGAAGAAAAAAGGAAATCCCCAAATTAAAAGAGAGCCGATACCCCAGGGGTGTGAGGGGTTGGATCGCCGGACAGCGAGGTGCCAGCAGAAGAGGGCCTACTTCCTCCTCCTGCCCCCCTCCCCCGCACAGAGGTGTGATGGGAGGACTGTCACGAGGGGGCTGAATTGCTGAACCTACGCGGGACCGGTGGTGGGGGGTCCCCCTGGGACCTGGTGGAACACGGCTGTGACCGGAGGGGAGCTCTCGACCTCGTGGCCTCCTGGCGATCCTGAACTTGGGACGCCCGACGGGACCCCACATAGAGCCAAGTGTCTCTCCGGGACTTCCCCTCTTCACTTGACGGAGTGGCCCGGCCAGAGGGAGGGGCAGACCTGTGGCTGTTGTGCGCCAAACACAGAACTGAGCCCGCACAATCCAACCTGTAATGTCGGAGCCCCACCTGCAGACCCCCTTTGGGGTGCCCCCCTTTGGTCCCCGGTGGTGGGGGGCATCCCGGGCGCTGAAGCTCGGAAGATTGCTTCACAAGAGATAACATAAACCGTCCCCCACCCCTAGTGACAAGATGGGAAGGGACAAAGCAAACAAACAACCTGTGGCCTCCCAGCAAAAGACTGACTAGTTCAAGACGCCGGCGGGCCCGCGGGGAGACGGAGACGCAGGTAAAGGGGGCCCGGCCCTTGACGGAGTGAGTGCATCCTCCAAGTAATCCAATCATCACAGTCAGCCGTGGAGACCAAAATTGGGGAGGTTCGAGAAGACATGGGCCTTATCAGGCAAGACCTCAGAAACGCAGTGAGCCGAATCACCGAGGTGGAAAACCAGGTCTCCCAGACTGAAGACGAAATAGCCGACCTCAGAACCAAAGTAGCCCAGCTGCAGACTCGAACCAGCGAGTTGCACCGCCGCGCGGAAGATGCAGAAAATCGATCAAGATGCAATAACCTGCGCTTCATCGGATTCCCGGAATTTCTGGAGCGGTGGGTCAAGACCTGGATGCCGGATCAAACTCTTTCGCCCTGGTTCGCGATTGAACGTGCCCATAGGGCCTTTGCTCCGCGCCCCCGCCAGGCGCCCAAAACGCCCGATGATTGCACGCTTCTTTAATTTCAAAGATCGAGACAATATCCTTAAGGAAGCTAGGCGTTCTGAAGATCTTCAATGGGAGAATCACAAGATCTTAATATTCCCAGACTACACCTGTGAAGTTCAGATTCGTCGCCGGTCATATGAGCATGTCAAACAAAAACTTAGAGCAATGCAACTCTCTTACATGCTCCTCTTTCCTGCAAGGCTCAAGGTCCTCATGGCCGGAAAGGCCTACTTCTTTGAATCCCCGGAGGAAGCGTGGGACTGGCTGACCGAGGGGGGCGTTGGAGCTCTGCGGGGACCCCGGGGGCCGGCAGGGGAGCCCTCCCGTGAACGACCCCCCCTGTAGGGGGACCCCGGAAGAGCAGGAGGCGCACCAGATCCCGAAAGGGGACGCAAAAAGACTCGGGCACTCCTACGAACAGTGAGGCAGCCTGAGGTCCTGGTTCACAGGCGGAGGGGGCCCCCGGCGGGTCCCCGGGGCTTCGGGACCCGGCCCGGGCTGCAGATGACGCCCGCCTGAGCCAATCCCCGGTGCTTGGCTGATGTGAGATTTGCGGCCCCCATCGGAGCGTGCGGGGGTGGCCGAGACCGCCCGACTTGCACTTGCGGGCCCTGGAGGCGACATCCCGGATGGCTAATACCTCTTTGACACACGCCTCGTGTGACTTAACTTATGACCGCTAATTGCATCTGATCCGACTAAAGGGAGGGGTCCATCACTCCACTCCAACAACAGTCCTTTTGGCTGTTTTGTCCTGGTTGGGTATTTGGGCGACAGATGCTTCCCGGGTGGGAGTATGGGGTGGGGGGCGGTTGGGGGGTAAAGAGTTTGAAACGTGTTTAGATAGTAATATGTTGATAAGTTTACTTTGCTGCCTTAATATTTCATTGTTACACTTGAAACGGTCATCCCCAGGTCCACAGACAGACACTCAACAATACATAGCAACCATGCAACCCACGACTGGCCCTCACTGACTCAGATTATCTCATGGAATGTAAATGGCCTGCTAGATAAGATCAAGAGATCCGCAGTATTCAGTACTCTCCGCAGATATTCCCCCTCAGTGGTCTTATTACAAGAAACCCATCTCCTCGGATCTAGATGCCCCATGCTCACACGAGGAGGATACGACAGAGTCTACCACGCGGGCTTCTCCAGAGGCTCTAGAGGGGTGGCTATCCTATTCCATTGCTCACTGCCTATGGTAATTACTGCCACGCAATCCGACCCACAGGGCAGATTTGTAGTAGTCACGGGGGTACTTCATGGATCACCACTAAACCTTGTATGCGCTTATGCCCCCCCGGTGGGACTTGACGCCTTCCTACTCTCGCTCCGCCAGGTAGCAGCTGGACTCCCCCAGGGGACCACCTTGTTGGGAGGGGATTTCAACGCCGTTCCCGACTCCAGTCTAGATGTATCAGGCGATGTTACCGCTAGCAGATCCAACCGGGCTTCGAGTCTCAAGGGCTAGGCTGAGAGCCTTGGCCTATGTGAAGTGTGGAGAACTTGGCATCCCAGGGAGCGTCAATACACACATACATCGACCGCCCACCCAACACAGTCCAGAATTGATCTTATATTTATGCCCGCTCTTGACGTCACCAGCGTCACGGGAACGGATATACTGCCTCGTGGAGTCTCAGACCATGCACCGGTACGTGTCCGGTTGGGTGGAGCGGACCCCTCTAGGCGCCTGGTGTGGTGCCTAAACGCATGGTACCTACAGGACAACGACTACACCCTTGAGGTTAGGGACCATCTCGCTCAATATTTCGAACTGAACCTAGGATCAGTCCGATCCCCAGGCACAATATGGGCCGCATGTAAAGCCACTCTCAGAGGACACGCTAAATATCTTCTTCGTACACGTGAACGCGCCCGAAACTTACGAGTGTCTGAGTTAGAGGCCAAGGCACTATGCCTGGAGCGCCAATACGCGACCTCAACGTCAGCCTCCAATCTGAGGCAGCTTACCATGGTTAGAGACAAAGTTAAGCACTTAGTGCTAGAATCAGCAAAACATATTTGGAGGGCCTCAGCCGCCCGAGTGTATGGCTGGGGGGACAAGAATGGGAAACTTTTACACTGGCTGGCCACCCGCCCTCTAGCCAATAGAGTCATACCTGAAATTATGGAAGACTCTGGCTCTCTTTCTAAAACACCCATCGAAATTGCACAAAGTTTTGCCTCCTACTACGCTCGCCTATACGCAGAGCACCCCCGGCCCATTGCTGAGAGAGTCACCTCTCCTAAATGATATAACTCTTCCCAGAGTTTCCCTTGCAACAAGGAATAGGTTGGACGAAGCTATTCGCCTCGCGGAAATCGCTAACGCAATTGTCTGCCTGGCATCGGGCAAGACCCCAGGGCCAGACGGACTCCCGGCAGAGCTATACAGCAAATGCAGCGATATCCTAGGTCCCCACCTGCTTGGAATGTACGAGGAAGCCGAAAGGCAGGGCCGTTTTCCTGATGGGATCGACCAAGTCACAATTGTAGTGATCCCTAAGACCCAACCCCCGTCGCGGCACTGCTCGGCATACCGGCCCATCTCACTTCTAAATATCGAGATCAAAGTGCTGTCCTCAATCCTTGCCTCCAGATTGAAGGAGGCAATGCCTACCTTGGTACATCCCGACCAATGCGGCTTCATGCCCACCCGTAGCACTAGGCACTGCATTAGATGGTTACACCTGGCCTTGGCGCACCGCTGGACTCTGTCACACACCCCCTTGGCGTTACTTTTGCTCGACTTTGAAAAAGCCTTTGATACAGTAGATTGGTCCTACCTCGACCACTTTCTGCAAAGAAACGGACTCGGGGCTAAATTCCGTGGCCTGGTGAAACTACTTTACTCTAACCCAACGGCCCGGGTCCAGGTGAACGGAGTGGTCTCTGACCTGTTCCCCATCAGCTGTGGCACCCGACAAGGGTGCCTGTTATCCCCCCTGCTCTTTGCACTAACAATAGAGCCCCTGGCGATACTATTGCGAGAGGACCCTCTGGTTGAGTGTTGGCCCTGGCCTGCTTGTGCAGAACACCGGGTGGCGCTATACGCGGACGATGTCCTATTATATATCTCTAACCCGGCCACGAGCGGTCCTTGCGTTTTACATATCCTGGGCCTCTTTGCGGAGGCCTCAGGGCTGACTCTAAACACCAACAAGTCTCTGTTGGTCCCCCTCC
The DNA here is from genome assembly GCF_031143425.1 of Pleurodeles waltl. Lineage (NCBI taxonomy): Eukaryota > Metazoa > Chordata > Amphibia > Caudata > Salamandridae > Pleurodeles > Pleurodeles waltl. Next base: position 238,161,120 of record NC_090439.1, read on the forward strand.
ATCGCTCCCGAGACTGCGTAGTTTGGCAACAAAACATCCCAGTAAGAAGAAACAGTTTTAAATACCTGGGAATACACGTTTCACTACTCCCTGAGCTAACTTGGGAGCTCAATATTACACCTTTAACTAGAAGAATCAGGACTGACCTCCAGCGCTGGAGGACTCTCCCCCTCAATCTCCTTGGCAGAATAGCACTCTATAAGATGATGATCCTCCCCAGACTCCTTTACCTACTGCAGAACTTTCCGCATCCCATCCCCATGAGATGGTTCAGGGAGACGGACTCGTTAGCACGCCAATTCATATGGAAAGGCACCCGCCCTCGACTGGCACTCAAAACCTGCCAAAGAGATGTTTACGATGGGGGATTGGGCATGTCCAATATCCATTATCATCACCTCGCAATGCACCTGCTCGTGATTAACGACTGGATGGGGGGTGGATGGACAGACCCGGCATACCGACTGGAACTCCAAACACTGAGCTATCCACGGATCTTCGACGCCCTGTACGGGGACCCGATCTCCCGAGACGTCCCAGACGTGACTAAGGTGATCCTACAGTGATGGCGGGCGCCTCAGAAGGTGTCAAGATGGTGGGAGCGCCTCACCCAACAGACCCCGCTGTGGCATGGGAAACATTTGACAGAAGTAGTGGGCCTGGAGGGATTTCAGAAATGGGACAATATAGGCATTTCCACACTAGGCGACGTTTGGGGCGGGACACACACGCGATCCTTTGAGGACCTCCAGAAACGTTTTCACTAAACAAGACGCAATTCTATAAATATCTCCAGCTCCGCCACGCCCTACTAACACACATACAGACAGGGGACAACATACCAGAATATAGCCCTATGGAGTGAAGGCGCTGATGGGGAACTTGGGCAAGGGAGGTGTTTCCCAGATATACCGCACCTTGGTCACCAACACTGCTTGTTCCCTAGAGGGGCTCCGTCAGAGATGGGAGGGATGGGTGGGTCCTTTAGAAGAGGTGGATTGGGGCGAGGCACTGATGGCCCCACGCACCCTAACGATGGCCTCCCGCTTCCGGTTAATACAGACCTACTACCTCCACACAGCATACCTTACACCCACTAAATTACACAGAGCGGGCCTCCGACCCACAGCTGATTGACCCCCATGTACGAATCCCGCAGCCGACTTCTTCCACATGGTTTGGGCATGCTCGGTCATAGCGACCTACTGGAGGGCGGTCTTGAAGGATGTCTCCGATGTCCTACAGGAAGATATAGGGAGGGCGCCACTGCCTCTCCTGCTGGGGATTATGGGAGACATTGGGATGAAAAGATCGGACCGAACCTTCCTTGGGGTGGCGTGCTTGGTGGCCAAAAGGGACATAATGGCTGACTGGAAAGCCAGGGGTGCTCCGGCACTGAATAAGTGGAGGCGAGGGGTGGATTGGTGTGCGCAACGTGAAAAACTGGTATATGAGGCCAGAGGTTGCCCGAACAAATATAACAAGGTATGGGGGAAATGGGAAGCCGCAGCATGTACCCCTCCCACAACGCCGAAAGACACTACACTAAAGAGGGTCGGCACGGACCCCCCCTCTCCATCCCCCCTAATTGGTTGGTGTGTAGCATCTTCAGGGTCAGTCTAACATGGCGGCGCGTAACTCTCATCTATAATGTGTTGCCTGGGACAATGGGTTTGTCCAATGTTGGGTGCCCGTTGGCGCCATGTTAAATTTTTGTAGCACTATCTTATTTTTCTGCAAAATGAATAAACTTTCTTTATAAAAAATAAAAATTCCTATATCATGCTACCCTGAATAATATTGAACAAGATAAAGAAAGCAGATAAAACCGCGACATATTTTTGTTGCTTGAGCCCTGAGATACAGTCAAGTAAGATTAAAACTTACCCAATATTCTCAAGGGAAGCTGTCACTTGGGCCCACATTTGTTGAATCTGGCAGGGAAGTACTGTATCCAGCATGTGTCCCACAGTGTTTTGCCAATTCTCCAGAAAGCTGTCATTCCACATCTAGCCTGCAAGAAGCAGCCAAACCCTCTTACCCCATGTGATCACCCAGCACTCAGCCACCCATCAAGAGAGAGGTCTCTCACTGGCCTCTTTCTTCTTGCAAAGGTAATGCTGTCTATAATAATTTTGACCCACACCTAGCAGCTATAGGAGGGTCTACCAAATGTCTACTTTTCTGGAACCTTGGACTGATGCCAATATGCTGACACTAGCTACTTTTATAATCTGTTTCTTTTAACTGATGTGAAATCCTCTTTAAAAGGTCAGCTTCTCAGGCTCTCCTCATGACAGGGTGCTTCTAAGATCCTAAAACTTGGACTAGATGTCAATAGTAATTAACTGTGTGGGCTTCTCATCAACCCTTTGGAACTTGGAGCACTTCCTTCTTCCTGGAAATAAATATGCATGCTGCCACTATTGAAGAAACCTTTAGCAGATCTCTATGTTTAACCAATTTTATACCTAGAACACTTCCACCATTTTCCACCAAACCTTGTGAATTTAAAAAGGTAACTTCCAATTAAAAGTGTGATTTTCTATACTTGTGACTTACATAGTTAATCATTTGTGTATTTGTATACTGTATACTTGTTTCTGTATTTTTGTATTGTTTTGAGATTCAATTTGTAGGAGTTGCTTAGGCCAGGGCCCTCAGCATTCAGAACTGATTCAGTGCGGGATCCACAGTTGTTAAAATGTTAACAACCGCTGCTGTGGGGGTCTGTAGGTGCAGTCCAGCTCCAACTTCATCTGCTGTTTAGTTGTATACATCTCTGAAAAATAAGTGAATACCTCCATAAACAATTCAATTGCCTGGTAAAGGACATGTGGACTTTGAAAGTTGAGCTACTTTACTCCCAGACTATTCTTCTAACCCAAATGACGGATCACATGTGGCTATATGGTCTCTACTGCATGATAACAAGGTGTCACCATTATTATCACTTGAATACAAGCCTAACGTCAGCTCATGTCTCACTGCTTGCAATTTCATCCTGTCAAAACCTCAAGAGGCCCCAAAATGTCCTTAATCAAGGCAACTGAACAAAGTTGTTTAATGCTCTTCCGGGATTAAGGGACATGAACCCCTTAGCTGCCAGGCCTTTTCCCCCTTATGTGCCTGGCCTTTTTTTGGCTATTTGGAACAGTCCGCGCTTAGGCCCTCATAAATGTTTGTCCACATAAGCTACCCAGGCCAAATTTGCGTCCTTTTTTCCAACATACTAGAGATTCTAGAGGTACCCAGACTTTGTGGGTTCCCCTGGAGGAGACAAAGAAATTAGCCAAAATACAGCACAAATGTCGTTTTATTCAAAAAATGGGAAAAAGGGCTGCAGAAGAAGGTTTGTATTTTTTTTTCCCTGAAAATGGCATCAATGAAGGGTTTGCGGAGCTAAAATCACCATCTTCCCAACTTTCAGGAACAGGCAGACTTGAATCAGAAAACCACTTTTCCAACACAATTTTGGCATTTTAATGGGACATACCCCATTTTTACTATATTTTGTGCTTTTAGCCTCCTTCCAGTTAGTGACACAAATGGGTGAGAAACCAGTGCTGGATCCCCGAAAGCTACACATTTTTTAAAAGTAGACACAATTGTGAATTCAGCAAGGGGTCATTTGTGTAGATCCTACAAGGTCTTCCTACAGAAAATAACAGCTGAAATAAAAACAATATTGAAATTGAGGTGAAAAAAACAGCCATTTTATTCCATGTTTTACTCTGTAACTTTTTCCTGCTTTGTCAGATTTTTGAAATACTGTTACGTCTGCTGGACTCTTCTGGTTGGGGGATATCTAGGGTTTGTAGGTTCATCAAGAACCCACGTACCCACAGCCAATAAATGAGCTGCACCTTGCAATGGGTTTTCATTGTATACTGGGTACACAGCAATTCGTTTGCTGAACTATAAAGAGTGAAAAAAAAATAGGTATTGAAGAAACCTTTGTATTTCCAAAATGGGCACAAGATAAGGTTTGAGAAGCAGTGGTTATTTGCACATCTCTGAATTCCGTGGTCCCCATATTAGCATGTGAATTACAGTGCATTTCCCAATTACAAGCCTGTGCATTTTTTTGAACTAGACACCCAGGGGAATCCAGGATGGAGTGACTTGTGGGGCTCTTCCCAGGTTCTGTTACCCAGAAACCTTTGCAAGCCTCAAAATCTGGCCAAAAAAACACCTTTTCCCCACATTTCAATGACAGAAAGTTCTGGAATCTGAGAAGAGCCACAAATTTCGCTCCACTCAGCGTTCCACCAAGCCTCCCGATACAAACGGTACCTTACTTGTGTGGGTAGGCCTAGTGCCCACGACAAGAAATGCCCCAAGACGCAACGTGGACACATCACATTTTCCCAAAGAACACAGAGCTGTTTTTTTTCAAAGTGCCTACCTGTGGATTTTGGCCTCTAGCTCATCCGGCACCTAAGGAAACCTACCAAACCTGTTCATTTTTTAAAACTAGACACCTAGGGGAATCCAAGATGGGGTGATTTGAGGGGATCTCACCAGGTTCTGTTACCCATAATCCTTTGCAAACCTCAAAATTTGGCAAATAAATACACTTTTTCCTCACATTTCTGTGACAGAAAGTTCTGGAATCTGAGAGGAGCCACACATTTCATTCCATCCAGTAATCCCCCACGTCGCCAGATAAAAATGGTACCTCACTTGCTTGGGTAGGCCTAGTGCCCGCGACAGGAAATGTCCCAAAACACAAGGTGGACACATCACATTTTCCCAAAGAAAACAGAGCTGTTTTTTACAAAGTGCCTAGCTGTGGATTTTGGCCTCTAGGTCAGCCGGCACCTAGGGAAACCAAACCAACCTGTGCATTTTTGAAAACTAGACACGTAGGGAAATCCAAGATGGGGGACTTGTGGGGCTCTGACCAGGTTCTGTTACCCAAAATCCTTCGCAAACCTCAAAATGTGGCCAAAAAAACACCTTTTCCTCACATTACGGTGATAGAAAGTTCTGAAATCTGAGAGGAGCCACAAATTTCCTTCCACCCAGCGTTCACCCAAGTCTCCCAATAAAAATGGTACCTCACTTGCGTGGGTAGGCCTATTGCCCATGAAAGGAAATGCCCCAAAACACTATGTGGACCCATCAAAATGATCAAATCCAAACGACCTGTTTTTGTGGGAGAAGGCACCTGCATTTTTGGTCCTGGGCTCAGCAGCCATACAGGGAGATCTACCAAACCCAAACATTTCTGAAAACTAGACACCCAAGGGAGTCCAGGGAAGTGTGACTTAGGTGGATCCACCAGTGTTTTCTTACCCAGAATCCTCAGCAAACCTCAAACTTAGCTAAAAAAAATCTAAAAAAAAATCCCCATATTTGTGTGTGGGATCACCTCACCGGCACAAATTTTCTACCACCCAACATTCCCCCTGTCTCCCGGTAAAAATGATACCTCACTTGTGTAGGCGGGCCAAGTGCCTGTGACAGGGAAGAGCCCCCAAAAAAAATTGAAAATGAGGGGGAACCAAAGCGGGTCCAAAAGGGCAGTTTGGGAAAAAATTACTTTTTAGGCTGACAAGTGGGGCAGAATGTTTATCGGTATAGCTGCGATAATGCTGGGTGGTAAGAATTTTGTGGATTCCTGCAGATTCCGGAAGGTTCCATCACAAAAATGTGGAAAAAAAATGTGTGATTTCCAGCAAAGTTGGAGGTTTGCAGGGCATTGTGTGTAAGAAAATGGTGCGGGTGCATGTGAAGGACACCACCCTGGACTCACCCAGATGTTTAGTTTTCAGATGTGTCTAGGTCTTGTAGATTTTTCTACATGGAGGCGTTTCAAAGTCCAAAAAGTGCAGCCCTCGTCATTCCAAGTGGGACAATTTTGAGAGTGAGCCAAGCTCTCATGGCCCAAATGTAAAACCAAAACCCAAAATAATCAAATGTCCTCTTGCTTGCTGTGGGATAAAATGTTTTAGTGTGCGGAGGGAGAGCTGAGAGACTGTTAGCCCCTTCAGTTGGGGTGGGGGCATAACCATGCCCATACTGGTTGGTAGCCACCACCCCAGTATTTTTTAAATCACTGGCATCTAGTAGGCTTCCACCCCCACTCCCTAGGAGTGGATCGGGGGTAATTGCCCAGCTGCCTACCGGTGGGCAGAACAACTTTGTCCCCATTTATTTGGGGGTGGGGGTATGGCCATACCCCCACCCTCTATTTTTTTGAAAAATTGCCTAAGGGGTCGCTCCCCTTATAAAACAAAACACAAAAAAAACAATCCCTGGTGTTTAATGGCTTCTGCCTCCCATAGGGACAGATCGGCCTAATAAATATAGGCCGATCTAACCCAGGGGTGGGGCAGAAAAGGCCTAATAATGTTATTGACCCCTGGGGAGTGACCCTTGCCTAAGGAGTTGCTCCCCTTATAAAACAAAACAAAAAAAAACAAATATCCCTGGTGTGTAGTGGCATTCCTTCAACACGATCGCTAAGCGATCGTGCTGCATGCATGCTCAGAGAGACATGAAAAGGGAAGGAAAAGCCTTTCCTTCCCTTTTCATGCCTCTCTGACCTCCCCCGATTGGAAGAGAAACAAAACCGTTTCTCTTCCGATCACGCTGGAAGCATGCTTCCGACGCAATGAGAGGCGACCTCGGATGAGGTCAGCGTGCAATTGTGCGCTGATGTCATCAGACTTCACGGGGCGGGTGGGGGACGAAGGGAAAGCGATTCCCCTTCCATTCCTGCCATAGGGGGGTGGGGGCACGGCCTAATAGAAAAATTACCCCTGGGGAGCGACCCTTGCCAAAGGGGTCACTCCCCTTATGCCAATTTCAGTTTTTTTTAAATCCCCTGTGGCTAGTGGCTTCTGCCCCACCCAGGGGCAGATTGGCCGAATCAATATAGGCCGATCTAAAAGGCCTAATAAAAATGATGGCCCCTGGGGTGCGAGCCTTGCCTAAGGGGTCGCTCCCCTTATAAAACAAAACAAAAACAAAAAACAATCCCTGGTGTTTAATGGCTTTTGCCTCCCATAGGGGCAGATCGGCCTAATCAATATAGGCCGATCTGCCCCAGGGGTGGGGGGGGGGGGTAAGAAAAGGCCTAATAACGTTATTGACCCCTGGGGAGCGACCCTTGCCTAAGGAGTTGCTCCCCTTATAAAACAAAACAAAAAAAACAAATATCCCTGGTGTGTAGTGGCATTCCTGCAACATGATCGCTAAGCGATCGTGCTGCATGCATGCTCAGAGAGACATGAAAAGGCAAGGAAAAGCCTTTCCTTCCCTTTTCATGTCTCTCTGACCTCTCCCGATTGGAAGAGAAACAAAACCGTTTCTCTTCCGATCACGCTGGAAGCATGCTTCCGACGCAATGGGAGGCGACCTCGGATGAGGTCAGCGTGCAATTGTGCACTGACGTCATCAGAATTCAAGGGGGCGGGGTGGGGGACGAAGGGAAAGCGATTCCCCTTCCATTCCTGCCATAGGGGGGTGGCGGCACGGCCCTCGGGGGAAGCGCTAGCGCTTCCCCGAGGGCTAGTACAAGGACATAATGGTTACGTCTGTGGCGCCTCAGCGCCGCGCCACCGGATGTAACCATTATGCCCTTGGCACCCAAGGGGTTAAACCTGTGGAATTTAAGCACTTTACCTGCTGGCCCCAGAGAAAATGTCAATTGTGACTTGGCAGTCAACAAACTTGCAATCCTCATTTTTAAGAAACACATAAAAAGAACTGGAGTATTAAAATTGCCAAGTTGGCCAATTTCCACATCCTGAGTTTGTCACTATTATTAAAAATAATTGGGCACAAAGTGTGCACCCGTTGGTTTGCGATGCCATGGGGTACACAATTTGTGCCCAGTGTTATGTTCAGAACCTCAGAATGGGCAATAACCTGTCAAAAGTGCACATTATGGTCCATTACAACATGAGCAGACAACACATGTGAGCTATATCCCCACATTTAGAGCCAGATTTCACTATTGGCTGCAAATCACAGGGGCAAACACCCACGATCTGTGCCCAAATTGTAATGTGATTAGGGTGCAAACGGGATTTCGCACCCAAAACTGGATCACCACTCCCATCATAATCAGAACTAGAAGTCTGTCCTTTCTCAAAGCAACACATTGGCTAACGGCTGGAAATATTCAGGCACCAGAGATCTTACTTATCCAATGGCAGACATGCAGAGAGGCCAGTTTTACAACGACAATTCCTTGAAAAGTGGGTGGAAAGGTAATGGGAGTTTGATCAATAGGGGTACTGACTTCGGGGTTACCAAATGTTTTTGGGTAAATGAAAATATGAATGTGAGTCCTTGGGTTATATGTTGTGTGATTTTTTGTGTTTAATTTTACTCCTAGTACTGTATGACTTGAATAATTTTCTCTAGAAATGTGACCAAGGTACACAACTGATATTCAAGGAAGAGCCACTGCTGTAAATACAGAAGCCATATTACACTTGCACACGATTAAAAATGCTTCTGGATTTGTATATATGCATGTTGACTTGTAATTTAAAGACAATTATTTTTTACATTTATATATTTATATATTCCTTATGTATCGGTAGAATGAACAATTCATATTTGTGTGATTAATAAAAAAAACTTTAAGAAGTCTGAAATTTGAGTAGCTGGCAGATGTACCCGCAGGTCTGTCCAACTGGCAGAAGGTAGTCTGACAAACTGAAATATAATACTGGCGATCTTTAGGAAATGTAGGACATGCTGATGCCAAAGAGCAATGTGGAAAGAGTATTGTTTTATTGCTGGTACAGTAAATGTGGTACTACAACCATAAGACAAGATGGATGGAGGCATTTCTCGTTCAGGGGCCTCATACAGGTTTTTGCAATGATACACATCATCTTGAGGATGCTAGTCGAGGTGGGGAAGAGACGCTGAAGAAATGATCACTGTAGCTCTATGTTAGTCTATTCAAAATTGGCACTCCAGGCAATTACGCTGGAGTTTATTTCCTGGCTTCTGTGGCAGTGTCTGTTACGTCACGTCCATAGAAGTCCTCAATTAACAGTAATGAGGCTGAGTGAAAAGTGCTTTTGAAACGTGTCCCGGCAGGTAACAGAAGCTTTACAACGGTGAAAGCACCTATCAACAGATAAGGCTTACACTCATCAATGTTTCCTTCTAATTCTAGTGTACGAGTAGGTCAAATCATTCCTTGTCATATTAGTCTAGACTTTGTACTGAGAATATTCAAGCAGGGCCTTTTGGGTGGCAACACTAAGTTCTGTGCGAAGTGAATAAGGCTTTTGTTAACTATGGGAATATTTTGGTAACTCTGATTTGTTGGCAGCAAGATTACAGACGGAATTATTTCTGTTTATATCCACGTGGGTACAGACAAACCAGAGGAAAGTACTTTGTTGGACCTTTAGATGTCTAAAATGTTCTGCCAGTGATAATGACAAACACATGTGGAGACCTGGAGGCCTTAATTTACAATGCTCTTTTTATATGGGTTACACCAAATGGCTTGCCTTGCCAATGATTTGTTCCTCAAATAATTTAGAATTATTATCTGGCTTCTTTTTGAAGCCAATGCTCCATCTATCAGGTGATCAGGATAGCAAAAGAATGGTGCTACTACTGTATCTGGTTATCAAACGTCCATACAATCTCTTGTATATAGTAGCGTAGAAAAAGCATGAATCCAACAATATTGAAACTGAGTAGGCAGTTACAATGTGACATTTCTAGGCCTATGACCTGGCAGGCTAACAACCCCAAACTATTATTCAGTTGTGCTCATACAGAGGAGTTTCAACATCATGGGCTAAAGTACATCTTATTTCCCTGGTGTAACTCTGCTGTCTTGTCTTGTGAATAGCTGTCTCTATGTTTATATCTCACTAAAAACTAAAGATGGGGTGATGGGCTATAGCGTCAAAGTACACAGATCAGGGACTCTATGATGAATACTCATAAGCCTGAAATACATTTAAGTGTATAGCAATAAAAGTAGTTGTACAAACATCCACAACCTTTGGATGGGACTTTGTTAAACTTTTACAATAATTGTGATGTGATAGCACTAGAATGACTGCAGATGTTAATCCACATTACTCAGAACCTAGTCAATAACCGAAACAGCGGAATTGTTTTGCGAATGACTGAGTAGACATATAGACAGTAAGAGCCTTGTAAGGTGACATGAAAGCAACAAAAGCGAATTAAAGCCTTGTAGGATGATATGGGAGCAACAAAACAGAATTTATGTAGGGATGCACAATACAATAATACAAGTAATTAAAGGGATAAGTAAACTACAGTACAGTAAAATGTGACCTGACATTTCTAAACATTTCAGATACATAACTACAAATGATCACCAGTATGCAAACAGTTCAGCGCAAAAGCACATAAACATGCGCTTCATGGACAGATTTAGGCTCACCTCCACCAGTGGATATGCAATCTCATTGTAGATCTGTTCAGTTGAGTGTTCCTCAAAGTATGCTCCGTCGAATGTGAACTGTTTGGGGGGTTCACTTCCTCTGTCTACTTTCTGTATAAAACATTGGCCCAGTGTGCTGCTAACAGTCACCACAGCCCTGCAGTTCAGATATTTCTCTCGCTCACTCATGGGTCTACAGCGAACTACCACCTTCACGGATTCCATGATCTAAAGCACAATTCAAACATAGTACTGAAGATCCAAACATAAAGGTTTTAACACCATATTTTGAAGAGAGTTTTTTAGCTTCATTCAACTTCTCATTGGTAGCTGTCAAAACCCTGTTTCCAAATATCCAGCGACCAGCAAAGAACCAACCACTCTATTTCTACAAACGACCAAAACCTCGTGTTCTAGAGGTTTATAATGGTATCGGTATTCGTCATCTGAAACGTATCTGTGTCATAACTCCACTTTCTTCTCTTACAAGGCCTCTCGTCCGTGTTTCTTCTCCACTGCTCTCAGACTGTGCTTCAGTCTCGTTTCTTCTTCGACCTCCGACCTTTCAGCATTACATCTTCTGTAATCAGCCTCTTGTGGCTAGCCTGTCACGTTGCTCAGTTTTCCTTTCGAATAGTCTCCCCCCAAGTCATGGCTGTTTGTCATACTCTATATCATTGTTTCGCTTCCATTCAATAAACCACAAAACCATATTCAGACCACAAAACCATATTCTATCATTCTAAAACTTCCCAGAACCATTCATCCGTCGTCGGTTACATCTCCCCTTAACGGTAGCGTCTAGCTCCCATTAGAGGATCGAACGTAACGACGTAAACGTGAGAAGTACGCCAAGCGCGCTCCGAGTGCATTCTGTAGCTACTTGTGCTGTAACCCTGTGGCGATTGTTCCTATCGGGCTCCATTTTTGTTTGTAGTCTGCTTCTTCCCTGTTGTGTTAGACTGCCAACAGTAGTAGGCTCGCAATGTGAGTATTGCTTACGGGATCGGTGCCGCCATCGACAAATAAATGACACGGACTCCAAGTCAGAATGGCGTTTAGCATAGGCGACCTGGACCAGGGCTTCTATAGTCTGAGGGATGCATGGAGTTGTGTGCATGAAGGTTATGCCAGCAACATCGCCCTTCTCATCCTTCTCCAGCCTTGTCCTTTGTCCCTGCCTGTTCGTTTCTGACTTATTTGCCAGTTTAAGGAGGTTTTAGCCCCCTTCCTTGCCTTCTATTCACCCTCTTCCCCCTGCTGACACATCAACAAAACCATCAGCTAAGCTATTGGTGATTTAGGTGCGCTAGGAGAGGTCTGGGATGTATGTGTTCAGGGGCCAGTCCCTGCTCAGCCAGGAACACAAAAGGAACCCTCTCCTGCCTCATTTAATTCACTGCTATCAGCAAGGATGCCAAATTTCTCTCCACCCATGCCCAGGGCGCTATCTTAAGAAAGGCTGGCTCTGCTCAAAGTCAACTGTCTGTCACACAGCGAGACACATACCGGTTCCAGATACACAACAGGTTTGCCACCTACATGTTTGGGAAAAGCACCAGCCTTGCTCTTTGATCTGATTATCCACTCCCTATTGGCATACTGGAGCCCTTTATAAATCTCTAGTATTTGGTACCTAGGTACCCAGGGCATTGAGGTTCCAGGAGATCCTTATGGTCAATTCTTTCGCCACCGATAAGGAGCTCATACAAACACATCTTCAGTACTGCCATTGCAGCCCGAGTGAAATAGTGTAAGCACTATTTCACAGCCATTTTCACTGCACCAGTTCACTTATAAGTCACCTGTATGTCTACCCTTCAGACCCTGTAGGGTAGGTGCATAGTACCTGTGTGTGAGGGCACCCCTGCACTAGCAGAGGTGCCCCCACATTGTCCAGGACCATTTTCCCAGAGTTCGTGGGAGCGGGGACGCCATTATAAGTGTGCACTAAATATAGGTCAATACACATATGTAGCTTCACAATGGTAACTCCGAGTATGGCCATGTCTAACAACTGGGAATTGTACCCCAAAACTGATTCCAGCATTGGTTGCACAATCCCATGCACTCTGGCTGCTCCACCGTGGCCCCCTAGTTCTGCCATACCAGTCGTCTGAGGTTTTCACTACAGCCCCAGCTGCTGCCACCTCACAGGCAGGCTTCTGCCCTCCTGGTGCTTGAGCAGCTCAATTCCAGGAAGGCAGAACAATGCATTTCCTTTAGGAGACAGATGTTACACCCTCTCCCTTTGGAAATAGGTGTTACAGGTGCTAACGCGCTCCTCTATGACAATTTATTACACATCAGGACTCGTTTTAGGCCAATGAATCTTTTGACCCAGTTGAGAGACACCTTAGGACGAGATAGCTAATTAATATATCAACCAATACGTCAATAATGTCATCAGTATTTATTACAACAATGCATTTCACTTTAGTCAAAGACATTAATCAACTCAAGACACCACCATGACCTTGCAGTCATGAAAAACCACACCAGTTTAGTAGAATTTTATGAGTTTTATTCCTTATTAGTTACAATTCTAAGAGCAGATGTGTTAATCTCAAAACCAAGAAACACAATAGCATAGTCACAATATGGCAATTCTGATAAGATTTCATTAACCCCTTCGCTGCCAGGCCTTTTCCCCCTCCTGTGCCAGGCCTTTTTTTGCCTATTTGGGGCAGTTCGCGCTTAGGCCCTCATAACTTTTTGTCCACATAAGCTAACCAAGCCAAATTTGCGTCCTTTTTTTCCAACATCCTAGGGATTCTAGAGGTACCCAGACTTTGTGTGTTCCCCTGACGGAGGCCAAGAAATTAGCCAAAATACAGTGAAAATTTCGTTTTTTTTAAAAAAATGGGAAAAAGTGGCTGCAGAAGAAGGCTTGTGGTTTTTCCCCTGAAAATGGCATCAACAAAGGGTTTGCGTTGCTAAACTCAGCAGCTTCCCAGCTTTCAGGAACAGGCAGACTTGAATCAGAAAACCCAATTTTTCAACCCAATTTTGGCATTTTACTGGGACATACCCCATTTTTGCAATTTTTTGTGCTTTCAGCCTCCTTCCAGTCAGTGACAGAAATGGGCATGAAACCAATGCTGGATCCCAGAAACCTAAACATTTCTGAAACGTAGACAAAATTCTGAATTCAGCAAGGGGTCATTTGTGTAGATCCTACAAGGGTTTCCTACAGAAAATAACAACTGAAAAAGAAAAATATTGAAATTGAGGTGAAAAAAACATAAATTTTTCTCTACGTTTTACTCTGTAACTTTTCCCTGCAATGTCAGAATATCGAAAGCAATATACCGTTACGTCTGCTGGACTCCTTTGGTTGCGGGGATATATAGGGCTTGTAGGTTCATCAAGAACCCGAGGAACCCAGAGCCAATAAATGAGCTGCACCCTGCAGTGCGTTTTCATTCTATACCGGGTATACAGCAATTCATTTGCTGAAATATAAACAGTAAAAAATTGCTATCAAGAAAACCTTTGTATTTCCAAAAAGGGCACAAGATAAGGTGTTGAGGAGCAGTGGTTATTTGCACATCTCTGAATTCCGGGGTGACCATACTAGCATGTGAATTACAGGGCATTTCTCAAATAGATGTCTTTTTTACACACTCTCCTATATTTGGAAGGAAAAAATGTAGAGAAAGACAAGGGGCAATAACACTTGTTTTGCTAATCTATGTTCCCCCAAGTCTTCAGATAAAAATGATACCTCACTTGTGTGGGTAGGCCTAGCGCCCGCAACAGGAAACGCCCCAAAACGCAACGTGGACACATCCCATTTTTTTTAAAGAAAACAGAGGTGTTTTTTGCAAAGTGCCTACCTGTAGATTTTGGCCTCTAGCTCAGCCGGCACCTAGGGAAACCTACCAAACCTGTGCATTTCTGAAAACTAGAGACCTAGGGGAATCCAAGATGGGGTGACTTGTGGGGCTCGGACCAGGTTCTGTTACCCAGAATCCTTTGCAAACCTCAAAATTTGGCTAAAAAAACACATGTTCCTCACATTTCTGTGGCAGAAAGTTCTGGAATCTGAGAGGAGCCACAAATTTCCTTCCTCCCAACGTTCCCCTACGTCTCCCGATAAAAATGATACCTCACTTTTGTGGGTAGGCCTAGCGCCCGCGACAGGAAACGCCCCAAAGCGCAACGTGGACACATCCAAATTTTTGAAAGAAAACAGAGGTGTTTTTTGCGAAGTGCCTACCTGTAGATTTTGGCCTCTAGCTCATCCGGCACCTAGGGAAACCTACCAAACCTGTGCATTTCTGAAAACTAGAGACCTAGGGGAATCCAAGATGGGGTGACTTGTGGGGCTCGGACCAGGTTCTGTTACCCAGAATCCTTTGCAAACCTCAAAATTTGGCAAAAAAAAACACATGTTCCTCACATTTCTGTGGCAGAAAGTTCTGGAATCTGAGAGGAGCCACAAATTTCCTTCCACCCAGCGTTCCCCCAAGTCTCCCGATACAAATGATACCTCACTTGTGTGGGTAGGCCTAGCGCCCGCGACAGGAAACGCCCCAAAGCGCAACGTGGACACATCCAAATTTTTGAAAGAAAACAGAGGTGTTTTTTGCAAAGTGCCTACCTGTAAATTTTGGCCTCTAGCTCAGCCTGCACCTAGGGAAACCTACCAAACCTGTGCATTTCTGAAAACTAGAGACCTAGGGGAATCCAAGATGGGGTGACTTGTGGGGCTCGGACCAGGTTCTGTTACCCAGAATCCTTTGCAAACCTCACAATTTGGCTAAAAAAACACTTGTTCCTCATATTTCTGTGGCAGAAAGTTCTGGAATCTGAGAGGAGCCACAAATTTCCTTCCACCCAGCGTTCCCCTACGTCTCCCGATAAAAATGATACCTCACTTGTGTGGGTAGGCCTAGCGCCCGCGACAGAAAACGCCCCAAAGTGCAACGTGGACACATCCAAATTTTTGAAAGAAAACAGAGGTGTTTTTTGCTAAGTGCCTACCTGTAGATTTTGGCCTCTATCTCATCTGGCATCTAGGGAAACCTACCAAACCTGTGCATTTCTGAAAACTAGAGACCCAGGGGAATCCAAGATGGGGTGACTTGTGGGGCTCGGACCAGGTTCTGTTACCCAGAATCCTTTGCAAACCTCAAAATTTGGCTAAAAAAACACGTTCCTCACATTTCTGTGGCAGAAAGTTCTGGAATCTGAGAGGAGCTGCAAATTTCCTTCCACCCAGCGTTCCCCTACGTCTCCCGATATAAATGATACCTCACTTGTGTGGGTAGGCCTAGCGCCCGCGACAGGAAACGCCCCAAAGCGCAACATGGACACATCCAAATTTTTGAAAGAAAACAGAGGTGTTTTTTGCGAAGTGCCTACCTGTAGATTTTGGCCTCTAGCTCATCCGGCACCTAGGGAAACCTACCAAACCTGTGCATTTCTGAAAACTAGAGACCTAGGGGAATCCAAGATGGGGTGACTTGTGGGGCTCGGACCAGATTCTGTTACCCAGAATCCTTTGCAAACCTCAAAATTTGGCTAAAAAAACACATGTTCCTCACACTTCTGTGGCAGAAAGTTCTGGAATCTGAGAGGAGCCACAAATTTCCTTCCACCCAGCGTTCCCCCAAGTCTCCCGATAAAAATGATACCTCACTTGTGTGGGTAGGCCTAGCGCCCGCGACAGGAAACGCCCCAAAGCGCAACGTGGACACATCCAAATTTTTTAAAGAAAACAGGTGTTTTTTGCAAAGTGCCTACCTGTAGATTTTGGCCTCTAGCTCAGCCGGCACCTAGGGAAACCTACCAAACCTGTGCATTTCTAAAAACTAGAGACCTAGGGGAATCCAAGATGGGGTGACTTGTGGGGCTCGGACCAGGTTCAGTTACCCAGAATCCTTTGCAAACCTCAAAATTTGGCTAAAAAAACACATGTTCCTCACATTTCTGTGGCAGAAAGTTCTGGAATCTGAGAGGAGCCACAAATTTCCTTCCACCCAGCGTTCCCCTACGTCTCCCGATAAAAATGATACCTCACTTGTGTGGGTAGGCCTAGCGCCCGCGACAGGAAACGCCCCAAAGCGCAACGTGGACACATCCAAATTTTTGAAAGAAAACAGAGGTGTTTTTTGCGAAGTGCCTACCTGTAGATTTTGGCCTCTAGCTCATCCGGCACCTAGGGAAACCTACCAAACCTGTGCATTTCTGAAAACTAGAGACCTAGGGAAATCCAAGATGGGGTGACTTGTGGGGCTCGGACCAGGTTCTGTTACCCAGAATCCTTTGCAAACCTCAAAATTTGGCTAAAAAAACACATGTTCCTCACATTTCTGTGGCAGAAAGTTCTGGAATCTGAGAAGAGCCACAAATTTCCTTCCACCCAGCATTCCCCCAAGTCTCCTGATACAAATGATACCTCACTTGTGTGGGTAGGCCTAGAGCCCGCGACAGGAAACGCCCCAAAGCGCAACGTGGACACATCCAAATTTTTGAAAGAAAACAGGTGTTTTTTGCAAAGTGCCTACCTGTAGATTTTGGCCTCTAGCTCAGCCGGCACCTAGGGAAACCTACCAAACCTGTGCATTTCTAAAAACTAGAGACCTAGGGGAATCCAAGATGGGGTGACTTGTGGGGCTCGGACCAGGTTCAGTTACCCAGAACCCTTTGCAAACCTCAAAATTTGGCTAAAAAAACACATGTTCCTCACATTTCTGTGGCAGAAAGTTCTGGAATCTGAGAGGAGCCACAAATTTCCTTCCACCCAGCGTTCCCCTACGTCTCCCGATAAAAATGATACCTCACTTGTGTGGGTAGGCCTAGCGCCCGCGACAGGAAACGCCCCAAAGCGCAACGTGGACACATCCAAATTTTTGAAAGAAAACAGAGGTGTTTTTTGCGAAGTGCCTACCTGTAGATTTTGGCCTCTAGCTCATCCGGCACCTAGGGAAACCTACCAAACCTGTGCATTTCTGAAAACTAGAGACCTAGGGGAATCCAAGATGGGGTGACTTGTGGGGCTCGGACCAGGTTCTGTTACCCAGAATCCTTTGCAAACCTCAAAATTTGGCTAAAAAAACACATGTTCCTCACATTTCTGTGGCAGAAAGTTCTGGAATCTGAGAGGAGCCACAAATTTCCTTCCAACCAGCGTTCCCCCAAGTCTCCCGATAAAAAAGATACCTCACTTGTGTGGGTAGGCCTAGCGCCCGCGACAGGAAACGCCCCAAAGCGCAACGTGGCACATCCAAATTTTTGAAAGAAAACAGAGGTGTTTTTTGCGAAGTGCCTACCTGTAGATTTTGGCCTCTAGCTCAGCCGGCACCTAGGGAAACCTACCAAAGCTGTGCATTTCTGAAAACTAGAGACCTAGGGGAATCCAAGATGGGGTGACTTGTGGGGCTCGGACCAGGTTCTGTTACCCAGAATCCTTTGCAAACCTCAAAATTTGGCTAAAAAAACACATGTTCCTCACATTTCTGTGGCAGAAAGTTCTGGAATCTAAGAGGAGCCACAAATTTCCTTCCACCCAGCGTTCCCCTACGTCTCCCGATAAAAATGATACCTCACTTTTGTGGGTAGGCCTAGCGCCCGCGACAGGAAACGCCCCAAAGCGCAACGTGGACACATCCAAATTTTTGAAAGAAAACAGAGGTGTTTTTTGCGAAGTGCCTACCTGTAGATTTTGGCCTCTAGCTCATCCGGCACCTAGGGAAACCTACCAAACCTGTGCATTTCTGAAAACTAGAGACCTAGGGGAATCCAAGATGGGGTGACTTGTGGGGCTCGGACCAGATTCTGTTACCCAGAATCCTTTGCAAACCTCAAAATTTGGCAAAAAAAAACACATGTTCCTCACATTTCTGTGGCAGAAAGTTCTGGAATCTGAGAGGAGCCACAAATTTCCTTCCACCCAGCATTCCCCCAAGTCTCCCGATAAAAATGATACCTCACTTGTGTGGGTAGCTCTAGCGCCCGCGACAGGAAACGCCCCAAAGCGCAACGTGGACACATCCACATTTTTGAAAGAAAACAGAGGTGTTTTTTGCGAAGTGCCTACCTGTAGATTTTGGCCTCTAGCTCATCCGGCACCTAGGGAAACCTACCAAACCTGTGCATTTCTGAAAACTAGAGACCTAGGGGAATCCAAGATGGGGTGACTTGTGGGGCTCGGACCAGGTTCTGTTACCCAGAATCCTTTGCAAACCTCAAAATTTGGCTAAAAAAACACTTGTTCCTCACATTTCTGTGGCAGAAAGTTCTGGAATCTGAGAGGAGCCACAAATTTCCTTCCAACCAGCGTTCCCCCAAGTCTCCCGATAAAAAAGATACCTCACTTGTGTGGGTAGGCCTAGCGCCCGCGACAGGAAACGCCCCAAAGCGCAACGTGGCACATCCAAATTTTTGAAAGAAAACAGAGGTGTTTTTTGCGAAGTGCCTACCTGTAGATTTTGGCCTCTAGCTCAGCCGGCACCTAGGGAAACCTACCAAACCTGTGCATTTCTGAAAACTAGAGACCTAGGGGAATCCAAGATGGGGTGACTTGTGGGGCTCGGACCAGGTTCTGTTACCCAGAATCCTTTGCAAACCTCAAAATTTGGCTAAAAAGACACATGTTTCTCACATTTCTGTGGCAGAAAGTTCTGGAATCTGAGAGGAGCCACAAATTTCCTTCCACCCAGCGTTCCCCTACGTCTCCCGATAAAAATGATACCTCACTTTTGTGGGTAGGCCTAGCGCCCGCGACAGGAAACGCCCCAAAGCGCAACGTGGACACATCCAAATTTTTGAAAGAAAACAGAGGTGTTTTTTGCGAAGTGCCTACCTGTAGATTTTGGCCTCTAGCTCATCCGGCACCTAGGGAAACCTACCAAACCTGTGCATTTCTGAAAACTAGAGACCTAGGGGAATCCAAGATGGGGTGACTTGTGGGGCTCGGACCAGGTTCTGTTACCCAGAATCCTTTGCAAACCTCAAAATTTGGCAAAAAAAACACATGTTCCTCACATTTCTGTGGCATTAAGTTCTGGAATCTGAGAGGAGCCACAAATTTCCTTCCACCCAGCATTCCCCCAAGTCTCCCGATACAAATGATACCTCACTTGTGTGGGTAGGCCTAGCGCCCGCGACAGGAAATGCCCCAAAGCGCAACGTGGACACATCCAAATTTTTGAAAGAAAACAGAGGTGTTTTTTGCAAAGTGCCTACCTGTAAATTTTGGCCTCTAGCTCAGCCTGCACCTAGGGAAACCTACCAAACCTGTGCATTTCTGAAAACTAGAGACCTAGGGGAATCCAAGATGGGGTGACTTGTGGGGCTCGGACCAGGTTCTGTTACCCAGAATCCTTTGCAAACCTCACAATTTGGCTAAAAAAACACTTGTTCCTCATATTTCTGTGGCAGAAAGTTCTGGAATCTGAGAGGAGCCACAAATTTCCTTCCACCCTGCGTTCCCCTACGTCTCCCGATAAAAATTATACCTCACTTGTGTGGGTAGGCCTAGCGCCCGCGACAGGAAACGCCCCAAAGTGCAACGTGGACACATCCAAATTTTTGAAAGAAAACAGAGGTGTTTTTTGCTAAGTGCCTACCTGTAGATTTTGACCTCTAGCTCATCTGGCACCTAGGAAAACCTACCAAACCTGTGCATTTCTGAAAACTAGAGACCTAGGGGAATCCAAGATGGGGTGACTTGTGGGGCTCGGACCAGGTTCTGTTACCCAGAATCCTTTGCAAACCTCAAAATTTGGCTAAAAAAACACATGTTCCTCACATTTCTGTGGCAGAAAGTTCTGGAATCTGAGAGGAGCCGCAAATTTCCTTCCACCCAGCGTTCCCCTACGTCTCCCGATAAAAATGATACCTCACTTGTGTGGGTAGGCCTAGCGCCCGCGACAGGAAACGCCCCAAAGCGCAACATGGACACATCCAAATTTTTGAAAGAAAACAGAGGTGTTTTTTGCGAAGTGCCTACCTGTAGATTTTGGCCTCTAGCTCATCCGGCACCTAGGGAAACCTACCAAACCTGTGCATTTCTGAAAACTAGAGACCTAGGGGAATCCAAGATGGGGTGACTTGTGGGGCTCGGACCAGGTTCTGTTACCCAGAATCCTTTGCAAACCTCAAAATTTGGCTAAAAAAACACATGTTCCTCACATTTCTGTGGCAGAAAGTTCTGGAATCTGAGAGGAGCCACAAATTTCCTTCCACCCAGCGTTCCCCTACGTCTCCCGATAAAAATGATACCTCACTTGTGTGGGTAGGCCTAGCGCCCGCGACAGGAAACGCCCCAAAGCGCAACGTGGACACATCCAAATTTTTGAAAGAAAACAGAGGTGTTTTTTGCGAAGTGTCTACCTGTAGATTTTGGCCTCTAGCTCATCCGGCACCTAGGGAAACCTACCAAACCTGTGCATTTCTGAAAACTAGAGACCTAGGGGAATCCAAGATGGGGTGACTTGTGGGGCTCGGACCAGGTTCTGTTACCCAGAATCCTTTGCAAACCTCAAAATTTGGCTAAAAAAACACATGTTCCTCACATTTCTGTGGCAGAAAGTTCTGGAATCTGAGAGGAGCCACAAATTTCCTTCCACCCAGCGTTCCCCTACGTCTCCCGATAAAAATGATACCTCACTTGTGTGGGTAGGCCTAGCGCCCGCGACAGGAAACGCCCCAAAGCGCAACGTGGACACATCCAAATTTTTGAAAGAAAACAGAGGTGTTTTTTGCGAAGTGCCTACCTGTAGATTTTGGCCTCTAGCTCATCCGGCACCTAGGGAAACCTACCAAACCTGTGCATTTCTGAAAACTAGAGACCTAGGGGAATCCAAGATGGGGTGACTTGTGGGGCTCGGACCAGGTTCTGTTACCCAGAATCCTTTGCAAACCTCAAAATTTGGCTAAAAAAACACATGTTCCTCACATTTCTGTGGCAGAAAGTTCTGGAATCTGAGAGGAGCCACAAATTTCCTTCCACCCAGCATTCCCCCAAGTCTCCTGATACAAATGATACCTCACTTGTGTGGGTAGGCCTAGAGCCCGTGACAGGAAACGCCCCAAAGCGCAACGTGGACACATCCACATTTTTGAAAGAAAACAGAGGTGTTTTTTGCGAAGTGCCTACCTGTAGATTTTGGCCTCTAGCTCAGCCGGCACCTAGGGAAACCTACCAAACCTGTGCATTTCTGAAAACTAGAGACCTAGGGGAATCCAAGATGGGGTGACTTGTGGGGCTCGGACCAGGTTCTGTTACCCAGAATCCTTTGCAAACCTCAAAATTTGGCTAAAAAAACACATGTTCCTCACGTTTCTGTGGCAGAAAGTTCTGGAATCTGAGAGGAGCCACAAATTTCCTTCCACCCAGCGTTCCCCTACGTCTCCCGATAAAAATGATACCTCACTTTTGTGGGTAGGCCTAGCGCCCGCGACAGGAAACGCCCCAAAGCGCAACGTGGACACATCCAAATTTTTGAAAGAAAACAGAGGTGTTTTTTGCGAAGTGCCTACCTGTAGATTTTGGCCTCTAGCTCATCCGGCACCTAGGGAAACCTACCAAACCTGTGCATTTCTGAAAACTAGAGACCTAGGGGAATCCAAGATGGGGTGACTTGTGGGGCTCGGACCAGGTTCTGTTACCCAGAATCCTTTGCAAACCTCAAAATTTGGCTAAAAAAACACATGTTCCTCACATTTCTGTGGCAGAAAGTTCTGGAATCTGAGAGGAGCCACAAATTTCCTTCCACCCAGCATTCCCCCAAGTCTCCCGATACAAATGATACCTCACTTGTGTGGGTAGGCCTAGCGCCCGCGACAGGAAACGCCCCAAAGCGCAACGTGGACACATCGAAATTTTTGAAAGAAAACAGAGGTGTTTTTTGCAAAGTGCCTACCTGTAGATTTTGGCCTCTAGCTCAGCCTGAACCTAGGGAAACCTACCAAACCTGTGCATTTCTGAAAACTAGAGACCTAGGGGAATCCAAGATGGGGTGACTTGTGGGGCTCGGACCAGGTTCTGTTACCCAGAATCCTTTGCAAACCTCACAATTTGGCTAAAAAAACACTTGTTCCTCATATTTCTGTGGCAGAAAGTTCTGGAATCTGAGAGGAGCCACAAATTTCCTTCCACCCAGCGTTCCCCTACGTCTCCCGATAAAAATGATACATCACTTGTGTGGGTAGGCCTAGCGCCCGCGACAGGAAACGCCCCAAAGCGCAACGTGGACACATCCAAATTTTTTAAAGAAAACAGAGGTGTTTTTTGCGAAGTGCCTACCTGTAGATTTTGGCCTCTAGCTCATCCGGCACCTAGGGAAACCTACCAAACCTGTGCATTTCTGAAAACTAGAGACCTAGGGGAATCCAAGATGGGGTGACTTGTGGGGCTCGGACCAGGTTCTGTTACCCAGAATCCTTTGCAAACCTCAAAATTTGGCTAAAAAAACACATGTTCCTCACATTTCTGTGGCAGAAAGTTCTGGAATCTGAGAGGAGCCACAAATTTCCTTCCACCCAGCGTTCCCCTACGTCTCCCGATAAAAATGATACCTCACTTGTGTGGGTAGGCCTAGCGCCCGCGACAGGAAACGCCCCAAAGCGCAACGTGGACACATCCAAATTTTTTAAAGAAAACAGAGGTGTTTTTTGCGAAGTGCCTACCTGTAGATTTTGGCCTCTAGCTCATCCGGCACCTAGGGAAACCTACCAAACCTGTGCATTTCTGAAAACTAGAGACCTAGGGGAATCCAAGATGGGGTGACTTGTGGGGCTCGGACCAGGTTCTGTTACCCAGAATCCTTTGCAAACCTCAAAATTTGGCTAAAAAAACACATGTTCCTCACATTTCTGTGGCAGAAAGTTCTGGAATCTGAGAGGAGCCACAAATTTCCTTCCACCCAGCGTTCCCCTACGTCTCCCGATACAAATGATACCTCACTTGTGTGGGTAGGCCTAGCGCCCGCGACAGGAAACGCCCCAAAGCGCAACGTGGACACATCCAAATTTTTGAAAGAAAACAGAGGTGTTTTTTGCGAAGTGCCTACCTGTAGATTTTGGCCTCTAGCTCATCCGGCACCTAGGGAAACCTACCAAACCTGTGCATTTCTGAAAACTAGAGACCTAGGGGAATCCAAGATGGGGTGACTTGTGGGGCTCGGACCAGGTTCTGTTACCCAGAATCCTTTGCAAACCTCACAATTTGGCTAAAAAAACACTTGTTCCTCATATTTCTGTGGCAGAAAGTTCTGGAATCTGAGAGGAGCCACAAATTTCCTTCCACCCAGCGTTCCCCTACGTCTCCCGATAAAAATGATACATCACTTGTGTGGGTAGGCCTAGCGCCCGCGACAGGAAACGCCCCAAAGCGCAACGTGGACACATCCAAATTTTTTAAAGAAAACAGAGGTGTTTTTTGCGAAGTGCCTACCTGTAGATTTTGGCCTCTAGCTCATCCGGCACCTAGGGAAACCTACCAAACCTGTGCATTTCTGAAAACTAGAGACCTAGGGGAATCCAAGATGGGGTGACTTGTGGGGCTCGGACCAGGTTCTGTTACCCAGAATCCTTTGCAAACCTCAAAATTTGGCTAAAAAAACACATGTTCCTCACATTTCTGTGGCAGAAAGTTCTGGAATCTGAGAGGAGCCACAAATTTCCTTCCACCCAGCGTTCCCCTACGTCTCCCGATAAAAATGATACCTCACTTGTGTGGGTAGGCCTAGCGCCCGCGACAGGAAACGCCCCAAAGCGCAACGTGGACACATCCAAATTTTTTAAAGAAAACAGAGGTGTTTTTTGCGAAGTGCCTACCTGTAGATTTTGGCCTCTAGCTCATCCGGCACCTAGGGAAACCTACCAAACCTGTGCATTTCTGAAAACTAGAGACCTAGGGGAATCCAAGATGGGGTGACTTGTGGGGCTCGGACCAGGTTCTGTTACCCAGAATCCTTTGCAAACCTCAAAATTTGGCTAAAAAAACACATGTTCCTCACATTTCTGTGGCAGAAAGTTCTGGAATCTGAGAGGAGCCACAAATTTCCTTCCACCCAGCGTTCCCCTACGTCTCCCGATACAAATGATACCTCACTTGTGTGGGTAGGCCTAGCGCCCGCGACAGGAAACGCCCCAAAGCGCAACGTGGACACATCCAAATTTTTGAAAGAAAACAGAGGTGTTTTTTGCGAAGTGCCTACCTGTAGATTTTGGCCTCTAGCTCATCCGGCACCTAGGGAAACCTACCAAACCTGTGCATTTCTGAAAACTAGAGACCTAGGGGAATCCAAGATGGGGTGACTTGTGGGGCTCGGACCAGGTTCTGTTACCCAGAATCCTTTGCAAACCTCACAATTTGGCTAAAAAAACACTTGTTCCTCATATTTCTGTGGCAGAAAGTTCTGGAATCTGAGAGGAGCCACAAATTTCCTTCCACCCAGCGTTCCCCTACGTCTCCCGATAAAAATGATACATCACTTGTGTGGGTAGGCCTAGCGCCCGCGACAGGAAACGCCCCAAAGCGCAACGTGGACACATCCAAATTTTTTAAAGAAAACAGAGGTGTTTTTTGCGAAGTGCCTACCTGTAGATTTTGGCCTCTAGCTCATCCGGCACCTAGGGAAACCTACCAAACCTGTGCATTTCTGAAAACTAGAGACCTAGGGGAATCCAAGATGGGGTGACTTGTGGGGCTCGGACCAGGTTCTGTTACCCAGAATCCTTTGCAAACCTCAAAATTTGGCTAAAAAAACACATGTTCCTCACATTTCTGTGGCAGAAAGTTCTGGAATCTGAGAGGAGCCACAAATTTCCTTCCACCCAGCGTTCCCCTACGTCTCCCGATAAAAATGATACCTCACTTGTGTGGGTAGGCCTAGCGCCCGCGACAGGAAACGCCCCAAAGCGCAACGTGGACACATCCAAATTTTTGAAAGAAAACAGAGGTGTTTTTTGCGAAGTGCCTACCTGTAGATTTTGGCCTCTAGCTCATCCGGCACCTAGGGAAACCTACCAAACCTGTGCATTTCTGAAAACTAGAGACCTAGGGGAATCCAAGATGGGGTGACTTGTGGGGCTCGGACCAGGTTCTGTTACCCAGAATCCTTTGCAAACCTCAAAATTTGGCTAAAAAAACACATGTTCCTCACATTTCTGTGGCAGAAAGTTCTGGAATCTGAGAGGAGCCACAAATTTCCTTCCACCCAGCATTCCCCCAAGTCTCCTGATACAAATGATACCTCACTTGTGTGGGTAGGCCTAGCGCCCGCGACAGGAAACGCCCCAAAGCTCAATGTGGACACATCCAAATTTTTGAAAGAAAACAGAGGTGTTTTTTGCAAAGTGCCTACCTGTAGATTTTGGCCTCTAGCTCAGCCTGCACCTAGGGAAACCTACCAAACCTGTGCATTTCTGAAAACTAGAGACCTAGGGGAATCCAAGATGGGGTGACTTGTGGGGCTCGGACCAGGTTCTGTTACCCAGAATCCTTTGCAAACCTCAAAATTTGGCTAAAAAAACACATGTTCCTCACATTTCTGTGGCAGAAAGTTCTGGAATCTGAGAGGAGCCACAAATTTCCTTCCACCCAGCCTTCCCCCAAGCCTCCCGATAAAAATGATACATCACTTGTGTGGGTAGGCCTAGCGCCCGCGACAGGAAACGCCCCAAAGCGCAACGTGGACACATCCAAATTTTTTAAAGAAAACAGAGGTGTTTTTTGCGAAGTGCCTACCTGTAGATTTTGGCCTCTAGCTCATCCGGCACCTAGGGAAACCTACCAAACCTGTGCATTTCTGAAAACTAGAGACCTAGGGGAATCCAAGATGGGGTGACTTGTGGGGCTCGGACCAGGTTCTGTTACCCAGAATCCTTTGCAAACCTCAAAATTTGGCTAAAAAAACACATGTTCCTCACATTTCTGTGGCAGAAAGTTCTGGAATCTGAGAGGAGCCACAAATTTCCTTCCACCCAGCGTTCCCGTACGTCTCCCGATAAAAATGATACCTCACTTGTGTGGGTAGGCCTAGCGCCCGCGACAGGAAACGCCCCAAAGCGCAACGTGGACACATCCAAATTTTTGAAAGAAAACAGAGGTGTTTTTTGCGAAGTGCCTACCTGTAGATTTTGGCCTCTAGCTCATCCGGCACCTAGGGAAACCTACCAAACCTGTGCATTTCTGAAAACTAGAGACCTAGGGGAATCCAAGATGGGGTGACTTGTGGGGCTCGGACCAGGTTCTGTTACCCAGAATCCTTTGCAAACCTCAAAATTTGGCTAAAAAAACACATGTTCCTCACATTTCTGTGGCAGAAAGTTCTGGAATCTGAGAGGAGCCACAAATTTCCTTCCACCCAGCGTTCCCCTACGTCTCCCGATAAAAATGATACCTCACTTGTGTGGGTAGGCCTAGCGCCCGCGACAGGAAACGCCCCAAAGCGCAACGTGGACACATCCAAATTTTTGAAAGAAAACAGAGGTGTTTTTTGCGAAGTGCCTACCTGTAGATTTTGGCCTCTAGCTCATCCGGCACCTAGGGAAACCTACCAAACCTGTGCATTTCTGAAAACTAGAGACCTAGGGGAATCCAAGATGGGGTGACTTGTGGGGCTCGGACCAGGTTCTGTTACCCAGAATCCTTTGCAAACCTCAAAATTTGGCTAAAAAAACACATGTTCCTCACATTTCTGTGGCAGAAAGTTCTGGAATCTGAGAGGAGCCACAAATTTCCTTCCACCCAGCATTCCCCCAAGTCTCCTGATACAAATGATACCTCACTTGTGTGGGTAGGCCTAGAGCCCGCGACAGGAAACGCCCCAAAGCGCAACGTGGACACATCCACATTTTTGAAAGAAAACAGAGGTGTTTTTTGCGAAGTGCCTACCTGTAGATTTTGGCCTCTAGCTCAGCCGGCACCTAGGGAAACCTACCAAACCTGTGCATTTCTGAAAACTAGAGACCTAGGGGAATCCAAGATGGGGTGACTTGTGGGGCTCGGACCAGGTTCTGTTACCCAGAATCCTTTGCAAACCTCAAAATTTGGCTAAAAAAACACATGTTCCTCACGTTTCTGTGGCAGAAAGTTCTGGAATCTGAGAGGAGCCACAAATTTCCTTCCACCCAGCGTTCCCCTACGTCTCCCGATAAAAATGATACCTCACTTTTGTGGGTAGGCCTAGCGCCCGCGACAGGAAACGCCCCAAAGCGCAACGTGGACACATCCAAATTTTTGAAAGAAAACAGAGGTGTTTTTTGCGAAGTGCCTACCTGTAGATTTTGGCCTCTAGCTCATCCGGCACCTAGGGAAACCTACCAAACCTGTGCATTTCTGAAAACTAGAGACCTAGGGGAATCCAAGATGGGGTGACTTGTGGGGCTCGGACCAGGTTCTGTTACCCAGAATCCTTTGCAAACCTCAAAATTTGGCTAAAAAAACACATGTTCCTCACATTTCTGTGGCAGAAAGTTCTGGAATCTGAGAGGAGCCACAAATTTCCTTCCACCCAGCATTCCCCCAAGTCTCCCGATACAAATGATACCTCACTTGTGTGGGTAGGCCTAGCGCCCGCGACAGGAAACGCCCCAAAGCGCAACGTGGACACATCCAAATTTTTGAAAGAAAACAGAGGTGTTTTTTGCAAAGTGCCTACCTGTAGATTTTGGCCTCTAGCTCAGCCTGAACCTAGGGAAACCTACCAAACCTGTGCATTTCTGAAAACTAGAGACCTAGGGGAATCCAAGATGGGGTGACTTGTGGGGCTCGGACCAGGTTCTGTTACCCAGAATCCTTTGCAAACCTCAAAATTTGGCTAAAAAAACACATGTTCCTCACATTTCTGTGGCAGAAAGTTCTGGAATCTGAGAGGAGCCACAAATTTCCTTCCACCCAGCGTTCCCCTACGTCTCCCGATAAAAATGATACCTCACTTTTGTGGGTAGGCCTAGCGCCCGCGACAGGAAACGCCCCAAAGCGCAACGTGGACACATCCAAATTTTTGAAAGAAAACAGAGGTGTTTTTTGCGAAGTGCCTACCTGTAGATTTTGGCCTCTAGCTCATCCGGCACCTAGGGAAACCTACCAAACCTGTGCATTTCTGAAAACTAGAGACCTAGGGGAATCCAAGATGGGGTGACTTGTGGGGCTCGGACCAGGTTCTGTTACCCAGAATCCTTTGCAAACCTCAAAATTTGGCAAAAAAAACACATGTTCCTCACATTTCTGTGGCAGAAAGTTCTGGAATCTGAGAGGAGCCACAAATTTCCTTCCACCCAGCATTCCCCCAAGTCTCCCGATAAAAATGATACCTCACTTGTGTGGGTAGGCCTAGCGCCCGCGACAGGAAACGCCCCAAAGCGCAACGTGGACACATCCACATTTTTGAAAGAAAACAGAGGTGTTTTTTGCGAAGTGCCTACCTGTAGATTTTGGCCTCTAGCTCATCCGGCACCTAGGGAAACCTACCAAACCTGTGCATTTCTGAAAACTAGAGACCTAGGGGAATCCAAGATGGGGTGACTTGTGGGGCTCGGACCAGGTTCTGTTACCCAGAATCCTTTGCAAACCTCAAAATTTGGCTAAAAAAACACTTGTTCCTCACATTTCTGTGGCAGAAAGTTCTGGAATCTGAGAGGAGCCACAAATTTCCTTCCAACCAGCGTTCCCCCAAGTCTCCCGATAAAAAAGATACCTCACTTGTGTGGGTGGGCCTAGCGCCCGCGACAGGAAACGCCCCAAAGCGCAACGTGGCACATCCAAATTTTTGAAAGAAAACAGAGGTGTTTTTTGCGAAGTGCCTACCTGTAGATTTTGGCCTCTAGCTCAGCCGGCACCTAGGGAAACCTACCAAACCTGTGCATTTCTGAAAACTAGAGACCTAGGGGAATCCAAGATGGGGTGACTTGTGGGGCTCGGACCAGGTTCTGTTACCCAGAATCCTTTGCAAACCTCAAAATTTGGCTAAAAAAACACATGTTCCTCACATTTCTGTGGCAGAAAGTTCTGGAATCTGAGAGGAGCCACAAATTTCCTTCCACCCAGCGTTCCCCTACGTCTCCCGATAAAAATGATACCTCACTTTTGTGGGTAGGCCTATCGCCCGCGACAGGAAACGCCCCAAAGCGCAACGTGGACACATCCAAATTTTTGAAAGAAAACAGAGGTGTTTTTTGCGAAGTGCCTACCTGTAGATTTTGGCCTCTAGCTCATCCGGCACCTAGGGAAACCTACCAAACCTGTGCATTTCTGAAAACTAGAGACCTAGGGGAATCCAAGATGGGGTGACTTGTGGGGCTCGGACCAGGTTCTGTTACCCAGAATCCTTTGCAAACCTCAAAATTTGGCTAAAAAAACACATGTTCCTCACATTTCTGTGGCAGAAAGTTCTGGAATCTGAGAGGAGCCACAAATTTCCTTCCACCCAGCATTCCCCCAAGTCTCCCGATACAAATGATACCTCACTTGTGTGGGTAGGCCTAGCGCCCGCGACAGGAAATGCCCCAAAGCGCAACGTGGACACATCCAAATTTTTGAAAGAAAACAGAGGTGTTTTTTGCAAAGTGCCTACCTGTAAATTTTGGCCTCTAGCTCAGCCTGCACCTAGGGAAACCTACCAAACCTGTGCATTTCTGAAAACTAGAGACCTAGGGGAATCCAAGATGGGGTGACTTGTGGGGCTCGGACCAGGTTCTGTTACCCAGAATCCTTTGCAAACCTCACAATTTGGCTAAAAAAACACTTGTTCCTCATATTTCTGTGGCAGAAAGTTCTGGAATCTGAGAGGAGCCACAAATTTCCTTCCACCCTGCGTTCCCCTACGTCTCCCGATAAAAATGATACCTCACTTGTGTGGGTAGGCCTAGCGCCCGCGACAGGAAACGCCCCAAAGTGCAACGTGGACACATCCAAATTTTTGAAAGAAAACAGAGGTGTTTTTTGCTAAGTGCCTACCTGTAGATTTTGACCTCTAGCTCATCTGGCACCTAGGAAAACCTACCAAACCTGTGCATTTCTGAAAACTAGAGACCTAGGGGAATCCAAGATGGGGTGACTTGTGGGGCTCGGACCAGGTTCTGTTACCCAGAATCCTTTGCAAACCTCAAAATTTGGCTAAAAAAACACATGTTCCTCACATTTCTGTGGCAGAAAGTTCTGGAATCTGAGAGGAGCCGCAAATTTCCTTCCACCCAGCGTTCCCCTACGTCTCCCGATAAAAATGATACCTCACTTGTGTGGGTAGGCCTAGCGCCCTCGACAGGAAACGCCCCAAAGCGCAACATGGACACATCCAAATTTTTGAAAGAAAACAGAGGTGTTTTTTGCGAAGTGCCTACCTGTAGATTTTGGCCTCTAGCTCATCCGGCACCTAGGGAAACCTACCAAACCTGTGCATTTCTGAAAACTAGAGACCTAGGGGAATCCAAGATGGGGTGACTTGTGGGGCTCGGACCAGGTTCTGTTACCCAGAATCCTTTGCAAACCTCAAAATTTGGCTAAAAAAACACATGTTCCTCACATTTCTGTGGCAGAAAGTTCTGGAATCTGAGAGGAGCCACAAATTTCCTTCCACCCAGCATTCCCCCAAGTCTCCTGATACAAATGATACCTCACTTGTGTGGGTAGGCCTAGCGCCCGCGACAGGAAACGCCCCAAAGCTCAACGTGGACACATCCAAATTTTTGAAAGAAAACAGAGGTGTTTTTTGCAAAGTGCCTACCTGTAGATTTTGGCCTCTAGCTCAGCCTGCACCTAGGGAAACCTACCAAACCTGTGCATTTCTGAAAACTAGAGACCTAGGGGAATCCAAGATGGGGTGACTTGTGGGGCTCGGACCAGGTTCTGTTACCCAGAATCCTTTGCAAACCTCAAAATTTGGCTAAAAAAACACATGTTCCTCACATTTCTGTGGCAGAAAGTTCTGGAATCTGAGAGGAGCCACAAATTTCCTTCCACCCAGCCTTCCCCCAAGCCTCCCGATAAAAATGATACCTCACTTGTGTGGGTAGGCCTAGCGCCCGCGACAGGAAACGCCCCAAAGCGCAACGTGGACACATCCAAATTTTTTAAAGAAAACAGAGGTGTTTTTTGCGAAGTGCCTACCTGTAGATTTTGGCCTCTAGCTCATCCGGCACCTAGGGAAACCTACCAAACCTGTGCATTTCTGAAAACTAGAGACCTAGGGGAATCCAAGATGGGGTGACTTGTGGGGCTCGGACCAGGTTCTGTTACCCAGAATCCTTTGCAAACCTCAAAATTTGGCTAAAAAAACACATGTTCCTCACATTTCTGTGGCAGAAAGTTCTGGAATCTGAGAGGAGCCACAAATTTCCTTCCACCCAGCGTTCCCCTACGTCTCCCGATAAAAATGATACCTCACTTGTGTGGGTAGGCCTAGCGCCCGCGACAGGAAACGCCCCAAAGCGCAACGTGGACACATCCAAATTTTTGAAAGAAAACAGAGGTGTTTTTTGCGAAGTGCCTACCTGTAGATTTTGGCCTCTAGCTCATCCGGCACCTAGGGAAACCTACCAAACCTGTGCATTTCTGAAAACTAGAGACCTAGGGGAATCCAAGATGGGGTGACTTGTGGGGCTCGGACCAGGTTCTGTTACCCAGAATCCTTTGCAAACCTCAAAATTTGGCTAAAAAAACACATGTTCCTCACATTTCTGTGGCAGAAAGTTCTGGAATCTGAGAGGAGCCACAAATTTCCTTCCACCCAGCGTTCCCCTACGTCTCCCGATAAAAATGATACCTCACTTGTGTGGGTAGGCCTAGCGCCCGCGACAGGAAACGCCCCAAAGCGCAACGTGGACACATCCAAATTTTTGAAAGAAAACAGAGGTGTTTTTTGCGAAGTGCCTACCTGTAGATTTTGGCCTCTAGCTCATCCGGCACCTAGGGAAACCTACCAAACCTGTGCATTTCTGAAAACTAGAGACCTAGGGGAATCCAAGATGGGGTGACTTGTGGGGCTCGGACCAGGTTCTGTTACCCAGAATCCTTTGCAAACCTCAAAATTTGGCTAAAAAAACACATGTTCCTCACATTTCTGTGGCAGAAAGTTCTGGAATCTGAGAGGAGCCACAAATTTCCTTCCACCCAGCATTCCCCCAAGTCTCCTGATACAAATGATACCTCACTTGTGTGGGTAGGCCTAGAGCCCGCGACAGGAAACGCCCCAAAGCGCAACGTGGACACATCCACATTTTTGAAAGAAAACAGAGGTGTTTTTTGCGAAGTGCCTACCTGTAGATTTTGGCCTCTAGCTCAGCCGGCACCTAGGGAAACCTACCAAACCTGTGCATTTCTGAAAACTAGAGACCTAGGGGAATCCAAGATGGGGTGACTTGTGGGGCTCGGACCAGGTTCTGTTACCCAGAATCCTTTGCAAACCTCAAAATTTGGCTAAAAAAACACATGTTCCTCACGTTTCTGTGGCAGAAAGTTCTGGAATCTGAGAGGAGCCACAAATTTCCTTCCACCCAGCGTTCCCCTACGTCTCCCGATAAAAATGATACCTCACTTTTGTGGGTAGGCCTAGCGCCCGCGACAGGAAACGCCCCAAAGCGCAACGTGGACACATCCAAATTTTTGAAAGAAAACAGAGGTGTTTTTTGCGAAGTGCCTACCTGTAGATTTTGGCCTCTAGCTCATCCGGCACCTAGGGAAACCTACCAAACCTGTGCATTTCTGAAAACTAGAGACCTAGGGGAATCCAAGATGGGGTGACTTGTGGGGCTCGGACCAGGTTCTGTTACCCAGAATCCTTTGCAAACCTCAAAATTTGGCTAAAAAAACACATGTTCCTCACATTTCTGTGGCAGAAAGTTCTGGAATCTGAGAGGAGCCACAAATTTCCTTCCACCCAGCATTCCCCCAAGTCTCCCGATACAAATGATACCTCACTTGTGTGGGTAGGCCTAGCGCCCGCGACAGGAAACGCCCCAAAGCGCAACGTGGACACATCCAAATTTTTGAAAGAAAACAGAGGTGTTTTTTGCAAAGTGCCTACCTGTAGATTTTGGCCTCTAGCTCAGCCTGAACCTAGGGAAACCTACCAAACCTGTGCATTTCTGAAAACTAGAGACCTAGGGGAATCCAAGATGGGGTGACTTGTGGGGCTCGGACCAGGTTCTGTTACCCAGAATCCTTTGCAAACCTCAAAATTTGGCAAAAAAAACACATGTTCCTCACATTTCTGTGGCAGAAAGTTCTGGAATCTGAGAGGAGCCGCAAATTTCCTTCCACCCAGCGTTCCCCTACGTCTCCCGATAAAAATGATACCTCACTTGTGTGGGTAGGCCTAGCGCCCTCGACAGGAAACGCCCCAAAGCGCAACATGGACACATCCAAATTTTTGAAAGAAAACAGAGGTGTTTTTTGCGAAGTGCCTACCTGTAGATTTTGGCCTCTAGCTCATCCGGCACCTAGGGAAACCTACCAAACCTGTGCATTTCTGAAAACTAGAGACCTAGGGGAATCCAAGATGGGGTGACTTGTGGGGCTCGGACCAGGTTCTGTTACCCAGAATCCTTTGCAAACCTCAAAATTTGGCTAAAAAAACACATGTTCCTCACATTTCTGTGGCAGAAAGTTCTGGAATCTGAGAGGAGCCACAAATTTCCTTCCACCCAGCATTCCCCCAAGTCTCCTGATACAAATGATACCTCACTTGTGTGGGTAGGCCTAGCGCCCGCGACAGGAAACGCCCCAAAGCTCAACGTGGACACATCCAAATTTTTGAAAGAAAACAGAGGTGTTTTTTGCAAAGTGCCTACCTGTAGATTTTGGCCTCTAGCTCAGCCTGCACCTAGGGAAACCTACCAAACCTGTGCATTTCTGAAAACTGGAGACCTAGGGGAATCCAAGATGGGGTGACTTGTGGGGCTCGGACCAGGTTCTGTTACCCAGAATCCTTTGCAAACCTCAAAATTTGGCTAAAAAAACACATGTTCCTCACATTTCTGTGGCAGAAAGTTCTGGAATCTGAGAGGAGCCACAAATTTCCTTCCACCCAGCCTTCCCCCAAGCCTCCCGATAAAAATGATACCTCACTTGTGTGGGTAGGCCTAGCGCCCGCGACAGGAAACGCCCCAAAGCGCAACGTGGACACATCCAAATTTTTTAAAGAAAACAGAGGTGTTTTTTGCGAAGTGCCTACCTGTAGATTTTGGCCTCTAGCTCATCCGGCACCTAGGGAAACCTACCAAACCTGTGCATTTCTGAAAACTAGAGACCTAGGGGAATCCAAGATGGGGTGACTTGTGGGGCTCGGACCAGGTTCTGTTACCCAGAATCCTTTGCAAACCTCAAAATTTGGCTAAAAAAACACATGTTCCTCACATTTCTGTGGCAGAAAGTTCTGGAATCTGAGAGGAGCCACAAATTTCCTTCCACCCAGCGTTCCCCTACGTCTCCCGATAAAAATGATACCTCACTTGTGTGGGTAGGCCTAGCGCCCGCGACAGGAAACGCCCCAAAGCGCAACGTGGACACATCCAAATTTTTGAAAGAAAACAGAGGTGTTTTTTGCGAAGTGCCTACCTGTAGATTTTGGCCTCTAGCTCATCCGGCACCTAGGGAAACCTACCAAACCTGTGCATTTCTGAAAACTAGAGACCTAGGGGAATCCAAGATGGGGTGACTTGTGGGGCTCGGACCAGGTTCTGTTACCCAGAATCCTTTGCAAACCTCAAAATTTGGCTAAAAAAACACATGTTCCTCACATTTCTGTGGCAGAAAGTTCTGGAATCTGAGAGGAGCCACAAATTTCCTTCCACCCAGCGTTCCCCTACGTCTCCCGATAAAAATGATACCTCACTTGTGTGGGTAGGCCTAGCGCCCGCGACAGGAAACGCCCCAAAGCGCAACGTGGACACATCCAAATTTTTGAAAGAAAACAGAGGTGTTTTTTGCGAAGTGCCTACCTGTAGATTTTGGCCTCTAGCTCATCCGGCACCTAGGGAAACCTACCAAACCTGTGCATTTCTGAAAACTAGAGACCTAGGGGAATCCAAGATGGGGTGACTTGTGGGGCTCGGACCAGGTTCTGTTACCCAGAATCCTTTGCAAACCTCAAAATTTGGCTAAAAAAACACATGTTCCTCACATTTCTGTGGCAGAAAGTTCTGGAATCTGAGAGGAGCCACAAATTTCCTTCCACCCAGCATTCCCCCAAGTCTCCTGATACAAATGATACCTCACTTGTGTAGGTAGGCCTAGAGCCCGCGACAGGAAACGCCCCAAAGCGCAACGTGGACACATCCACATTTTTGAAAGAAAACAGAGGTGTTTTTTGCGAAGTGCCTACCTGTAGATTTTGGCCTCTAGCTCAGCCGGCACCTAGGGAAACCTACCAAACCTGTGCATTTCTGAAAACTAGAGACCTAGGGGAATCCAAGATGGGGTGACTTGTGGGGCTCGGACCAGGTTCTGTTACCCAGAATCCTTTGCAAACCTCAAAATTTGGCTAAAAAAACACATGTTCCTCACGTTTCTGTGGCAGAAAGTTCTGGAATCTGAGAGGAGCCACAAATTTCCTTCCACCCAGCGTTCCCCTACGTCTCCCGATAAAAATGATACCTCACTTTTGTGGGTAGGCCTAGCGCCCGCGACAGGAAACGCCCCAAAGCGCAACGTGGACACATCCAAATTTTTGAAAGAAAACAGAGGTGTTTTTTGCGAAGTGCCTACCTGTAGATTTTGGCCTCTAGCTCATCCGGCACCTAGGGAAACCTACCAAACCTGTGCATTTCTGAAAACTAGAGACCTAGGGGAATCCAAGATGGGGTGACTTGTGGGGCTCGGACCAGGTTCTGTTACCCAGAATCCTTTGCAAACCTCAAAATTTGGCTAAAAAAACACATGTTCCTCACATTTCTGTGGCAGAAAGTTCTGGAATCTGAGAGGAGCCACAAATTTCCTTCCACCCAGCATTCCCCCAAGTCTCCCGATACAAATGATACCTCACTTGTGTGGGTAGGCCTAGCGCCCGCGACAGGAAACGCCCCAAAGCGCAACGTGGACACATCCAAATTTTTGAAAGAAAACAGAGGTGTTTTTTGCAAAGTGCCTACCTGTAGATTTTGGCCTCTAGCTCAGCCTGAACCTAGGGAAACCTACCAAACCTGTGCATTTCTGAAAACTAGAGACCTAGGGGAATCCAAGATGGGGTGACTTGTGGGGCTCGGACCAGGTTCTGTTACCCAGAATCCTTTGCAAACCTCAAAATTTGGCTAAAAAAACACATGTTCCTCACATTTCTGTGGCAGAAAGTTCTGGAATCTGAGAGGAGCCACAAATTTCCTTCCACCCAGCGTTCCCCTACGTCTCCCGATAAAAATGATACCTCACTTTTGTGGGTAGGCCTAGCGCCCGCGACAGGAAACGCCCCAAAGCGCAACGTGGACACATCCAAATTTTTGAAAGAAAACAGAGGTGTTTTTTGCGAAGTGCCTACCTGTAGATTTTGGCCTCTAGCTCATCCGGCACCTAGGGAAACCTACCAAACCTGTGCATTTCTGAAAACTAGAGACCTAGGGGAATCCAAGATGGGGTGACTTGTGGGGCTCGGACCAGGTTCTGTTACCCAGAATCCTTTGCAAACCTCAAAATTTGGCAAAAAAAACACATGTTCCTCACATTTCTGTGGCAGAAAGTTCTGGAATCTGAGAGGAGCCACAAATTTCCTTCCACCCAGCATTCCCCCAAGTCTCCCGATAAAAATGATACCTCACTTGTGTGGGTAGGCCTAGCGCCCGCGACAGGAAACGCCCCAAAGCGCAACGTGGACACATCCACATTTTTGAAAGAAAACAGAGGTGTTTTTTGCGAAGTGCCTACCTGTAGATTTTGGCCTCTAGCTCATCCGGCACCTAGGGAAACCTACCAAACCTGTGCATTTCTGAAAACTAGAGACCTAGGGGAATCCAAGATGGGGTGACTTGTGGGGCTCGGACCAGGTTCTGTTACCCAGAATCCTTTGCAAACCTCAAAATTTGACTAAAAAAACACTTGTTCCTCACATTTCTGTGGCAGAAAGTTCTGGAATCTGAGAGGAGCCACAAATTTCCTTCCAACCAGCGTTCCCCCAAGTCTCCCGATAAAAAAGATACCTCACTTGTGTGGGTGGGCCTAGCGCCCGCGACAGGAAACGCCCCAAAGCGCAACGTGGCACATCCAAATTTTTGAAAGAAAACAGAGGTGTTTTTTGCGAAGTGCCTACCTGTAGATTTTGGCCTCTAGCTCAGCCGGCACCTAGGGAAACCTACCAAACCTGTGCATTTCTGAAAACTAGAGACCTAGGGGAATCCAAGATGGGGTGACTTGTGGGGCTCGGACCAGGTTCTGTTACCCAGAATCCTTTGCAAACCTCAAAATTTGGCTAAAAAAACACATGTTCCTCACATTTCTGTGGCAGAAAGTTCTGGAATCTGAGAGGAGCCACAAATTTCCTTCCACCCAGCGTTCCCCTACGTCTCCCGATAAAAATGATACCTCACTTTTGTGGGTAGGCCTAGCGCCCGCGACAGGAAACGCCCCAAAGCGCAACGTGGACACATCCAAATTTTTTAAAGAAAACAGAGGTGTTTTTTGCGAAGTGCCTACCTGTAGATTTTGGCCTCTAGCTCATCCGGCACCTAGGGAAACCTACCAAACCTGTGCATTTCTGAAAACTAGAGACCTAGGGGAATCCAAGATGGGGTGACTTGTGGGGCTCGGACCAGGTTCTGTTACCCAGAATCCTTTGCAAACCTCAAAATTTGGCTAAAAAAACACATGTTCCTCACATTTCTGTGGCAGAAAGTTCTGGAATCTGAGAGGAGCCACAAATTTCCTTCCACCCAGCATTCCCCCAAGTCTCCCGATACAAATGATACCTCACTTGTGTGGGTAGGCCTAGCGCCCGCGACAGGAAATGCCCCAAAGCGCAACGTGGACACATCCAAATTTTTGAAAGAAAACAGAGGTGTTTTTTGCAAAGTGCCTACCTGTAAATTTTGGCCTCTAGCTCAGCCTGCACCTAGGGAAACCTACCAAACCTGTGCATTTCTGAAAACTAGAGACCTAGGGGAATCCAAGATGGGGTGACTTGTGGGGCTCGGACCAGGTTCTGTTACCCAGAATCCTTTGCAAACCTCACAATTTGGCTAAAAAAACACTTGTTCCTCATATTTCTGTGGCAGAAAGTTCTGGAATCTGAGAGGAGCCACAAATTTCCTTCCACCCTGCGTTCCCCTACGTCTCCCGATAAAAATGATACCTCACTTGTGTGGGTAGGCCTAGCGCCCGCGACAGGAAACGCCCCAAAGTGCAACGTGGACACATCCAAATTTTTGAAAGAAAACAGAGGTGTTTTTTGCTAAGTGCCTACCTGTAGATTTTGACCTCTAGCTCATCTGGCACCTAGGAAAACCTACCAAACCTGTGCATTTCTGAAAACTAGAGACCTAGGGGAATCCAAGATGGGGTGACTTGTGGGGCTCGGACCAGGTTCTGTTACCCAGAATCCTTTGCAAACCTCAAAATTTGGCTAAAAAAACACATGTTCCTCACATTTCTGTGGCAGAAAGTTCTGGA
Organism: Pleurodeles waltl; assembly: GCF_031143425.1. Classification (NCBI taxonomy): domain Eukaryota; kingdom Metazoa; phylum Chordata; class Amphibia; order Caudata; family Salamandridae; genus Pleurodeles; species Pleurodeles waltl. The sequence goes on from NC_090439.1 coordinate 238,200,080, forward strand.
ATCTGAGAGGAGCCGCAAATTTCCTTCCACCCAGCGTTCCCCTACGTCTCCCGATAAAAATGATACCTCACTTGTGTGGGTAGGCCTAGCGCCCTCGACAGGAAACGCCCCAAAGCGCAACATGGACACATCCAAATTTTTGAAAGAAAACAGAGGTGTTTTTTGCGAAGTGCCTACCTGTAGATTTTGGCCTCTAGCTCATCCGGCACCTAGGGAAACCTACCAAACCTGTGCATTTCTGAAAACTAGAGACCTAGGGGAATCCAAGATGGGGTGACTTGTGGGGCTCGGACCAGGTTCTGTTACCCAGAATCCTTTGCAAACCTCAAAATTTGGCTAAAAAAACACATGTTCCTCACATTTCTGTGGCAGAAAGTTCTGGAATCTGAGAGGAGCCACAAATTTCCTTCCACCCAGCGTTCCCCTACGTCTCCCGATAAAAATGATACCTCACTTTTGTGGGTAGGCCTAGCGCCCGCGACAGGAAACGCCCCAAAGCGCAACGTGGACACATCCAAATTTTTGAAAGAAAACAGAGGTTTTTTTTTGCGAAGTGCCTACCTGTAGATTTTGGCCTCTAGCTCATCCGGCACCTAGGGAAACCTACCAAACCTGTGCATTTCTGAAAACTAGAGACCTAGGGGAATCCAAGATGGGGTGACTTGTGGGGCTCGGACCAGGTTCTGTTACCCAGAATCCTTTGCAAACCTCAAAATTTGGCTAAAAAAACACATGTTCCTCACATTTCTGTGGCAGAAAGTTCTGGAATCTGAGAGGAGCCACAAATTTCCTTCCACCCAGCATTCCCCCAAGTCTCCCGATACAAATGATACCTCACTTGTGTGGGTAGGCCTAGCGCCCGCGACAGGAAATGCCCCAAAGCGCAACGTGGACACATCCAAATTTTTGAAAGAAAACAGAGGTGTTTTTTGCAAAGTGCCTACCTGTAAATTTTGGCCTCTAGCTCAGCCTGCACCTAGGGAAACCTACCAAACCTGTGCATTTCTGAAAACTAGAGACCTAGGGGAATCCAAGATGGGGTGACTTGTGGGGCTCGGACCAGGTTCTGTTACCCAGAATCCTTTGCAAACCTCACAATTTGGCTAAAAAAACACTTGTTCCTCATATTTCTGTGGCAGAAAGTTCTGGAATCTGAGAGGAGCCACAAATTTCCTTCCACCCTGCGTTCCCCTACGTCTCCCGATAAAAATGATACCTCACTTGTGTGGGTAGGCCTAGCGCCCGCGACAGGAAACGCCCCAAAGTGCAACGTGGACACATCCAAATTTTTGAAAGAAAACAGAGGTGTTTTTTGCTAAGTGCCTACCTGTAGATTTTGACCTCTAGCTCATCTGGCACCTAGGAAAACCTACCAAACCTGTGCATTTCTGAAAACTAGAGACCTAGGGGAATCCAAGATGGGGTGACTTGTGGGGCTCGGACCAGGTTCTGTTACCCAGAATCCTTTGCAAACCTCAAAATTTGGCTAAAAAAACACATGTTCCTCACATTTCTGTGGCAGAAAGTTCTGGAATCTGAGAGGAGCCGCAAATTTCCTTCCACCCAGCGTTCCCCTACGTCTCCCGATAAAAATGATACCTCACTTGTGTGGGTAGGCCTAGCGCCCGCGACAGGAAACGCCCCAAAGCGCAACATGGACTCATCCAAATTTTTGAAAGAAAACAGAGGTGTTTTTTGCGAAGTGCCTACCTGTAGATTTTGGCCTCTAGCTCATCCGGCACCTAGGGAAACCTACCAAACCTGTGCATTTCTGAAAACTAGAGACCTAGGGGAATCCAAGATGGGGTGACTTGTGGGGCTCGGACCAGGTTCTGTTACCCAGAATCCTTTGCAAACCTCAAAATTTGGCTAAAAAAACACATGTTCCTCACATTTCTGTGGCAGAAAGTTCTGGAATCTGAGAGGAGCCGCAAATTTCCTTCCACCCAGCGTTCCCCTACGTCTCCCGATAAAAATGATACCTCACTTGTGTGGGTAGGCCTAGCGCCCGCGACAGGAAACGCCCCAAAGCGCAACATGGACACATCCAAATTTTTGAAAGAAAACAGAGGTGTTTTTTGCGAAGTGCCTACCTGTAGATTTTGGCCTCTAGCTCATCCGGCACCTAGGGAAACCTACCAAACCTGTGCATTTCTGAAAACTAGAGACCTAGGGGAATCCAAGATGGGGTGACTTGTGGGGCTCGGACCAGGTTCTGTTACCCAGAATCCTTTGCAAACCTCAAAATTTGGCTAAAAAAACACATGTTCCTCACATTTCTGTGGCAGAAAGTTCTGGAATCTGAGAGGAGCCACAAATTTCCTTCCACCCAGCGTTCCCCTACGTCTCCCGATAAAAATGATACCTCACTTGTGTGGGTAGGCCTAGCGCCCGCGACAGGAAACGCCCCAAAGCGCAACGTGGACACATCCAAATTTTTGAAAGAAAACAGAGGTGTTTTTTGCGAAGTGCCTACCTGTAGATTTTGGCCTCTAGCTCATCCGGCACCTAGGGAAACCTACCAAACCTGTGCATTTCTGAAAACTAGAGACCTAGGGGAATCCAAGATGGGGTGACTTGTGGGGCTCGGACCAGGTTCTGTTACCCAGAATCCTTTGCAAACCTCACAATTTGGCTAAAAAAACACTTGTTCCTCATATTTCTGTGGCAGAAAGTTCTGGAATCTGAGAGGAGCCACAAATTTCCTTCCACCCTGCGTTCCCCTACGTCTCCCGATAAAAATGATACCTCACTTGTGTGGGTAGGCCTAGCGCCCGCGACAGGAAACGCCCCAAAGTGCAAAGTGGACACATCCAAATTTTTGAAAGAAAACAGAGGTGTTTTTTGCTAAGTGCCTACCTGTAGATTTTGACCTCTAGCTCATCTGGCACCTAGGAAAACCTACAAAACCTGTGCATTTCTGAAAACTAGAGACCTAGGGGAATCCAAGATGGGGTGACTTGTGGGGCTCGGACCAGGTTCTGTTACCCAGAATCCTTTGCAAACCTCAAAATTTGGCTAAAAAAACACATGTTCCTCACATTTCTGTGGCAGAAAGTTCTGGAATCTGAGAGGAGCCGCAAATTTCCTTCCACCCAGCGTTCCCCTACGTCTCCCGATAAAAATGATACCTCACTTGTGTGGGTAGGCCTAGCGCCCGCGACAGGAAACGCCCCAAAGTGCAAAGTGGACACATCCAAATTTTTGAAAGAAAACAGAGGTGTTTTTTGCTAAGTGCCTACCTGTAGATTTTGACCTCTAGCTCATCTGGCACCTAGGAAAACCTACCAAACCTGTGCATTTCTGAAAACTAGAGACCTAGGGGAATCCAAGATGGGTTGACTTGTGGGGCTCGGACCAGGTTCTGTTACCCAGAATCCTTTGCAAACCTCAAAATTTGGCTAAAAAAACACATGTTCCTCACATTTCTGTGGCAGAAAGTTCTGGAATCTGAGAGGAGCCGCAAATTTCCTTCCACCCAGCGTTCCCCTACGTCTCCCGATAAAAATGATACCTCACTTGTGTGGGTAGGCCTAGCGCCCGCGACAGGAAACGCCCCAAAGCGCAACATGGACACATCCAAATTTTTGAAAGAAAACAGAGGTGTTTTTTGCAAAGTGCCTACCTGTAGATTTTGGCCTCTAGCTCATCCGGCACCTAGGGAAACCTACCAAACCTGTGCATTTCTGAAAACTAGAGACCTAGGGGAATCCAAGATGGGGTGACTTGTGGGGCTCGGACCAGGTTCTGTTACCCAGAATCCTTTGCAAACCTCAAAATTTGGCAAAAAAAACACATGTTCCTCACATTTCTGTGGCAGAAAGTTCTGGAATCTGAGAGGAGCCACAAATTTCCTTCCACCCAGCGTTCCCCTACGTCTCCCGATAAAAATGATACCTCACTTGTGTGGGTAAGCCTAGCGCCCGCGACAGGAAACGCCCCAAAGCGCAACGTGGACACATCCAAATTTTTGAAAGAAAACAGAGGTGTTTTTTGCGAAGTGCCTACCTGTAGATTTTGGCCTCTAGCTCATCCGGCACCTAGGGAAACCTACCAAACCTGTGCATTTCTGAAAACTAGAGACCTAGGGGAATCCAAGATGGGGTGACTTGTGGGGCTCGGACCAGGTTCTGTTACCCAGAATCCTTTGCAAACCTCAAAATTTGGCTAAAAAAACACATGTTCCTCACATTTCTGTGGCAGAAAGTTCTGGAATCTGAGAGGAGCCACAAATTTCCTTCCACCCAGCGTTCCCCTACGTCTCCCGATAAAAATGATACCTCACTTGTGTGGGTAGGCCTAGCGCCCGCGACAGGAAACGCCCCAAAGCGCAACGTGGACACATCCAAATTTTTGAAAGAAAACAGAGGTGTTTTTTGCGAAGTGCCTACCTGTAGATTTTGGCCTCTAGCTCATCCGGCACCTAGGGAAACCTACCAAACCTGTGCATTTCTGAAAACTAGAGACCTAGGGGAATCCAAGATGGGGTGACTTGTGGGGCTCGGACCAGGTTCTGTTACCCAGAATCCTTTGCAAACCTCAAAATTTGGCTAAAAAAACACATGTTCCTCACATTTCTGTGGCAGAAAGTTCTGGAATCTGAGAGGAGCCACAAATTTCCTTCCACCCAGCATTCCCCCAAGTCTCCTGATACAAATGATACCTCACTTGTGTGGGTAGGCCTAGAGCCCGCGACAGGAAACGCCCCAAAGCGCAACGTGGACACATCCACATTTTTGAAAGAAAACAGAGGTGTTTTTTGCGAAGTGCCTACCTGTAGATTTTGGCCTCTAGCTCAGCCGGCACCTAGGGAAACCTACCAAACCTGTGCATTTCTGAAAACTAGAGACCTAGGGGAATCCAAGATGGGGTGACTTGTGGGGCTCGGACCAGGTTCTGTTACCCAGAATCCTTTGCAAACCTCAAAATTTGGCTAAAAAAACACATGTTCCTCACGTTTCTGTGGCAGAAAGTTCTGGAATCTGAGAGGAGCCACAAATTTCCTTCCACCCAGCGTTCCCCTACGTCTCCCGATAAAAATGATACCTCACTTTTGTGGGTAGGCCTAGCGCCCGCGACAGGAAACGCCCCAAAGCGCAATGTGGACACATCCAAATTTTTGAAAGAAAACAGAGGTGTTTTTTGCGAAGTGCCTACCTGTAGATTTTGGCCTCTAGCTCATCCGGCACCTAGGGAAACCTACCAAACCTGTGCATTTCTGAAAACTAGAGACCTAGGGGAATCCAAGATGGGGTGACTTGTGGGGCTCGGACCAGGTTCTGTTACCCAGAATCCTTTGCAAACCTCAAAATTTGGCTAAAAAAACACATGTTCCTCACATTTCTGTGGCAGAAAGTTCTGGAATCTGAGAGGAGCCACAAATTTCCTTCCACCCAGCATTCCCCCAAGTCTCCCGATACAAATGATACCTCACTTGTGTGGGTAGGCCTAGCGCCCGCGACAGGAAACGCCCCAAAGCGCAACGTGGACACATCCAAATTTTTGAAAGAAAACAGAGGTGTTTTTTGCAAAGTGCCTACCTGTAGATTTTGGCCTCTAGCTCAGCCTGAACCTAGGGAAACCTACCAAACCTGTGCATTTCTGAAAACTAGAGACCTAGGGGAATCCAAGATGGGGTGACTTGTGGGGCTCGGACCAGGTTCTGTTACCCAGAATCCTTTGCAAACCTCACAATTTGGCTAAAAAAACACTTGTTCCTCATATTTCTGTGGCAGAAAGTTCTGGAATCTGAGAGGAGCCACAAATTTCCTTCCACCCAGCGTTCCCCTACGTCTCCCGATAAAAATGATACCTCACTTGTGTGGTTAGGCCTAGCGCCCGCGACAGGAAACGCCCCAAAGCGCAACGTGGACACATCCAAATTTTTAAAAGAAAACAGAGGTGTTTTTTGCTAAGTGCCTACCTGTAGATTTTGGCCTCTAGCTCATCTGGCACCTAGGGAAACCTACCAAACCTGTGCATTTCTGAAAACTAAAGACCTAGGGTAATCCAAGATGGGGTGACTTGTGGGGCTCGGACCAGGTTCTGTTACCCAGAATCCTTTGCAAACCTCAAAATTTGGCTAAAAAAACACATGTTCCTCACATTTCTGTGGCAGAAAGTTCTGGAATCTGAGAGGAGCCACAAATTTCCTTCCACCCAGCGTTCCCCTATGTCTCCCGATAAAAATGATACCTCACTTGTGTGGGTAGGCCTAGCGCCCGCGACAGGAAACGCCCCAAAGCGCAACATGGACACATCCACATTTTTTAAAGAAAACAGAGGTGTTTCGTTGCGAAGTGCCTACCTGTAGATTTTGGCCTCTAGCTCATCTGGCACCTAGGGAAACCTACCAAACCTGTGCATTTCTGAAAACTAGAGACCTAGGGGAATCCAAGATGGGGTGACTTGTGGGGCTCGGACCAGGTTCTGTTACCCAGAATCCTTTGCAAACCTCACAATTTGGCTAAAAAAACACTTGTTCCTCATATTTCTGTGGCAGAAAGTTCTGGAATCTGAGAGGAGCCACAAATTTCCTTCCACCCTGCGTTCCCCTACGTCTCCCGATAAAAATGATACCTCACTTGTGTGGGTAGGCCTAGCGCCCGCGACAGGAAACGCCCCAAAGTGCAACGTGGACACATCCAAATTTTTGAAAGAAAACATAGGTGTTTTTTGCTAAGTGCCTACCTGTAGATTTTGACCTCTAGCTCATCTGGCACCTAGGAAAACCTACCAAACCTGTGCATTTCTGAAAACTAGAGACCTAGGGGAATCCAAGATGGGGTGACTTGTGGGGCTCGGACCAGGTTCTGTTACCCAGAATCCTTTGCAAACCTCAAAATTTGGCTAAAAAAACACATGTTCCTCACATTTCTGTGGCAGAAAGTTCTGGAATCTGGGAGGAGCCGCAAATTTCCTTCCACCCAGCGTTCCCCTACGTCTCCCGATAAAAATGATACCTCACTTGTGTGGGTAGGCCTAGCGCCCGCGACTGGAAACGCCCCAAAGCGCAACATGGACACATCCAAATTTTTGAAAGAAAACAGAGGTGTTTTTTGCGAAGTGCCTACCTGTAGATTTTGGCCTCTAGCTCATCCGGCACCTAGGGAAACCTACCAAACCTGTGCATTTCTGAAAACTAGAGACCTAGGGGAATCCAAGATGGGGTGACTTGTGGGGCTCGGACCAGGTTCTGTTACCCAGAATCCTTTGCAAACCTCAAAATTTGGCTAAAAAAACACATGTTCCTCACATTTCTGTGGCAGAAAGTTCTGGAATCTGAGAGGAGCCGCAAATTTCCTTCCACCCAGCGTTCCCCTACGTCTCCCGATAAAAATGATACCTCACTTGTGTGGGTAGGCCTAGCGCCCGCGACAGGAAACGCCCCAAAGCGCAACATGGACACATCCAAATTTTTGAAAGAAAACAGAGGTGTTTTTTGCGAAGTGCCTACCTGTAGATTTTGGCCTCTAGCTCATCCGGCACCTAGGGAAACCTAACAAAACCTGTGCATTTCTGAAAACTAGAGACCTAGGGGAATCCAAGATGGGGTGACTTGTGGGGCTCGGACCAGGTTCTGTTACCCAGAATCCTTTGCAAACCTCAAAATTTGGCTAAAAAAACACATGTTCCTCACATTTCTGTGGCAGAAAGTTCTGGAATCTGAGAGGAGCCACAAATTTCCTTCCACCCAGCGTTCCCCTACGTCTCCCGATAAAAATGATACCTCACTTGTGTGGGTAGGCCTAGCGCCCGCGACAGGAAACGCCCCAAAGCGCAACGTGGACACATCCAAATTTTTGAAAGAAAACAGAGGTGTTTTTTGCGAAGTGCCTACCTGTAGATTTTGGCCTCTAGCTCATCCGGCACCTAGGGAAACCTACCAAACCTGTGCATTTCTGAAAACTAGAGACCTAGGGGAATCCAAGATGGGGTGACTTGTGGGGCTCGGACCAGGTTCTGTTACCCAGAATCCTTTGCAAACCTCAAAATTTGGCAAAAAAAAACACATGTTCCTCACATTTCTGTGGCAGAAAGTTCTGGAATCTGAGAGGAGCCACAAATTTCCTTCCACCCAGCATTCCCCCAAGTCTCCCGATAAAAATGATACCTCACTTGTGTGGGTAGGCCTAGCGCCCGCGACAGGAAACGCCCCAAAGCGCAACGTGGACACATCCACATTTTTGAAAGAAAACAGAGGTGTTTTTTGCGAAGTGCCTACCTGTAGATTTTGGCCTCTAGCTCATCCGGCACCTAGGGAAACCTACCAAACCTGTGCATTTCTGAAAACTAGAGACCTAGGGGAATCCAAGATGGGGTGACTTGTGGGGCTCGGACCAGGTTCTGTTACCCAGAATCCTTTGCAAACCTCAAAATTTGACTAAAAAAACACTTGTTCCTCACATTTCTGTGGCAGAAAGTTCTGGAATCTGAGAGGAGCCACAAATTTCCTTCCAACCAGCGTTCCCCCAAGTCTCCCGATAAAAAAGATACCTCACTTGTGTGGGTGGGCCTAGCGCCCGCGACAGGAAACGCCCCAAAGCGCAACGTGGCACATCCAAATTTTTGAAAGAAAACAGAGGTGTTTTTTGCGAAGTGCCTACCTGTAGATTTTGGCCTCTAGCTCAGCCGGGCACCTAGGGAAACCTACCAAACCTGTGCATTTCTGAAAACTAGAGACCTAGGGGAATCCAAGATGGGGTGACTTGTGGGGCTCGGACCAGGTTCTGTTACCCAGAATCCTTTGCAAACCTCAAAATTTGGCTAAAAAAACACATGTTCCTCACATTTCTGTGGCAGAAAGTTCTGGAATCTGAGAGGAGCCACAAATTTCCTTCCACCCAGCGTTCCCCTACGTCTCCCGATAAAAATGATACCTCACTTTTGTGGGTAGGCCTAGCGCCCGCGACAGGAAACGCCCCAAAGCGCAACGTGGACACATCCAAATTTTTGAAAGAAAACAGAGGTGTTTTTTGCGAAGTGCCTACCTGTAGATTTTGGCCTCTAGCTCATCCGGCACCTAGGGAAACCTACCAAACCTGTGCATTTCTGAAAACTAGAGACCTAGGGGAATCCAAGATGGGGTGACTTGTGGGGCTCGGACCAGGTTCTGTTACCCAGAATCCTTTGCAAACCTCAAAATTTGGCTAAAAAAACACATGTTCCTCACATTTCTGTGGCAGAAAGTTCTGGAATCTGAGAGGAGCCACAAATTTCCTTCCACCCAGCATTCCCCCAAGTCTCCCGATACAAATGATACCTCACTTGTGTGGGTAGGCCTAGCGCCCGCGACAGGAAATGCCCCAAAGCGCAACGTGGACACATCCAAATTTTTGAAAGAAAACAGAGGTGTTTTTTGCAAAGTGCCTACCTGTAAATTTTGGCCTCTAGCTCAGCCTGCACCTAGGGAAACCTACCAAACCTGTGCATTTCTGAAAACTAGAGACCTAGGGGAATCCAAGATGGGGTGACTTGTGGGGCTCGGACCAGGTTCTGTTACCCAGAATCCTTTGCAAACCTCACAATTTGGCTAAAAAAACACTTGTTCCTCATATTTCTGTGGCAGAAAGTTCTGGAATCTGAGAGGAGCCACGAATTTCCTTCCACCCTGCGTTCCCCTACGTCTCCCGATAAAAATGATACCTCACTTGTGTGGGTAGGCCTAGCGCCCGCGACAGGAAACGCCCCAAAGTGCAACGTGGACACATCCAAATTTTTGAAAGAAAACAGAGGTGTTTTTTGCTAAGTGCCTACCTGTAGATTTTGACCTCTAGCTCATCTGGCACCTAGGAAAACCTACCAAACCTGTGCATTTCTGAAAACTAGAGACCTAGGGGAATCCAAGATGGGGTGACTTGTGGGGCTCGGACCAGGTTCTGTTACCCAGAATCCTTTGCAAACCTCAAAATTTGGCTAAAAAAACACATGTTCCTCACATTTCTGTGGCAGAAAGTTCTGGAATCTGAGAGGAGCCGCAAATTTCCTTCCACCCAGCGTTCCCCTACGTCTCCCGATAAAAATGATACCTCACTTGTGTGGGTAGGCCTAGCGCCCTCGACAGGAAACGCCCCAAAGCGCAACATGGACACATCCAAATTTTTGAAAGAAAACAGAGGTGTTTTTTGCGAAGTGCCTACCTGTAGATTTTGGCCTCTAGCTCATCCGGCACCTAGGGAAACCTACCAAACCTGTGCATTTCTGAAAACTAGAGACCTAGGGGAATCCAAGATGGGGTGACTTGTGGGGCTCGGACCAGGTTCTGTTACCCAGAATCCTTTGCAAACCTCAAAATTTGGCTAAAAAAACACATGTTCCTCACATTTCTGTGGCAGAAAGTTCTGGAATCTGAGAGGAGCCACAAATTTCCTTCCACCCAGCGTTCCCCTACGTCTCCCGATAAAAATGATACCTCACTTTTGTGGGTAGGCCTAGCGCCCGCGACAGGAAACGCCCCAAAGCGCAACGTGGACACATCCAAATTTTTGAAAGAAAACAGAGGTTTTTTTTTGCGAAGTGCCTACCTGTAGATTTTGGCCTCTAGCTCATCCGGCACCTAGGGAAACCTACCAAACCTGTGCATTTCTGAAAACTAGAGACCTAGGGGAATCCAAGATGGGGTGACTTGTGGGGCTCGGACCAGGTTCTGTTACCCAGAATCCTTTGCAAACCTCAAAATTTGGCTAAAAAAACACATGTTCCTCACATTTCTGTGGCAGAAAGTTCTGGAATCTGAGAGGAGCCACAAATTTCCTTCCACCCAGCATTCCCCCAAGTCTCCCGATACAAATGATACCTCACTTGTGTGGGTAGGCCTAGCGCCCGCGACAGGAAATGCCCCAAAGCGCAACGTGGACACATCCAAATTTTTGAAAGAAAACAGAGGTGTTTTTTGCAAAGTGCCTACCTGTAAATTTTGGCCTCTAGCTCAGCCTGCACCTAGGGAAACCTACCAAACCTGTGCATTTCTGAAAACTAGAGACCTAGGGGAATCCAAGATGGGGTGACTTGTGGGGCTCGGACCAGGTTCTGTTACCCAGAATCCTTTGCAAACCTCACAATTTGGCTAAAAAAACACTTGTTCCTCATATTTCTGTGGCAGAAAGTTCTGGAATCTGAGAGGAGCCACAAATTTCCTTCCACCCTGCGTTCCCCTACGTCTCCCGATAAAAATGATACCTCACTTGTGTGGGTAGGCCTAGCGCCCGCGACAGGAAACGCCCCAAAGTGCAACGTGGACACATCCAAATTTTTGAAAGAAAACAGAGGTGTTTTTTGCTAAGTGCCTACCTGTAGATTTTGACCTCTAGCTCATCTGGCACCTAGGAAAACCTACCAAACCTGTGCATTTCTGAAAACTAGAGACCTAGGGGAATCCAAGATGGGGTGACTTGTGGGGCTCGGACCAGGTTCTGTTACCCAGAATCCTTTGCAAACCTCAAAATTTGGCTAAAAAAACACATGTTCCTCACATTTCTGTGGCAGAAAGTTCTGGAATCTGAGAGGAGCCGCAAATTTCCTTCCACCCAGCGTTCCCCTACGTCTCCCGATAAAAATGATACCTCACTTGTGTGGGTAGGCCTAGCGCCCGCGACAGGAAACGCCCCAAAGCGCAACATGGACTCATCCAAATTTTTGAAAGAAAACAGAGGTGTTTTTTGCGAAGTGCCTACCTGTAGATTTTGGCCTCTAGCTCATCCGGCACCTAGGGAAACCTACCAAACCTGTGCATTTCTGAAAACTAGAGACCTAGGGGAATCCAAGATGGGGTGACTTGTGGGGCTCGGACCAGGTTCTGTTACCCAGAATCCTTTGCAAACCTCAAAATTTGGCTAAAAAAACACATGTTCCTCACATTTCTGTGGCAGAAAGTTCTGGAATCTGAGAGGAGCCGCAAATTTCCTTCCACCCAGCGTTCCCCTACGTCTCCCGATAAAAATGATACCTCACTTGTGTGGGTAGGCCTAGCGCCCGCGACAGGAAACGCCCCAAAGCGCAACATGGACACATCCAAATTTTTGAAAGAAAACAGAGGTGTTTTTTGCGAAGTGCCTACCTGTAGATTTTGGCCTCTAGCTCATCCGGCACCTAGGGAAACCTACCAAACCTGTGCATTTCTGAAAACTAGAGACCTAGGGGAATCCAAGATGGGGTGACTTGTGGGGCTCGGACCAGGTTCTGTTACCCAGAATCCTTTGCAAACCTCAAAATTTGGCTAAAAAAACACATGTTCCTCACATTTCTGTGGCAGAAAGTTCTGGAATCTGAGAGGAGCCACAAATTTCCTTCCACCCAGCGTTCCCCTACGTCTCCCGATAAAAATGATACCTCACTTGTGTGGGTAGGCCTAGCGCCCGCGACAGGAAACGCCCCAAAGCGCAACGTGGACACATCCAAATTTTTGAAAGAAAACAGAGGTGTTTTTTGCGAAGTGCCTACCTGTAGATTTTGGCCTCTAGCTCATCCGGCACCTAGGGAAACCTACCAAACCTGTGCATTTCTGAAAACTAGAGACCTAGGGGAATCCAAGATGGGGTGACTTGTGGGGCTCGGACCAGGTTCTGTTACCCAGAATCCTTTGCAAACCTCACAATTTGGCTAAAAAAACACTTGTTCCTCATATTTCTGTGGCAGAAAGTTCTGGAATCTGAGAGGAGCCACAAATTTCCTTCCACCCTGCGTTCCCCTACGTCTCCCGATAAAAATGATACCTCACTTGTGTGGGTAGGCCTAGCGCCCGCGACAGGAAACGCCCCAAAGTGCAAAGTGGACACATCCAAATTTTTGAAAGAAAACAGAGGTGTTTTTTGCTAAGTGCCTACCTGTAGATTTTGACCTCTAGCTCATCTGGCACCTAGGAAAACCTACAAAACCTGTGCATTTCTGAAAACTAGAGACCTAGGGGAATCCAAGATGGGGTGACTTGTGGGGCTCGGACCAGGTTCTGTTACCCAGAATCCTTTGCAAACCTCAAAATTTGGCTAAAAAAACACATGTTCCTCACATTTCTGTGGCAGAAAGTTCTGGAATCTGAGAGGAGCCGCAAATTTCCTTCCACCCAGCGTTCCCCTACGTCTCCCGATAAAAATGATACCTCACTTGTGTGGGTAGGCCTAGCGCCCGCGACAGGAAACGCCCCAAAGTGCAAAGTGGACACATCCAAATTTTTGAAAGAAAACAGAGGTGTTTTTTGCTAAGTGCCTACCTGTAGATTTTGACCTCTAGCTCATCTGGCACCTAGGAAAACCTACCAAACCTGTGCATTTCTGAAAACTAGAGACCTAGGGGAATCCAAGATGGGGTGACTTGTGGGGCTCGGACCAGGTTCTGTTACCCAGAATCCTTTGCAAACCTCAAAATTTGGCTAAAAAAACACATGTTCCTCACATTTCTGTGGCAGAAAGTTCTGGAATCTGAGAGGAGCCGCAAATTTCCTTCCACCCAGCGTTCCCCTACGTCTCCCGATAAAAATGATACCTCACTTGTGTGGGTAGGCCTAGCGCCCGCGACAGGAAACGCCCCAAAGCGCAACATGGACACATCCAAATTTTTGAAAGAAAACAGAGGTGTTTTTTGCAAAGTGCCTACCTGTAGATTTTGGCCTCTAGCTCATCCGGCACCTAGGGAAACCTACCAAACCTGTGCATTTCTGAAAACTAGAGACCTAGGGGAATCCAAGATGGGGTGACTTGTGGGGCTCGGACCAGGTTCTGTTACCCAGAATCCTTTGCAAACCTCAAAATTTGGCAAAAAAAACACATGTTCCTCACATTTCTGTGGCAGAAAGTTCTGGAATCTGAGAGGAGCCACAAATTTCCTTCCACCCAGCGTTCCCCTACGTCTCCCGATAAAAATGATACCTCACTTGTGTGGGTAAGCCTAGCGCCCGCGACAGGAAACGCCCCAAAGCGCAACGTGGACACATCCAAATTTTTGAAAGAAAACAGAGGTGTTTTTTGCGAAGTGCCTACCTGTAGATTTTGGCCTCTAGCTCATCCGGCACCTAGGGAAACCTACCAAACCTGTGCATTTCTGAAAACTAGAGACCTAGGGGAATCCAAGATGGGGTGACTTGTGGGGCTCGGACCAGGTTCTGTTACCCAGAATCCTTTGCAAACCTCAAAATTTGGCTAAAAAAACACATGTTCCTCACATTTCTGTGGCAGAAAGTTCTGGAATCTGAGAGGAGCCACAAATTTCCTTCCACCCAGCGTTCCCCTACGTCTCCCGATAAAAATGATACCTCACTTGTGTGGGTAGGCCTAGCGCCCGCGACAGGAAACGCCCCAAAGCGCAACGTGGACACATCCAAATTTTTGAAAGAAAACAGAGGTGTTTTTTGCGAAGTGCCTACCTGTAGATTTTGGCCTCTAGCTCATCCGGCACCTAGGGAAACCTACCAAACCTGTGCATTTCTGAAAACTAGAGACCTAGGGGAATCCAAGATGGGGTGACTTGTGGGGCTCGGACCAGGTTCTGTTACCCAGAATCCTTTGCAAACCTCAAAATTTGGCTAAAAAAACACATGTTCCTCACATTTCTGTGGCAGAAAGTTCTGGAATCTGAGAGGAGCCACAAATTTCCTTCCACCCAGCATTCCCCCAAGTCTCCTGATACAAATGATACCTCACTTGTGTGGGTAGGCCTAGAGCCCGCGACAGGAAACGCCCCAAAGCGCAACGTGGACACATCCACATTTTTGAAAGAAAACAGAGGTGTTTTTTGCGAAGTGCCTACCTGTAGATTTTGGCCTCTAGCTCAGCCGGCACCTAGGGAAACCTACCAAACCTGTGCATTTCTGAAAACTAGAGACCTAGGGGAATCCAAGATGGGGTGACTTGTGGGGCTCGGACCAGGTTCTGTTACCCAGAATCCTTTGCAAACCTCAAAATTTGGCTAAAAAAACACATGTTCCTCACGTTTCTGTGGCAGAAAGTTCTGGAATCTGAGAGGAGCCACAAATTTCCTTCCACCCAGCGTTCCCCTACGTCTCCCGATAAAAATGATACCTCACTTTTGTGGGTAGGCCTAGCGCCCGCGACAGGAAACGCCCCAAAGCGCAACGTGGACACATCCAAATTTTTGAAAGAAAA
This sequence comes from Pleurodeles waltl, assembly GCF_031143425.1. Lineage (NCBI taxonomy): Eukaryota > Metazoa > Chordata > Amphibia > Caudata > Salamandridae > Pleurodeles > Pleurodeles waltl. The sequence goes on from NC_090439.1 coordinate 238,215,172, forward strand.
CAGAGGTGTTTTTTGCGAAGTGCCTACCTGTAGATTTTGGCCTCTAGCTCATCCGGCACCTAGGGAAACCTACCAAACCTGTGCATTTCTGAAAACTAGAGACCTAGGGGAATCCAAGATGGGGTGACTTGTGGGGCTCGGACCAGGTTCTGTTACCCAGAATCCTTTGCAAACCTCAAAATTTGGCTAAAAAAACACATGTTCCTCACATTTCTGTGGCAGAAAGTTCTGGAATCTGAGAGGAGCCACAAATTTCCTTCCACCCAGCATTCCCCCAAGTCTCCCGATACAAATGATACCTCACTTGTGTGGGTAGGCCTAGCGCCCGCGACAGGAAACGCCCCAAAGCGCAACGTGGACACATCCAAATTTTTGAAAGAAAACAGAGGTGTTTTTTGCAAAGTGCCTACCTGTAGATTTTGGCCTCTAGCTCAGCCTGAACCTAGGGAAACCTACCAAACCTGTGCATTTCTGAAAACTAGAGACCTAGGGGAATCCAAGATGGGGTGACTTGTGGGGCTCGGACCAGGTTCTGTTACCCAGAATCCTTTGCAAACCTCACAATTTGGCTAAAAAAACACTTGTTCCTCATATTTCTGTGGCAGAAAGTTCTGGAATCTGAGAGGAGCCACAAATTTCCTTCCACCCAGCGTTCCCCTACGTCTCCCGATAAAAATGATACCTCACTTGTGTGGTTAGGCCTAGCGCCCGCGACAGGAAACGCCCCAAAGCGCAACGTGGACACATCCAAATTTTTAAAAGAAAACAGAGGTGTTTTTTGCTAAGTGCCTACCTGTAGATTTTGGCCTCTAGCTCATCTGGCACCTAGGGAAACCTACCAAACCTGTGCATTTCTGAAAACTAAAGACCTAGGGTAATCCAAGATGGGGTGACTTGTGGGGCTCGGACCAGGTTCTGTTACCCAGAATCCTTTGCAAACCTCAAAATTTGGCTAAAAAAACACATGTTCCTCACATTTCTGTGGCAGAAAGTTCTGGAATCTGAGAGGAGCCACAAATTTCCTTCCACCCAGCGTTCCCCTATGTCTCCCGATAAAAATGATACCTCACTTGTGTGGGTAGGCCTAGCGCCCGCGACAGGAAACGCCCCAAAGCGCAACATGGACACATCCACATTTTTTAAAGAAAACAGAGGTGTTTCGTTGCGAAGTGCCTACCTGTAGATTTTGGCCTCTAGCTCATCTGGCACCTAGGGAAACCTACCAAACCTGTGCATTTCTGAAAACTAGAGACCTAGGGGAATCCAAGATGGGGTGACTTGTGGGGCTCGGACCAGGTTCTGTTACCCAGAATCCTTTGCAAACCTCACAATTTGGCTAAAAAAACACTTGTTCCTCATATTTCTGTGGCAGAAAGTTCTGGAATCTGAGAGGAGCCACAAATTTCCTTCCACCCTGCGTTCCCCTACGTCTCCCGATAAAAATGATACCTCACTTGTGTGGGTAGGCCTAGCGCCCGCGACAGGAAACGCCCCAAAGTGCAACGTGGACACATCCAAATTTTTGAAAGAAAACATAGGTGTTTTTTGCTAAGTGCCTACCTGTAGATTTTGACCTCTAGCTCATCTGGCACCTAGGAAAACCTACCAAACCTGTGCATTTCTGAAAACTAGAGACCTAGGGGAATCCAAGATGGGGTGACTTGTGGGGCTCGGACCAGGTTCTGTTACCCAGAATCCTTTGCAAACCTCAAAATTTGGCTAAAAAAACACATGTTCCTCACATTTCTGTGGCAGAAAGTTCTGGAATCTGAGAGGAGCCGCAAATTTCCTTCCACCCAGCGTTCCCCTACGTCTCCCGATAAAAATGATACCTCACTTGTGTGGGTAGGCCTAGCGCCCGCGACAGGAAACGCCCCAAAGCGCAACATGGACACATCCAAATTTTTGAAAGAAAACAGAGGTGTTTTTTGCGAAGTGCCTACCTGTAGATTTTGGCCTCTAGCTCATCCGGCACCTAGGGAAACCTACCAAACCTGTGCATTTCTGAAAACTAGAGACCTAGGGGAATCCAAGATGGGGTGACTTGTGGGGCTCGGACCAGGTTCTGTTACCCAGAATCCTTTGCAAACCTCAAAATTTGGCTAAAAAAACACATGTTCCTCACATTTCTGTGGCAGAAAGTTCTGGAATCTGAGAGGAGCCGCAAATTTCCTTCCACCCAGCGTTCCCCTACGTCTCCCGATAAAAATGATACCTCACTTGTGTGGGTAGGCCTAGCGCCCGCGACAGGAAACGCCCCAAAGCGCAACATGGACACATCCAAATTTTTGAAAGAAAACAGAGGTGTTTTTTGCGAAGTGCCTACCTGTAGATTTTGGCCTCTAGCTCATCCGGCACCTAGGGAAACCTAACAAAACCTGTGCATTTCTGAAAACTAGAGACCTAGGGGAATCCAAGATGGGGTGACTTGTGGGGCTCGGACCAGGTTCTGTTACCCAGAATCCTTTGCAAACCTCAAAATTTGGCTAAAAAAACACATGTTCCTCACATTTCTGTGGCAGAAAGTTCTGGAATCTGAGAGGAGCCACAAATTTCCTTCCACCCAGCGTTCCCCTACGTCTCCCGATAAAAATGATACCTCACTTGTGTGGGTAGGCCTAGCGCCCGCGACAGGAAACGCCCCAAAGCGCAACGTGGACACATCCAAATTTTTGAAAGAAAACAGAGGTGTTTTTTGCGAAGTGCCTACCTGTAGATTTTGGCCTCTAGCTCATCCGGCACCTAGGGAAACCTACCAAACCTGTGCATTTCTGAAAACTAGAGACCTAGGGGAATCCAAGATGGGGTGACTTGTGGGGCTCGGACCAGGTTCTGTTACCCAGAATCCTTTGCAAACCTCACAATTTGGCTAAAAAAACATTTGTTCCTCATATTTCTGTGGCAGAAAGTTCTGGAATCTGAGAGGAGCCACAAATTTCCTTCCACCCTGCGTTCCCCTACGTCTCCCGATAAAAATGATACCTCACTTGTGTGGGTAGGCCTAGCGCCCGCGACAGGAAACGCCCCAAAGTGCAAAGTGGACACATCCAAATTTTTGAAAGAAAACAGAGGTGTTTTTTGCTAAGTGCCTACCTGTAGATTTTGACCTCTAGCTCATCTGGCACCTAGGAAAACCTACCAAACCTGTGCATTTCTGAAAACTAGAGACCTAGGGGAATCCAAGATGGGGTGACTTGTGGGGCTCGGACCAGGTTCTGTTACCCAGAATCCTTTGCAAACCTCAAAATTTGGCTAAAAAAACACATGTTCCTCACATTTCTGTGGCAGAAAGTTCTGGAATCTGAGAGGAGCCACAAATTTCCTTCCACCCAACGTTCCCCTACGTCTCCCGATAAAAATGATACCTCACTTGTGTGGGTAGGCCTAGCGCCCGCGACAGGAAACGCCCCAAAGCGCAACGTGGACACATCCAAATTTTTGAAAGAAAACAGAGGTGTTTTTTGCGAAGTGCCTACCTGTAGATTTTGGCCTCTAGCTCATCCGGCACCTAGGGAAACCTACCAAACCTGTGCATTTCTGAAAACTAGAGACCTAGGGGAATCCAAGATGGGGTGACTTGTGGGGCTCGGACCAGGTTCTGTTACCCAGAATCCTTTGCAAACCTCAAAATTTGGCTAAAAAAACACATGTTCCTCACATTTCTGTGGCAGAAAGTTCTGGAATCTGAGAGGAGCCACAAATTTCCTTCCACCCAGCGTTCCCCTACGTCTCCCGATAAAAATGATACCTCACTTGTGTGGGTAGGCCTAGCGCCCGCGACAGGAAACGCCCCAAAGCGCAACGTGGACACATCCAAATTTTTGAAAGAAAACAGAGGTGTTTTTTGCGAAGTGCCTACCTGTAGATTTTGGCCTCTAGCTCATCCGGCACCTAGGGAAACCTACCAAACCTGTGCATTTCTGAAAACTAGAGACCTAGGGGAATCCAAGATGGGGTGACTTGTGGGGCTCGGACCAGGTTCTGTTACCCAGAATCCTTTGCAAACCTCAAAATTTGGCTAAAAAAACACATGTTCCTCACATTTCTGTGGCAGAAAGTTCTGGAATCTGAGAGGAGCCACAAATTTCCTTCCACCCAGCATTCCCCCAAGTCTCCTGATACAAATGATACCTCACTTGTGTGGGTAGGCCTAGAGCCCGTGACAGGAAACGCCCCAAAGCGCAACGTGGACACATCCACATTTTTGAAAGAAAACAGAGGTGTTTTTTGCGAAGTGCCTACCTGTAGATTTTGGCCTCTAGCTCAGCCGGCACCTAGGGAAACCTACCAAACCTGTGCATTTCTGAAAACTAGAGACCTAGGGGAATCCAAGATGGGGTGACTTGTGGGGCTCGGACCAGGTTCTGTTACCCAGAATCCTTTGCAAACCTCAAAATTTGGCTAAAAAAACACATGTTCCTCACGTTTCTGTGGCAGAAAGTTCTGGAATCTGAGAGGAGCCACAAATTTCCTTCCACCCAGCGTTCCCCTACGTCTCCCGATAAAAATGATACCTCACTTTTGTGGGTAGGCCTAGCGCCCGCGACAGGAAACGCCCCAAAGCGCAACGTGGACACATCCAAATTTTTGAAAGAAAACAGAGGTGTTTTTTGCGAAGTGCCTACCTGTAGATTTTGGCCTCTAGCTCATCCGGCACCTAGGGAAACCTACCAAACCTGTGCATTTCTGAAAACTAGAGACCTAGGGGAATCCAAGATGGGGTGACTTGTGGGGCTCGGACCAGGTTCTGTTACCCAGAATCCTTTGCAAACCTCAAAATTTGGCTAAAAAAACACATGTTCCTCACATTTCTGTGGCAGAAAGTTCTGGAATCTGAGAGGAGCCACAAATTTCCTTCCACCCAGCATTCCCCCAAGTCTCCCGATACAAATGATACCTCACTTGTGTGGGTAGGCCTAGCGCCCGCGACAGGAAACGCCCCAAAGCGCAACGTGGACACATCCAAATTTTTGAAAGAAAACAGAGGTGTTTTTTGCAAAGTGCCTACCTGTAGATTTTGGCCTCTAGCTCAGCCTGAACCTAGGGAAACCTACCAAACCTGTGCATTTCTGAAAACTAGAGACCTAGGGGAATCCAAGATGGGGTGACTTGTGGGGCTCGGACCAGGTTCTGTTACCCAGAATCCTTTGCAAACCTCACAATTTGGCTAAAAAAACACTTGTTCCTCATATTTCTGTGGCAGAAAGTTCTGGAATCTGAGAGGAGCCACAAATTTCCTTCCACCCAGCGTTCCCCTACGTCTCCCGATAAAAATGATACCTCACTTGTGTGGTTAGGCCTAGCGCCCGCGACAGGAAACGCCCCAAAGCGCAATGTGGACACATCCAAATTTTTAAAAGAAAACAGAGGTGTTTTTTGCTAAGTGCCTACCTGTAGATTTTGGCCTCTAGCTCATCTGGCACCTAGGGAAACCTACCAAACCTGTGCATTTCTGAAAACTAAAGACCTAGGGTAATCCAAGATGGGGTGACTTGTGGGGCTCGGACCAGGTTCTGTTACCCAGAATCCTTTGCAAACCTCAAAATTTGGCTAAAAAAACACATGTTCCTCACATTTCTGTGGCAGAAAGTTCTGGAATCTGAGAGGAGCCACAAATTTCCTTCCACCCAGCGTTCCCCGACGTCTCCCGATAAAAATGATACCTCACTTGTGTGGGTAGGCCTAGCGCCCGCGACAGGAAACGCCCCAAAGCGCAACATGGACACATCCAAATTTTTGAAAGAAAACAGAGGTGTTTTTTGCGAAGTGCCTACCTGTAGATTTTGGCCTCTAGCTCATCCGGCACCTAGGGAAACCTACCAAACCTGTGCATTTCTGAAAACTAGAGACCTAGGGGAATCCAAGATGGGGTGACTTGTGGGGCTCGGACCAGGTTCTGTTACCCAGAATCCTTTGCAAACCTCAAAATTTGGCTAAAAAAACACATGTTCCTCACATTTCTGTGGCAGAAAGTTCTGGAATCTGAGAGGAGCCACAAATTTCCTTCCACCCAGCATTCCCCCAAGTCTCCCGATACAAATGATACCTCACTTGTGTGGGTAGGCCTAGCGCCCGCGACAGGAAACGCCCCAAAGCGCAACGTGGACACATCCAAATTTTTGAAAGAAAACAGAGGTGTTTTTTGCAAAGTGCCTACCTGTAGATTTTTGGCCTCTAGCTCAGCCTGCACCTAGGGAAACCTACCAAACCTGTGCATTTCTGAAAACTAGACACCTAGGGGAATCCAAGATGGGGTGACTTGTGGGGCTCGGACCAGGTTCTGTTACCCAGAATCCTTTGCAAACCTCAAAATTTGGCTAAAAAAACACATGTTCCTCACATTTCTGTGGCAGAAAGTTCTGGAATCTGAGAGGAGCCACAAATTTCCTTCCACCCAGCCTTCCCCCAAGCCTCCCGATAAAAATGATACCTCACTTGTGTGGGTAGGCCTAGCGCCCGCGACAGGAAACGCCCCAAAGCGCAACGTGGACACATCCAAATTTTTTAAAGAAAACAGAGGTGTTTTTTGCGAAGTGCCTACCTGTAGATTTTGGCCTCTAGCTCATCCGGCACCTAGGGAAACCTACCAAACCTGTGCATTTCTGAAAACTAGAGACCTAGGGGAATCCAAGATGGGGTGACTTGTGGGGCTCGGACCAGGTTCTGTTACCCAGAATCCTTTGCAAACCTCAAAATTTGGCTAAAAAAACACATGTTCCTCACATTTCTGTGGCAGAAAGTTCTGGAATCTGAGAGGAGCCACAAATTTCCTTCCACCCAGCATTCCCCCAAGTCTCCTGATACAAATGATACCTCACTTGTGTGGGTAGGCCTAGAGCCCGCAACAGGAAACGCCCCAAAGCGCAACGTGGACACATCCAAATTTTTGAAAGAAAACGGAGGTGTTTTTTTGCAAAGTGCCTACCTGTAGATTTTGGCCTCTAGCTCAGCCTGCACCTAGGGAAACCTACCAAACCTGTGCATTTCTGAAAACTAGAGACCTAGGGGAATCCAAGATGGGGTGACTTGTGGGGCTCGGACCAGGTTCTGTTACCCAGAATCCTTTGCAAACCTCAACATTTGGCTAAAAAAAAACTTGTTCCTCACATTTCTGTGGCAGAAAGTACTGGAATCTGAGAGGAGCCACAAATTTCCTTCCAACCAGCGTTCCCCCAAGTCTCCCGATAAAAATGATACCTCACTTGTGTGGGTAGGCCTAGCGCCCGCGACAGGAAACGCCCCAAAGCGCAACGTGGCACATCCAAATTTTTGAAAGAAAACAGAGGGGTTTTTTGCGAAGTGGCTACCTGTAGATTTTGGCCTCTAGCTCAGCCGGCACCTAGGGAAACCTACCAAACCTGTCCATTTCTGAAAACTAGAGACCTAGGGGAATCCAAGATGGGGTGACTTGTGGGGCTCGGACCAGGTTCTGTTACCCAGAATCCTTTGCAAACCTCAAAATTTGGCTAAAAAAACACATGTTCCTCACATTTCTGGGGCAGAAAGTTCTGGAATCTCAGAGGAGCCACAAATTTCCTTCCACCCAGCGTTCCCCTACGTCTCCCGATAAAAATGATACCTCACTTTTGTGGGTAGGCCTAGCGCCCGCGACAGGAAACGCCCCAAAGCGCAACGTGGACACATCCAAATTTTTGAAAGAAAACAGAGGTGTTTTTTGCGAAGTGCCTACCTGTAGATTTTGGACTCTAGCTCATCCGGCACCTAGGGAAACCTACCAAACCTGTGCATTTCTGAAAACTAGAGACCTAGGGGAATCCAAGATGGGGTGACTTGTGGGGCTCGGACCAGGTTCTGTTACCCAGAATCCTTTGCAAACCTCAAAATTTGGCTAAAAAAAACACATGTTCCTCACATTTCTGTGGCAGAAAGTTCTGGAATCTGAGAGGAGCCACAAATTTCCTTCCACCCAGCATTCCCCCAAGTCTCCCGATACAAATGATACCTCACTTGTGTGGGTAGGCCTAGCGCCCGCGACATTAAACGCCCCAAAGCGCAACGTGGACACATCCAAATTTTTCAAAGAAAACAGAGGTGTTTTTTGCAAAGTGCCTACCTGTAGATTTTGGCCTCTAGCTCAGTCTGCACCTAGGGAAACCTACCAAACCTGTGCATTTCTGAAAACTAGAGACCTAGGGGAATCCAAGATGGCGTGACTTTTGGGGCTCAGACCAGGTTCTGTTACCCAGAATCCTTTGCAAACCTCACAATTTGGCTAAAAAAACACTTGTTCCTCATATTTCTGTGGCAGAAAGTTCTGGAATCTGAGAGGAGCCACAAATTTCCTTCCACCCAGCGTTCCCCTACGTCTCCCGATAAAAATGATACCTCACTTGTGTGGGTAGGCCTAGCGCCCGCGACAAGAAACGCCCCAAAGCGCAACGTGGACACATCCAAATTTTTTAAAGAAAACAGAGGTGTTTTTTGCTAAGTGCCTACCTGTAGATTTTGGCCTCTAGCTCATCTGGCACCTACGGAAACCTACCAATCCTGTGCATTTCTGAAAACTAGAGACCTAGGGGAATCCAAGATGGGGTGACTTGTGGGGCTCGGACCAAGTTCTGTTACCCAGAATCCTTTGCAAACCTCAAAATTTGGCTAAAAAAACACATGTTCCTCACATTTCTGTGGCAGAAAGTTCTGGAATCTGAGAGGAGCCACAAATTTCCTTCCATCCAGCGTTACCCCAAGTCTCCCGATAAAAATGATACCTCACTTGTGTGGGTAGGCCTAGCGCCCGCGACAGGAAACGCCCCAAAGCGCAACGTGGAGACATCCAAATTTTTGAAAGAAAACAGAGGTGTTTTTTGCAAAGTGCCTACCTGTAGATTTTGGCCTCTAGCTCAGCCGGCACCTAGGGAAACCTACCAAACCTGTGCATTTCTGAAAACTAGAGACCTAGGGGAATCCAAGATGGGGTGACTTGTGGGGCTCGGACCAGGTTCTGTTACCCAGAATCCTTTGCAAACCTCAAAATTTGGCTAAAAAAAACACATGTTCCTCACATTTCTGTGGCAGAAAGTTCTGGAATCTGAGAGGAGCCACAAATTTCCTTCCACCCAGCGTTCCCCCAAGTCTCCCGATACAAATGATACCTCACTTGTGTGGGTAGGCTTAGCGCCCACGACAGGAAACGCCCCAAAGCGCAATGTGGACACATCCAAATTTTTGAAAGAAAACAGAGGTGTTTTTTGCGAAGTGCCTACCTGTAGATTTTGGCCTCTAGCTCATCCGGCACCTAGGGAAACCTACCAAACCTGTGCATTTCTGAAAACTAGAGACCTAGGGGAATCCAAGATGGGGTGACTTGTGGGGCTCGGACCAGGTTCTGTTACCCAGAATCCTTTGCAAACCTCAAAATTTGGCTAAAAAAACACATGTTCCTCACATTTCTGTGGCAGAAAGTTCTGGAATCTGAGAGGAGCCACAAATTTCCTTCCACCCAGCATTCCCCCAAGTCTCCTGATACAAATGATACCTCACTTGTGTGGGTAGGCCTAGCGCCCGCGACAGGAAACGCCCCAAAGCGCAACGTGGACACATCCAAATTTTTGAAAGAAAACAGAGGTGTTTTTTGCAAAGTGCCTACCTGTAGATTTTGGCCTCTAGCTCAGCCTGCACCTAGGGAAACCTACCAAACCTGTGCATTTCTGAAAACCAGAGACCTAGGGTAATCCAAGATGGGGTGACTTGTGGGGCTCGGACCAGGTTCTGTTACCCAGAATCCTTTGCAAACCTCAAAATTTGGCTAAAAAAACACATGTTCCTCACATTTCTGTGGCAGAAAGTTCTGGAATCTGAGAGGAGCCACAAATTTCCTTCCACCCAGCGTTCCTCTACGTCTCCCGATAAAAATGATACCTCACTTGTGTGGGTAGGCCTAGCGCCCGCGACAGGAAACGCCCCAAAGCGCAACATGGACACATCCAAATTTTTTAAAGAAAACAGAGGTGTTTTTTGCGAAGTGCCTACCTGTAGATTTTGGCCTCTAGCTCATCTGGCACCTAGGGAAACCTACCAAACCTGTGCATTTCTGAAAACTAGAGACCTAGGGGAATCCAAGATGGGGTGACTTGTGGGGCTCGGACCAGGTTCTGTTACCCAGAATCCTTTGCAAACCTCAAAATTTGGCTAAAAAAACACATGTTCCTCACATTTCTGTGGCAGAAAGTTCTGGAATCTGAGAGGAGCCACAAATTTCCTTCCACCCAGCATTCCCCCCAGTCTCCTGATACAAATGATACCTCACTTGTGTGGGTAGGCCTAGCGCCCGCGACAGGAAACGCCCCAAAGCTCAACGTGGACACATCCAAATTTTTGAAAGAAAACAGAGGTGTTTTTTGCAAAGTGCCTACCTGTAGATTTTGGCCTCTAGCTCAGCCTGCACCTAGGGAAACCTACCAAACCTGTGCATTTCTGAAAACTAGAGACCTAGGGGAATCCAAGATGGGGTGACTTGTGGGGCTCGGACCAGGTTCTGTTACCCAGAATCCTTTGCAAACCTCACAATTTGGCTAAAAAAACACTTGTTCCTCATATTTCTGTGGCAGAAAGTTCTGGAATCTGAGAGGAGCCACAAATTTCCTTCCACCCAGCGTTCCCCTACGTCTCCCGATAAAAATGATACCTCACTTGTGTGGGTAGGCCTAGCGCCCGCGACAGAAAACGCCCCAAAGTGCAACGTGGACACATCCAAATTTTTGAAAGAAAACAGAGGTGTTTTTTGCTAAGTGCCTACCTGTAGATTTTGGCCTCTATCTCATCTGGCACCTAGGGAAACCTACCAAACCTGTGCATTTCTGAAAACTAGAGACCTAGGGGAATCCAAGATGGGGTGACTTGTGGGGCTCGGACCAGGTTCTGTTACCCAGAATCCTTTGCAAACCTCAAAATTTGGCTAAAAAAACACGTTCCTCACATTTCTGTGGCAGAAAGTTCTGGAATCTGAGAGGAGCTGCAAATTTCCTTCCACCCAGCGTTCCCCTACGTCTCCCGATAAAAATGATACCTCACTTGTGTGGGTAGGCCTAGCGCCCGCGACAGGAAACGCCCCAAAGCGCAACATGGACACATCCAAATTTTTGAAAGAAAACAGAGGTGTTTTTTGCGAAGTGCCTACCTGTAGATTTTGGCCTCTAGCTCATCCGGCACCTAGGGAAACCTACCAAACCTGTGCATTTCTGAAAACTAGAGACCTAGGGGAATCCAAGATGGGGTGACTTGTGGGGCTCGGACCAGGTTCTGTTACCCAGAATCCTTTGCAAACCTCAAAATTTGGCTAAAAAAACACATGTTCCTCACACTTCTGTGGCAGAAAGTTCTGGAATCTGAGAGGAGCCACAAATTTCCTTCCACCCAGCGTTCCCCCAAGTCTCCCGATAAAAATGATACCTCACTTGTGTGGGTAGGCCTAGCGCCCGCGACAGGAAACGCCCCAAAGCGCAACGTGGACACATCCAAATTTTTTAAAGAAAACAGGTGTTTTTTGCAAAGTGCCTACCTGTAGATTTTGGCCTCTAGCTCAGCCGGCACCTAGGGAAACCTACCAAACCTGTGCATTTCTAAAAACTAGAGACCTAGGGGAATCCAAGATGGGGTGACTTGTGGGGCTCGGACCAGGTTCAGTTACCCAGAATCCTTTGCAAACCTCAAAATTTGGCTAAAAAAACACATGTTCCTCACATTTCTGTGGCAGAAAGTTCTGGAATCTGAGAGGAGCCACAAATTTCCTTCCACCCAGCGTTCCCCTACGTCTCCCAATAAAAATGATACCTCACTTGTGTGGGTAGGCCTAGCGCCCGCGACAGGAAACGCCCCAAAGCGCAACGTGGACACATCCAAATTTTTGAAAGAAAACAGAGGTGTTTTTTGCGAAGTGCCTACCTGTAGATTTTGGCCTCTAGCTCATCCGGCACCTAGGGAAACCTACCAAACCTGTGCATTTCTGAAAACTAGAGACCTAGGGAAATCCAAGATGGGGTGACTTGTGGGGCTCGGACCAGGTTCTGTTACCCAGAATCCTTTGCAAACCTCAAAATTTGGCTAAAAAAACACATGTTCCTCACATTTCTGTGGCAGAAAGTTCTGGAATCTGAGAAGAGCCACAAATTTCCTTCCACCCAGCATTCCCCCAAGTCTCCTGATACAAATGATACCTCACTTGTGTGGGTAGGCCTAGAGCCCGCGACAGGAAACGCCCCAAAGCGCAACGTGGACACATCCAAATTTTTGAAAGAAAACAGGTGTTTTTTGCAAAGTGCCTACCTGTAGATTTTGGCCTCTAGCTCAGCCGGCACCTAGGGAAACCTACCAAACCTGTGCATTTCTAAAAACTAGAGACCTAGGGGAATCCAAGATGGGGTGACTTGTGGGGCTCGGACCAGGTTCAGTTACCCAGAACCCTTTGCAAACCTCAAAATTTGGCTAAAAAAACACATGTTCCTCACATTTCTGTGGCAGAAAGTTCTGGAATCTGAGAGGAGCCACAAATTTCCTTCCACCCAGCGTTCCCCTACGTCTCCCGATAAAAATGATACCTCACTTGTGTGGGTAGGCCTAGCGCCCGCGACAGGAAACGCCCCAAAGCGCAACGTGGACACATCCAAATTTTTGAAAGAAAACAGAGGTGTTTTTTGCGAAGTGCCTACCTGTAGATTTTGGCCTCTAGCTCATCCGGCACCTAGGGAAACCTACCAAACCTGTGCATTTCTGAAAACTAGAGACCTAGGGGAATCCAAGATGGGGTGACTTGTGGGGCTCGGACCAGGTTCTGTTACCCAGAATCCTTTGCAAACCTCAAAATTTGGCTAAAAAAACACTTGTTCCTCACATTTCTGTGGCAGAAAGTTCTGGAATCTGAGAGGAGCCACAAATTTCCTTCCAACCAGCGTTCCCTTCAAGTCTCCCGATAAAAAAGATACCTCACTTGTGTGGGTAGGCCTAGCGCCCGCGACAGGAAACGCCCTAAAGCGCAACGTGGCACATCCAAATTTTTGAAAGAAAACAGAGGTGTTTTTTGCGAAGTGCCTACCTGTAGATTTTGGCCTCTAGCTCAGCCGGCACCTAGGGAAACCTACCAAAGCTGTGCATTTCTGAAAACTAGAGACCTAGGGGAATCCAAGATGGGGTGACTTGTGGGGCTCGGACCAGGTTCTGTTACCCAGAATCCTTTGCAAACCTCAAAATTTGGCTAAAAAAACACATGTTCCTCACATTTCTGTGGCAGAAAGTTCTGGAATCTGAGAGGAGCCACAAATTTCCTTCCACCCAGCGTTCCCCTACGTCTCCCGATAAAAATGATACCTCACTTTTGTGGGTAGGCCTAGCGCCCGCGACAGGAAACGCCCCAAAGCGCAACGTGGACACATCCAAATTTTTGAAAGAAAACAGAGGTGTTTTTTGCGAAGTGCCTACCTGTAGATTTTGGCCTCTAGCTCATCCGGCACCTAGGGAAACCTACCAAACCTGTGCATTTCTGAACACTAGAGACCTAGGGGAATCCAAGATGGGGTGACTTGTGGGGCTCGGACCAGGTTCTGTTACCCAGAATCCTTTGCAAACCTCAAAATTTGGCAAAAAAAACACATGTTCCTCACATTTCTGTGGCAGAAAGTTCTGGAATCTGAGAGGAGCCACAAATTTCCTTCCACCCAGCATTCCCCCAAGTCTCCCGATAAAAATGATACCTCACTTGTGTGGGTAGGCCTAGCGCCCGCGACAGGAAACGCCCCAAAGCGCAACGTGGACACATCCAAATTTTTGAAAGAAAACAGAGGTGTTTTTTGCGAAGTGCCTACCTGTAGATTTTGGCCTCTAGCTCATCCGGCACCTAGGGAAACCTACCAAACCTGTGCATTTCTGAAAACTAGAGACCTAGGGGAATCCAAGATGGGGTGACTTGTGGGGCTCGGACCAGGTTCTGTTACCCAGAATCCTTTGCAAACCTCAAAATTTGGCTAAAAAAAACACTTGTTCCTCACATTTCTGTGGCAGAAAGTTCTGGAATCTGAGAGGAGCCACAAATTTCCTTCCAACCAGCGTTCCCCCAAGTCTCCCGATAAAAAAGATACCTCACTTGTGTGGGTAGGCCTAGCGCCCGCGACAGGAAACGCCCCAAAGCGCAACGTGGCACATCCAAATTTTTGAAAGAAAACAGAGGTGTTTTTTGCGAAGTGCCTACCTGTAGATTTTGGCCTCTAGCTCAGCCGGCACCTAGGGAAACCTACCAAACCTGTGCATTTCTGAAAACTAGAGACCTAGGGGAATCCAAGATGGGGTGACTTGTGGGGCTCGGACCAGGTTCTGTTACCCAGAATCCTTTGCAAACCTCAAAATTTGGCTAAAAAAACACATGTTCCTCACATTTCTGTGGCAGAAAGTTCTGGAATCTGAGAGGAGCCACAAATTTCCTTCCACCCAGCGTTCCCCTACGTCTCCCGATAAAAATGATACCTCACTTTTGTGGGTAGGCCTAGCGCCCGCGACAGGAAACGCCCCAAAGCGCAACGTGGACACATCCAAATTTTTGAAAGAAAACAGAGGTCTTTTTTGCGAAGTGCCTACCTGTAGATTTTGGCCTCTAGCTCATCCGGCACCTAGGGAAACCTACCAAACCTGTGCATTTCTGAAAACTAGAGACCTAGGGGAATCCAAGATGGGGTGACTTGTGGGGCTCGGACCAGGTTCTGTTACCCAGAATCCTTTGCAAACCTCAAAATTTGGCAAAAAAAACACATGTTCCTCACATTTCTGTGGCAGAAAGTTCTGGAATCTGAGAGGAGCCACAAATTTCCTTCCACCCAGCATTCCCCCAAGTCTCCCGATACAAATGATACCTCACTTGTGTGGGTAGGCCTAGCGCCCGCGACAGGAAATGCCCCAAAGCGCAACGTGGACACATCCAAATTTTTGAAAGAAAACAGAGGTGTTTTTTGCAAAGTGCCTACATGTAAATTTTGGCCTCTAGCTCAGCCTGCACCTAGGGAAACCTACCAAACCTGTGCATTTCTGAAAACTAGAGACCTAGGGGAATCCAAGATGGGGTGACTTGTGGGGCTCGGACCAGGTTCTGTTACCCAGAATCCTTTGCAAACCTCACAATTTGGCTAAAAAAACACTTGTTCCTCATATTTCTGTGGCAGAAAGTTCTGGAATCTGAGAGGAGCCACAAATTTCCTTCCACCCTGCGTTCCCCTACGTCTCCCGATAAAAATGATACCTCACTTGTGTGGGTAGGCCTAGCGCCCGCGACAGGAAACGCCCCAAAGTGCAACGTGGACACATCCAAATTTTGGAAAGAAAACAGAGGTGTTTTTTGCTAAGTGCCTACCTGTAGATTTTGACCTCTAGCTCATCTGGCACCTAGGAAAACCTACCAAACCTGTGCATTTCTGAAAACTAGAGACCTAGGGGAATCCAAGATGGGGTGACTTGTGGGGCTCGGACCAGGTTCTGTTACCCAGAATCCTTTGCAAACCTCAAAATTTGGCTAAAAAAACACATGTTCCTCACATTTCTGTGGCAGAAAGTTCTGGAATCTGAGAGGAGCCGCAAATTTCCTTCCACCCAGCGTTCCCCTACGTCTCCCGATAAAAATGATACCTCACTTGTGTGGGTAGGCCTAGCGCCCGCGACAGGAAACGCCCCAAAGCGCAACATGGACACATCCAAATTTTTGAAAGAAAACAGAGGTGTTTTTTGCGAAGTGCCTACCTGTAGATTTTGGCCTCTAGCTCATCCGGCACCTAGGGAAACCTACCAAACCTGTGCATTTCTGAAAACTAGAGACCTAGGGGAATCCAAGATGGGGTGACTTGTGGGGCTCGGACCAGGTTCTGTTACCCAGAATCCTTTGCAAACCTCAAAATTTGGCTAAAAAAACACATGTTCCTCACATTTCTGTGGCAGAAAGTTCTGGAATCTGAGAGGATCCGCAAATTTCCTTCCACCCAGCGTTCCCCTACGTCTCCCGATAAAAATGATACCTCACTTGTGTGGGTAGGCCTAGCGCCCGCGACAGGAAACGCCCCAAAGCGCAACATGGACACATCCAAATTTTTGAAAGAAAACAGAGGTGTTTTTTGCGAAGTGCCTACCTGTAGATTTTGGCCTCTAGCTCATCCGGCACCTAGGGAAACCTACCAAACCTGTGCATTTCTGAAAACTAGAGACCTAGGGGAATCCAAGATGGGGTGACTTGTGGGGCTCGGACCAGGTTCTGTTACCCAGAATCCTTTGCAAACCTCAAAATTTGGCTAAAAAAACACATGTTCCTCACATTTCTGTGGCAGAAAGTTCTGGAATCTGAGAGGAGCCACAAATTTCCTTCCACCCAGCGTTCCCCTACGTCTCCCGATAAAAATGATACCTCACTTGTGTGGGTAGGCCTAGCGCCCGCGACAGGAAACGCCCCAAAGCGCAACGTGGACACATCCAAATTTTTGAAAGAAAACAGAGGTGTTTTTTGCGAAGTGCCTACCTGTAGATTTTGGCCTCTAGCTCATCCGGCACCTAGGGAAACCTACCAAACCTGTGCATTTCTGAAAACTAGAGACCTAGGGGAATCCAAGATGGGGTGACTTGTGGGGCTCGGACCAGGTTCTGTTACCCAGAATCCTTTGCAAACCTCACAATTTGGCTAAAAAAACACTTGTTCCTCATATTTCTGTGGCAGAAAGTTCTGGAATCTGAGAGGAGCCACAAATTTCCTTCCACCCTGCGTTCCCCTACGTCTCCCGATAAAAATGATACCTCACTTGTGTGGGTAGGCCTAGCGCCCGCGACAGGAAACGCCCCAAAGTGCAAAGTGGACACATCCAAATTTTTGAAAGAAAACAGAGGTGTTTTTTGCTAAGTGCCTACCTGTAGATTTTGACCTCTAGCTCATCTGGCACCTAGGAAAACCTACCAAACCTGTGCATTTCTGAAAACTAGAGACCTAGGGGAATCCAAGATGGGGTGACTTGTGGGGCTCGGACCAGGTTCTGTTACCCAGAATCCTTTGCAAACCTCAAAATTTGGCTAAAAAAACACATGTTCCTCACATTTCTGTGGCAGAAAGTTCTGGAATCTGAGAGGAGCCGCAAATTTCCTTCCACCCAGCGTTCCCCTACGTCTCCCGATAAAAATGATACCTCACTTGTGTGGGTAGGCCTAGCGCCCGCGACAGGAAACGCCCCAAAGCGCAACATGGACACATCCAAATTTTTGAAAGAAAACAGAGGTGTTTTTTGCAAAGTGCCTACCTGTAGATTTTGGCCTCTAGCTCATCCGGCACCTAGGGAAACCTACCAAACCTGTGCATTTCTGAAAACTAGAGACCTAGGGGAATCCAAGATGGGGTGACTTGTGGGGCTCGGACCAGGTTCTGTTACCCAGAATCCTTTGCAAACCTCAAAATTTGGCTAAAAAAACACATGTTCCTCACATTTCTGTGGCAGAAAGTTCTGGAATCTGAGAGGAGCCACAAATTTCCTTCCACCCAGCGTTCCCCTACGTCTCCCGATAAAAATGATACCTCACTTGTGTGGGTAGGCCTAGCGCCCGCGACAGGAAACGCCCCAAAGCGCAACGTGGACACATCCAAATTTTTGAAAGAAAACAGAGGTGTTTTTTGCGAAGTGCCTACCTGTAGATTTTGGCCTCTAGCTTATCCGGCACCTAGGGAAACCTACCAAACCTGTGCATTTCTGAAAACTAGAGACCTAGGGGAATCCAAGATGGGGTGACTTGTGGGGCTCGGACCAGGTTCTGTTACCCAGAATCCTTTGCAAACCTCAAAATTTGGCTAAAAAAACACATGTTCCTCACATTTCTGTGGCAGAAAGTTCTGGAATCTGAGAGGAGCCACAAATTTCCTTCCACCCAGCGTTCCCCTACGTCTCCCGATAAAAATGATACCTCACTTGTGTGGGTAGGCCTAGCGCCCGCGACAGGAAACGCCCCAAAGCGCAACGTGGACACATCCAAATTTTTGAAAGAAAACAGAGGTGTTTTTTGCGAAGTGCCTACCTGTAGATTTTGGCCTCTAGCTCATCCGGCACCTAGGGAAACCTACCAAACCTGTGCATTTCTGAAAACTAGAGACCTAGGGGAATCCAAGATGGGGTGACTTGTGGGGCTCGGACCAGGTTCTGTTACCCAGAATCCTTTGCAAACCTCAAAATTTGGCTAAAAAAACACATGTTCCTCACATTTCTGTGGCAGAAAGTTCTGGAATCTGAGAGGAGCCACAAATTTCCTTCCACCCAGCATTCCCCCAAGTCTCCTGATACAAATGATACCTCACTTGTGTGGGTAGGCCTAGAGCCCGCGACAGGAAACGCCCCAAAGCGCAACGTGGACACATCCACATTTTTGAAAGAAAACAGAGGTGTTTTTTGCGAAGTGCCTACCTGTAGATTTTGGCCTCTAGCTCAGCCGGCACCTAGGGAAACCTACCAAACCTGTGCATTTCTGAAAACTAGAGACCTAGGGGAATCCAAGATGGGGTGACTTGTGGGGCTCGGACCAGGTTCTGTTACCCAGAATCCTTTGCAAACCTCAAAATTTGGCTAAAAAAACACATGTTCCTCACGTTTCTGTGGCAGAAAGTTCTGGAATCTGAGAGGAGCCACAAATTTCCTTCCACCCAGCGTTCCCCTACGTCTCCCGATAAAAATGATACCTCACTTTTGTGGGTAGGCCTAGCGCCCGCGACAGGAAACGCCCCAAAGCGCAACGTGGACACATCCAAATTTTTGAAAGAAAACAGAGGTGTTTTTTGCGAAGTGCCTACCTGTAGATTTTGGCCTCTAGCTCATCCGGCACCTAGGGAAACCTACCAAACCTGTGCATTTCTGAAAACTAGAGACCTAGGGTAATCCAAGATGGGGTGACTTGTGGGGCTCGGACCAGGTTCTGTTACCCAGAATCCTTTGCAAACCTCAAAATTTGGCTAAAAAAACACATGTTCCTCACATTTCTGTGGCAGAAAGTTCTGGAATCTGAGAGGAGCCACAAATTTCCTTCCACCCAGCATTCCCCCAAGTCTCCCGATACAAATGATACCTCACTTGTGTGGGTAGGCCTAGCGCCCGCGACAGGAAACGCCCCAAAGCGCAACGTGGACACATCCAAATTTTTGAAAGAAAACAGAGGTGTTTTTTGCAAAGTGCCTACCTGTAGATTTTGGCCTCTAGCTCAGCCTGAACCTAGGGAAACCTACCAAACCTGTGCATTTCTGAAAACTAGAGACCTAGGGGAATCCAAGATGGGGTGACTTGTGGGGCTCGGACCAGGTTCTGTTACCCAGAATCCTTTGCAAACCTCACAATTTGGCTAAAAAAATACTTGTTCCTCATATTTCTGTGGCAGAAAGTTCTGGAATCTGAGAGGAGCCACAAATTTCCTTCCACCCAGCGTTCCCCTACGTCTCCCGATAAAAATGATACCTCACTTGTGTGGTTAGGCCTAGCGCCCGCGACAGGAAACGCCCCAAAGCGCAACGTGGACACATCCAAATTTTTAAAAGAAAACAGAGGTGTTTTTTGCTAAGTGCCTACCTGTAGATTTTGGCCTCTAGCTCATCTGGCACCTAGGGAAACCTACCAAACCTGTGCATTTCTGAAAACTAAAGACCTAGGGTAATCCAAGATGGGGTGACTTGTGGGGCTCGGACCAGGTTCTGTTACCCAGAATCCTTTGCAAACCTCAAAATTTGGCTAAAAAAACACATGTTCCTCACATTTCTGTGGCAGAAAGTTCTGGAATCTGAGAGGAGCCACAAATTTCCTTCCACCCAGCGTTCCCCTACGTCTCCCGATAAAAATGATACCTCACTTGTGTGGGTAGGCCTAGCGCCCGCGACAGGAAACGCCCCAAAGCGCAACATGGACACATCCAAATTTTTTAAAGAAAACAGAGGTGTTTTTTGCGAAGTGCCTACCTGTAGATTTTGGCCTCTAGCTCATCTGGCACCTAGGGAAACCTACCAAACCTGTGCATTTCTGAAAACTAGAGACCTAGGGGAATCCAAGATGGGGTGACTTGTGGGGCTCGGACCAGGTTCTGTTACCCAGAATCCTTTGCAAACCTCAAAATTTGGCTAAAAAAACACATGTTCCTCACATTTCTGTGGCAGAAAGTTCTGGAATCTGAGAGGAGCCACAAATTTCCTTCCACCCAGCATTCCCCCAAGTCTCCTGATACAAATGATACCTCACTTGTGTGGGTAGGCCTAGCGCCCGCGACAGGAAACGCCCCAAAGCTCAACGTGGACACATCCAAATTTTTGAAAGAAAACAGAGGTGTTTTTTGCAAAGTGCCTACCTGTAGATTTTGGCCTCTAGCTCAGCCTGCACCTAGGGAAACCTACCAAACCTGTGCATTTCTGAAAACTAGAGACCTAGGGGAATCCAAGATGGGGTGACTTGTGGGGCTCGGACCAGGTTCTGTTACCCAGAATCCTTTGCAAACCTCAAAATTTGGCTAAAAAAACACATGTTCCTCACATTTCTGTGGCAGAAAGTTCTGGAATCTGAGAGGAGCCACAAATTTCCTTCCACCCAGCCTTCCCCCAA
This sequence comes from Pleurodeles waltl, assembly GCF_031143425.1. Taxonomy (NCBI): domain Eukaryota; kingdom Metazoa; phylum Chordata; class Amphibia; order Caudata; family Salamandridae; genus Pleurodeles; species Pleurodeles waltl. The sequence goes on from NC_090439.1 coordinate 238,235,748, forward strand.
GCCTCCCGATAAAAATGATACCTCACTTGTGTGGGTAGGCCTAGCGCCCGCGACAGGAAACGCCCCAAAGCGCAACGTGGACACATCCAAATTTTTGAAAGAAAACAGAGGTGTTTTTTGCGAAGTGCCTACCTGTAGATTTTGGCCTCTAGCTCATCCGGCACCTAGGGAAACCTACCAAACCTGTGCATTTCTGAAAACTAGAGACCTAGGGGAATCCAAGATGGGGTGACTTGTGGGGCTCGGACCAGGTTCTGTTACCCAGAATCCTTTGCAAACCTCAAAATTTGGCTAAAAAAACACATGTTCCTCACATTTCTGTGGCAGAAAGTTCTGGAATCTGAGAGGAGCCACAAATTTCCTTCCACCCAGCATTCCCCCAAGTCTCCTGATACAAATGATACCTCACTTGTGTGGGTAGGCCTAGAGCCCGCAACAGGAAACGCCCCAAAGCGCAACGTGGACACATCCAAATTTTTGAAAGAAAACGGAGGTGTTTTTTGCAAAGTGCCTACCTGTAGATTTTGGCCTCTAGCTCAGCCTGCACCTAGGGAAACCTACCAAACCTGTGCATTTCTGAAAACTAGAGACCTAGGGGAATCCAAGATGGGGTGACTTGTGGGGCTCGGACCAGGTTCTGTTACCCAGAATCCTTTGCAAACCTCAAAATTTGGCAAAAAAAACACATGTTCCTCACATTTCTGTGGCAGAAAGTTCTGGAATCTGAGAGGAGCCACAAATTTCCTTCCACCCAGCATTCCCCCAAGTCTCCCGATACAAATGATACCTCACTTGTGTGGGTAGGCCTAGCGCCCGCGACAGGAAATGCCCCAAAGCGCAACGTGGACACATCCAAATTTTTGAAAGAAAACAGAGGTGTTTTTTGCAAAGTGCCTACCTGTAAATTTTGGCCTCTAGCTCAGCCTGCACCTAGGGAAACCTACCAAACCTGTGCATTTCTGAAAACTAGAGACCTAGGGGAATCCAAGATGGGGTGACTTGTGGGGCTCGGACCAGGTTCTGTTACCCAGAATCCTTTGCAAACCTCACAATTTGGCTAAAAAAACACTTGTTCCTCATATTTCTGTGGCAGAAAGTTCTGGAATCTGAGAGGAGCCACAAATTTCCTTCCACCCTGCGTTCCCCTACGTCTCCCGATAAAAATGATACCTCACTTGTGTGGGTAGGCCTAGCGCCCGCGACAGGAAACGCCCCAAAGTGCAACGTGGACACATCCAAATTTTGGAAAGAAAACAGAGGTGTTTTTTGCTAAGTGCCTACCTGTAGATTTTGACCTCTAGCTCATCTGGCACCTAGGAAAACCTACCAAACCTGTGCATTTCTGAAAACTAGAGACCTAGGGGAATCCAAGATGGGGTGACTTGTGGGGCTCGGACCAGGTTCTGTTACCCAGAATCCTTTGCAAACCTCAAAATTTGGCTAAAAAAACACATGTTCCTCACATTTCTGTGGCAGAAAGTTCTGGAATCTGAGAGGAGCCGCAAATTTCCTTCCACCCAGCGTTCCCCTACGTCTCCCGATAAAAATGATACCTCACTTGTGTGGGTAGGCCTAGCGCCCGCGACAGGAAACGCCCCAAAGCGCAACATGGACACATCCAAATTTTTGAAAGAAAACAGAGGTGTTTTTTGCGAAGTGCCTACCTGTAGATTTTGGCCTCTAGCTCATCCGGCACCTAGGGAAACCTACCAAACCTGTGCATTTCTGAAAACTAGAGACCTAGGGGAATCCAAGATGGGGTGACTTGTGGGGCTCGGACCAGGTTCTGTTACCCAGAATCCTTTGCAAACCTCAAAATTTGGCTAAAAAAACACATGTTCCTCACATTTCTGTGGCAGAAAGTTCTGGAATCTGAGAGGATCCGCAAATTTCCTTCCACCCAGCGTTCCCCTACGTCTCCCGATAAAAATGATACCTCACTTGTGTGGGTAGGCCTAGCGCCCGCGACAGGAAACGCCCCAAAGCGCAACATGGACACATCCAAATTTTTGAAAGAAAACAGAGGTGTTTTTTGCGAAGTGCCTACCTGTAGATTTTGGCCTCTAGCTCATCCGGCACCTAGGGAAACCTACCAAACCTGTGCATTTCTGAAAACTAGAGACCTAGGGGAATCCAAGATGGGGTGACTTGTGGGGCTCGGACCAGGTTCTGTTACCCAGAATCCTTTGCAAACCTCAAAATTTGGCTAAAAAAACACATGTTCCTCACATTTCTGTGGCAGAAAGTTCTGGAATCTGAGAGGAGCCACAAATTTCCTTCCACCCAGCGTTCCCCTACGTCTCCCGATAAAAATGATACCTCACTTGTGTGGGTAGGCCTAGCGCCCGCGACAGGAAACGCCCCAAAGCGCAACGTGGACACATCCAAATTTTTGAAAGAAAACAGAGGTGTTTTTTGCGAAGTGCCTACCTGTAGATTTTGGCCTCTAGCTCATCCGGCACCTAGGGAAACCTACCAAACCTGTGCATTTCTGAAAACTAGAGACCTAGGGGAATCCAAGATGGGGTGACTTGTGGGGCTCGGACCAGGTTCTGTTACCCAGAATCCTTTGCAAACCTCACAATTTGGCTAAAAAAACACTTGTTCCTCATATTTCTGTGGCAGAAAGTTCTGGAATCTGAGAGGAGCCACAAATTTCCTTCCACCCTGCGTTCCCCTACGTCTCCCGATAAAAATGATACCTCACTTGTGTGGGTAGGCCTAGCGCCCGCGACAGGAAACGCCCCAAAGTGCAAAGTGGACACATCCAAATTTTTGAAAGAAAACAGAGGTGTTTTTTGCTAAGTGCCTACCTGTAGATTTTGACCTCTAGCTCATCTGGCACCTAGGAAAACCTACCAAACCTGTGCATTTCTGAAAACTAGAGACCTAGGGGAATCCAAGATGGGGTGACTTGTGGGGCTCGGACCAGGTTCTGTTACCCAGAATCCTTTGCAAACCTCAAAATTTGGCTAAAAAAACACATGTTCCTCACATTTCTGTGGCAGAAAGTTCTGGAATCTGAGAGGAGCCGCAAATTTCCTTCCACCCAGCGTTCCCCTACGTCTCCCGATAAAAATGATACCTCACTTGTGTGGGTAGGCCTAGCGCCCGCGACAGGAAACGCCCCAAAGCGCAACATGGACACATCCAAATTTTTGAAAGAAAACAGAGGTGTTTTTTGCAAAGTGCCTACCTGTAGATTTTGGCCTCTAGCTCATCCGGCACCTAGGGAAACCTACCAAACCTGTGCATTTCTGAAAACTAGAGACCTAGGGGAATCCAAGATGGGGTGACTTGTGGGGCTCGGACCAGGTTCTGTTACCCAGAATCCTTTGCAAACCTCAAAATTTGGCTAAAAAAACACATGTTCCTCACATTTCTGTGGCAGAAAGTTCTGGAATCTGAGAGGAGCCACAAATTTCCTTCCACCCAGCGTTCCCCTACGTCTCCCGATAAAAATGATACCTCACTTGTGTGGGTAGGCCTAGCGCCCGCGACAGGAAACGCCCCAAAGCGCAACGTGGACACATCCAAATTTTTGAAAGAAAACAGAGGTGTTTTTTGCGAAGTGCCTACCTGTAGATTTTGGCCTCTAGCTTATCCGGCACCTAGGGAAACCTACCAAACCTGTGCATTTCTGAAAACTAGAGACCTAGGGGAATCCAAGATGGGGTGACTTGTGGGGCTCGGACCAGGTTCTGTTACCCAGAATCCTTTGCAAACCTCAAAATTTGGCTAAAAAAACACATGTTCCTCACATTTCTGTGGCAGAAAGTTCTGGAATCTGAGAGGAGCCACAAATTTCCTTCCACCCAGCGTTCCCCTACGTCTCCCGATAAAAATGATACCTCACTTGTGTGGGTAGGCCTAGCGCCCGCGACAGGAAACGCCCCAAAGCGCAACGTGGACACATCCAAATTTTTGAAAGAAAACAGAGGTGTTTTTTGCGAAGTGCCTACCTGTAGATTTTGGCCTCTAGCTCATCCGGCACCTAGGGAAACCTACCAAACCTGTGCATTTCTGAAAACTAGAGACCTAGGGGAATCCAAGATGGGGTGACTTGTGGGGCTCGGACCAGGTTCTGTTACCCAGAATCCTTTGCAAACCTCAAAATTTGGCTAAAAAAACACATGTTCCTCACATTTCTGTGGCAGAAAGTTCTGGAATCTGAGAGGAGCCACAAATTTCCTTCCACCCAGCATTCCCCCAAGTCTCCTGATACAAATGATACCTCACTTGTGTGGGTAGGCCTAGAGCCCGCGACAGGAAACGCCCCAAAGCGCAACGTGGACACATCCACATTTTTGAAAGAAAACAGAGGTGTTTTTTGCGAAGTGCCTACCTGTAGATTTTGGCCTCTAGCTCAGCCGGCACCTAGGGAAACCTACCAAACCTGTGCATTTCTGAAAACTAGAGACCTAGGGGAATCCAAGATGGGGTGACTTGTGGGGCTCGGACCAGGTTCTGTTACCCAGAATCCTTTGCAAACCTCAAAATTTGGCTAAAAAAACACATGTTCCTCACGTTTCTGTGGCAGAAAGTTCTGGAATCTGAGAGGAGCCACAAATTTCCTTCCACCCAGCGTTCCCCTACGTCTCCCGATAAAAATGATACCTCACTTTTGTGGGTAGGCCTAGCGCCCGCGACAGGAAACGCCCCAAAGCGCAACGTGGACACATCCAAATTTTTGAAAGAAAACAGAGGTGTTTTTTGCGAAGTGCCTACCTGTAGATTTTGGCCTCTAGCTCATCCGGCACCTAGGGAAACCTACCAAACCTGTGCATTTCTGAAAACTAGAGACCTAGGGTAATCCAAGATGGGGTGACTTGTGGGGCTCGGACCAGGTTCTGTTACCCAGAATCCTTTGCAAACCTCAAAATTTGGCTAAAAAAACACATGTTCCTCACATTTCTGTGGCAGAAAGTTCTGGAATCTGAGAGGAGCCACAAATTTCCTTCCACCCAGCATTCCCCCAAGTCTCCCGATACAAATGATACCTCACTTGTGTGGGTAGGCCTAGCGCCCGCGACAGGAAACGCCCCAAAGCGCAACGTGGACACATCCAAATTTTTGAAAGAAAACAGAGGTGTTTTTTGCAAAGTGCCTACCTGTAGATTTTGGCCTCTAGCTCAGCCTGAACCTAGGGAAACCTACCAAACCTGTGCATTTCTGAAAACTAGAGACCTAGGGGAATCCAAGATGGGGTGACTTGTGGGGCTCGGACCAGGTTCTGTTACCCAGAATCCTTTGCAAACCTCACAATTTGGCTAAAAAAATACTTGTTCCTCATATTTCTGTGGCAGAAAGTTCTGGAATCTGAGAGGAGCCACAAATTTCCTTCCACCCAGCGTTCCCCTACGTCTCCCGATAAAAATGATACCTCACTTGTGTGGTTAGGCCTAGCGCCCGCGACAGGAAACGCCCCAAAGCGCAACGTGGACACATCCAAATTTTTAAAAGAAAACAGAGGTGTTTTTTGCTAAGTGCCTACCTGTAGATTTTGGCCTCTAGCTCATCTGGCACCTAGGGAAACCTACCAAACCTGTGCATTTCTGAAAACTAAAGACCTAGGGTAATCCAAGATGGGGTGACTTGTGGGGCTCGGACCAGGTTCTGTTACCCAGAATCCTTTGCAAACCTCAAAATTTGGCTAAAAAAACACATGTTCCTCACATTTCTGTGGCAGAAAGTTCTGGAATCTGAGAGGAGCCACAAATTTCCTTCCACCCAGCGTTCCCCTACGTCTCCCGATAAAAATGATACCTCACTTGTGTGGGTAGGCCTAGCGCCCGCGACAGGAAACGCCCCAAAGCGCAACATGGACACATCCAAATTTTTTAAAGAAAACAGAGGTGTTTTTTGCGAAGTGCCTACCTGTAGATTTTGGCCTCTAGCTCATCTGGCACCTAGGGAAACCTACCAAACCTGTGCATTTCTGAAAACTAGAGACCTAGGGGAATCCAAGATGGGGTGACTTGTGGGGCTCGGACCAGGTTCTGTTACCCAGAATCCTTTGCAAACCTCAAAATTTGGCTAAAAAAACACATGTTCCTCACATTTCTGTGGCAGAAAGTTCTGGAATCTGAGAGGAGCCACAAATTTCCTTCCACCCAGCATTCCCCCAAGTCTCCTGATACAAATGATACCTCACTTGTGTGGGTAGGCCTAGCGCCCGCGACAGGAAACGCCCCAAAGCTCAACGTGGACACATCCAAATTTTTGAAAGAAAACAGAGGTGTTTTTTGCAAAGTGCCTACCTGTAGATTTTGGCCTCTAGCTCAGCCTGCACCTAGGGAAACCTACCAAACCTGTGCATTTCTGAAAACTAGAGACCTAGGGGAATCCAAGATGGGGTGACTTGTGGGGCTCGGACCAGGTTCTGTTACCCAGAATCCTTTGCAAACCTCAAAATTTGGCTAAAAAAACACATGTTCCTCACATTTCTGTGGCAGAAAGTTCTGGAATCTGAGAGGAGCCACAAATTTCCTTCCACCCAGCCTTCCCCCAAGCCTCCCGATAAAAATGATACCTCACTTGTGTGGGTAGGCCTAGCGCCCGCGACAGGAAACGCCCCAAAGCGCAACGTGGACACATCCAAATTTTTGAAAGAAAACAGAGGTGTTTTTTGCGAAGTGCCTACCTGTAGATTTTGGCCTCTAGCTCATCCGGCACCTAGGGAAACCTACCAAACCTGTGCATTTCTGAAAACTAGAGACCTAGGGGAATCCAAGATGGGGTGACTTGTGGGGCTCGGACCAGGTTCTGTTACCCAGAATCCTTTGCAAACCTCAAAATTTGGCTAAAAAAACACATGTTCCTCACATTTCTGTGGCAGAAAGTTCTGGAATCTGAGAGGAGCCACAAATTTCCTTCCACCCAGCATTCCCCCAAGTCTCCTGATACAAATGATACCTCACTTGTGTGGGTAGGCCTAGAGCCCGCAACAGGAAACGCCCCAAAGCGCAACGTGGACACATCCAAATTTTTGAAAGAAAACGGAGGTGTTTTTTGCAAAGTGCCTACCTGTAGATTTTGGCCTCTAGCTCAGCCTGCACCTAGGGAAACCTACCAAACCTGTGCATTTCTGAAAACTAGAGACCTAGGGGAATCCAAGATGGGGTGACTTGTGGGGCTCAGACCAGGTTCTGTTACCCAGAATCCTTTGCAAACCTCAAAATTTGGCTAAAAAAACACTTGTTCCTCACATTTCTGTGGCAGAAAGTACTGGAATCTGAGAGGAGCCACAAATTTCCTTCCAACCAGCGTTCCCCCAAGTCTCCCGATAAAAATGATACCTCACTTGTGTGGGTAGGCCTAGCGCCCGCGACAGGAAACGCCCCAAAGCGCAACGTGGCACATCCAAATTTTTCAAAGAAAACAGAGGTGTTTTTTGCAAAGTGCCTACCTGTAGATTTTGGCCTCTAGCTCAGTCTGCACCTAGGGAAACCTACCAAACCTGTGCATTTCTGAAAACTAGAGACCTAGGGGAATCCAAGATGGCGTGACTTTTGGGGCTCAGACCAGGTTCTGTTACCCAGAATCCTTTGCAAACCTCACAATTTGGCTAAAAAAACACTTGTTCCTCATATTTCTGTGGCAGAAAGTTCTGGAATCTGAGAGGAGCCACAAATTTCCTTCCACCCAGCGTTCCCCTACGTCTCCCGATAAAAATGATACCTCACTTGTGTGGGTAGGCCTAACGCCCGCGACAAGAAACGCCCCAAAGCGCAACGTGGACACATCCAAATTTTTTAAAGAAAACAGAGGTGTTTTTTGCTAAGTGCCTACCTGTAGATTTTGGCCTCTAGCTCATCTGGCACCTACGGAAACCTACCAATCCTGTGCATTTCTGAAAACTAGAGACCTAGGGGAATCCAAGATGGGGTGACTTGTGGGGCTCGGACCAAGTTCTGTTACCCAGAATCCTTTGCAAACCTCAAAATTTGGCTAAAAAAACACATGTTCCTCACATTTCTGTGGCAGAAAGTTCTGGAATCTGAGAGGAGCCACAAATTTCCTTCCATCCAGCGTTACCCCAAGTCTCCCGATAAAAATGATACCTCACTTGTGTGGGTAGGCCTAGCGCCCGCGACAGGAAACGCCCCAAAGCGCAACGTGGAGACATCCAAATTTTTGAAAGAAAACAGAGGTGTTTTTTGCAAAGTGCCTACCTGTAGATTTTGGCCTCTAGCTCAGCCGGCACCTAGGGAAACCTACCAAACCTGTGCATTTCTGAAAACTAGAGACCTAGGGGAATCCAAGATGGGGTGACTTGTGGGGCTCGGACCAGGTTCTGTTACCCAGAATCCTTTGCAAACCTCAAAATTTGGCTAAAAAAACACATGTTCCTCACATTTCTGTGGCAGAAAGTTCTGGAATCTGAGAGGAGCCACAAATTTCCTTCCACCCAGCATTCCCCCAAGTCTCCCGATACAAATGATACCTCACTTGTGTGGGTAGGCCTAGCGCCCGCGACAGGAAACGCCCCAAAGCGCAACGTGGACACATCCAAATTTTTGAAAGAAAACAGAGGTGTTTTTTGCAAAGTGCCTACCTGTAGATTTTGGCCTCTAGCTCAGCCTGCACCTAGGGAAACTTACCAAACCTGTGCATTTCTGAAAACCAGAGACCTAGGGTAATCCAAGATGGGGTGACTTGTGGGGCTCGGACCAGGTTCTGTTACCCAGAATACTTTGCAAACCTCAAAATTTGGCTAAAAAAACACATGTTCCTCACATTTCTGTGGCAGAAAGTTCTGGAATCTGAGAGGAGCCACAAATTTCCTTCCACCCAGCGTTCCTCTACGTCTCCCGATAAAAATGATACCTCACTTGTGTGGGTAGGCCTAGCGCCCGCGACAGGAAACGCCCCAAAGCGCAACATGGACACATCCAAATTTTTTAAAGAAAACAGAGGTGTTTTTTGCGAAGTGCCTACCTGTAGATTTTGGCCTCTAGCTCATCTGGCACCTAGGGAAACCTACCAAACCTGTGCATTTCTGAAAACTAGAGACCTAGGGGAATCCAAGATGGGGTGACTTGTGGGGCTCGGACCAGGTTCTGTTACCCAGAATCCTTTGCAAACCTCAAAATTTGGCTAAAAAAACACATGTTCCTCACATTTCTGTGGCAGAAAGTTCTGGAATCTGAGAGGAGCCACAAATTTCCTTCCACCCAGCATTCCCCCTAGTCTCCTGATACAAATGATACCTCACTTGTGTGGGTAGGCCTAGCGCCCGCGACAGGAAACGCCCCAAAGCTCAACGTGGACACATCCAAATTTTTGAAAGAAAACAGAGGTGTTTTTTGCAAAGTGCCTACCTGTAGATTTTGGCCTTTAGCTCAGCCTGCACCTAGGGAAACCTACCAAACCTGTGCATTTCTGAAAACTAGAGACCTAGGGGAATCCAAGATGGGGTGACTTGTGGGGCTCGGACCAGGTTCTGTTACCCAGAATCCTTTGCAAACCTCAAAATTTGGCTAAAAAAACACATGTTCCTCACATTTCTGTGGCAGAAAGTTCTGGAATCTGAGAGGAGCCACAAATTTCCTTCCACCCAGCCTTCCCCCAAGTCTCCCGATAAAAATGATACCTCACTTGTGTGGGTAGGCCTAGCGCCCGCGACAGGAAACGCCCCAAAGCGCAACGTGGACACATCCAAATTTTTTAAAGAAAACAGAGGTGTTTTTTGCGAAGTGCCTACCTGTAGATTTTGGCCTCTAGCTCATCCGGCACCTAGGGAAACCTACCAAACCTGTGCATTTCTGAAAACTAGAGACCTAGGGGAATCCAAGATGGGGTGACTTGTGGGGCTCGGACCAGGTTCTGTTACCCAGAATCCTTTGCAAACCTCAAAATTTGGCTAAAAAAACACATGTTCCTCACATTTCTGTGGCAGAAAGTTCTGGAATCTGAGAGGAGCCACAAATTTCCTTCCACCCAGCATTCCCCCAAGTCTCCTGATACAAATGATACCTCACTTGTGTGGGTAGGCCTAGAGCCCGCGACAGGAAACGCCCCAAAGCGCAACGTGGACACATCCAAATTTTTGAAAGAAAACTGAGGCGTTTTTTGCAAAGTGCCTACCTGTAGATTTTGGCCTCTAGCTTAGCCTGCACCTAGGGAAACCTACCAAACCTGTGCATTTCTGAAAACTAGAGACCTAGGGGAATCCAAGATGGTGTGACTTGTGGGGCTCGGACCAGGTTCTGTTACCCAGAATCCTTTGCAAACCTCAAAATTTGGCTAAAAAAACACTTGTTCCTCACATTTCTGTGGCAGAAAGTACTGGAATCTGAGAGGAGCCACAAATTTCCTTCCAACCAGCGTTCCCCCAAGTCTCCCGATAAAAATGATACCTCACTTGTTTGGGTAGGCCTAGCGCCCGCGACAGGAAACGCCCCAAAGCGCAACGTGGCACATCCAAATTTTTGAAAGAAAACAGAGGGTTTTTTTGCGAAGTGGCTACCTGTAGATTTTGGCCTCTAGCTCAGCCGGCACCTAGGGAAACCTACCAAACCTGTGCATTTCTGAAAACTAGAGACCTAGGGGAATCCAAGATGGGGTGACTTGTGGGGCTCGGACCAGGTTCTGTTACCCAGAATCCTTTGCAAACCTCAAAATTTGGCTAAAAAAACACATGTTCCTCACATTTCTGTGGCAGAAAGTTCTGGAATCTGAGAGGAGCCACAAATTTCCTTCCACCCAGCATTCCCCCAAGTCTCCCGATACAAATGATACCTCACTTGTGTGGGTAGGCCTAGCGCCCGCGACAGGAAACGCCCCAAAGCGCAACGTGGACACATCCAAATTTTTGAAAGAAAACAGAGGTGTTTTTTGCAAAGTGCCTACCTGTAGATTTTGGCCTCTAGCTCAGCCTGCACCTAGGGAAACCTACCAAACCTGTGCATTTCTGAAATCTAGAGACCTAGGGGAATCCAAGATGGCGTGACTTTTGGGGCTCAGACCAGGTTCTGTTACCCAGAATCCTTTGCAAACCTCACAATTTGGCTAAAAAAACACTTGTTCCTCATATTTCTGTGGCAGAAAGTTCTGGAATCTGAGAGGAGCCACAAATTTCCTTCCACCCAGCGTTCCCCTACGTCTCCCGATAAAAATGATACCTCACTTGTGTGGGTAGGCCTAGCGCCCGCGCCAAGAAACGCCCCAAAGCGCAACGTGGACACATCCAAATATTTGAAAGAAAACAGAGGTGTTTTTTGCTAAGTGCCTACCTGTAGATTTTGGCCTCTAGCTCATCTGGCACCTAGGGAAACCTACCAAACCTGTGCATTTCTGAAAACTAGAGACCTAGGGGAATCCAAGATGGGGTGACTTGTGGGGCTCGGACCAAGTTCTGTTACACAGAATCCTTTGCAAACCTCAAAATTTGGCAAAAAAAACACATGTTCCTCACATTTCTGTGGCAGAAAGTTCTGGAATCTGAGAGGAGCCACAAATTTCCTTCCATCCAGCGTTACCCCAAGTCTCCCGATAAAAATGATACCTCACTTGTGTGGGTAGGCCTAGCGCCCGCGACAGGAAACGCCCCAAAGCGCAACGTGGAGACATCCAAATTTTTGAAAGAAAACAGAGGTGTTTTTTGCAAAGTGCCTACCTGTAGATTTTGGCCTCTAGCTCAGCCGGCACCTAGGGAAACCTACCAAACCTGTGCATTTCTGAAAACTAGAGACCTAGGGGAATCCAAGATGGGGTGACTTGTGGGGCTCGGACCAGGTTCTGTTACCCAGAATCCTTTGCAAACCTCAAAATTTGGCTAAAAAATCACATGTTCCTCACATTTCTGTGGCAGAAAGTTCTGGAATCTGAGAGGAGCCACAAATTTCCTTCCACCCAGCGTTCCCCCAAGTCTCCCGATACAAATGATACCTCACTTGTGTGGGTAGGCTTAGCGCCCACGACAGGAAAAGCCCCAAAGCGCAACGTGGACACATCCAAATTTTTTAAAGAAAACAGAGGTGTTTTTTGCGAAGTGCCTACCTGTAGATTTTGGCCTCTATCTCATCTGGCACCTAGGGAAACCTACAAAACCTGTGCATTTCTGAAAACTAGAGACCTAGGGGAATCCAAGATGGGGTGACTTGTGGGGCTCGGACCAGGTTCTGTTACCCAAAATCCTTTGCAAACCTCAAAATTTGGCTAAAAAAACACATGTTCCTCACATTTCTGTGGCAGAAAGTTCTGGAATCTGAGAGGAGCCACAAATTTCCTTCCACCCAGCATTCCCCCTAGTCTCCTGATACAAATGATACCTCACTTGTGTGGGTAGGCCTAGCGCCCGCGACAGGAAACGCCCCAAAGCTCAACGTGGACACATCCAAATTTTTGAAAGAAAACAGAGGTGTTTTTTGCAAAGTGCCTACCTGTAGATTTTGGCCTTTAGCTCAGCCTGCACCTAGGGAAACCTACCAAACCTGTGCATTTCTGAAAACTAGAGACCTAGGGGAATCCAAGATGGGGTGACTTGTGGGGCTCGGACCAGGTTCTGTTACCCAGAATCCTTTGCAAACCTCAAAATTTGGCTAAAAAAACACATGTTCCTCACATTTCTGTGGCAGAAAGTTCTGGAATCTGAGAGGAGCCACAAATTTCCTTCCACCCAGCCTTCCCCCAAGTCTCCCGATAAAAATGATACCTCACTTGTGTGGGTAGGCCTAGCGCCCGCGACAGGAAACGCCCCAAAGCGCAACGTGGACACATCCAAATTTTTTAAAGAAAACAGAGGTGTTTTTTGCGAAGTGCCTACCTGTAGATTTTGGCCTCTAGCTCATCCGGCACCTAGGGAAACCTACCAAACCTGTGCATTTCTGAAAACTAGAGACCTAGGGGAATCCAAGATGGGGTGACTTGTGGGGCTCGGACCAGGTTCTGTTACCCAGAATCCTTTGCAAACCTCAAAATTTGGCTAAAAAAACACATGTTCCTCACATTTCTGTGGCAGAAAGTTCTGGAATCTGAGAGGAGCCACAAATTTCCTTCCACCCAGCATTCCCCCAAGTCTCCTGATACAAATGATACCTCACTTGTGTGGGTAGGCCTAGAGCCCGCGACAGGAAACGCCCCAAAGCGCAACGTGGACACATCCAAATTTTTGAAAGAAAACTGAGGCGTTTTTTGCAAAGTGCCTACCTGTAGATTTTGGCCTCTAGCTTAGCCTGCACCTAGGGAAACCTACCAAACCTGTGCATTTCTGAAAACTAGAGACCTAGGGGAATCCAAGATGGTGTGACTTGTGGGGCTCGGACCAGGTTCTGTTACCCAGAATCCTTTGCAAACCTCAAAATTTGGCTAAAAAAACACTTGTTCCTCACATTTCTGTGGCAGAAAGTACTGGAATCTGAGAGGAGCCACAAATTTCCTTCCAACCAGCGTTCCCCCAAGTCTCCCGATAAAAATGATACCTCACTTGTTTGGGTAGGCCTAGCGCCCGCGACAGGAAACGCCCCAAAGCGCAACGTGGCACATCCAAATTTTTGAAAGAAAACAGAGGGTTTTTTTGCGAAGTGGCTACCTGTAGATTTTGGCCTCTAGCTCAGCCGGCACCTAGGGAAACCTACCAAACCTGTGCATTTCTGAAAACTAGAGACCTAGGGGAATCCAAGATGGGGTGACTTGTGGGGCTCGGACCAGGTTCTGTTACCCAGAATCCTTTGCAAACCTCAAAATTTGGCTAAAAAAACACATGTTCCTCACATTTCTGTGGCAGAAAGTTCTGGAATCTGAGAGGAGCCACAAATTTCCTTCCACCCAGCATTCCCCCAAGTCTCCCGATACAAATGATACCTCACTTGTGTGGGTAGGCCTAGCGCCCGCGACAGGAAACGCCCCAAAGCGCAACGTGGACACATCCAAATTTTTGAAAGAAAACAGAGGTGTTTTTTGCAAAGTGCCTACCTGTAGATTTTGGCCTCTAGCTCAGCCTGCACCTAGGGAAACCTACCAAACCTGTGCATTTCTGAAATCTAGAGACCTAGGGGAATCCAAGATGGCGTGACTTTTGGGGCTCAGACCAGGTTCTGTTACCCAGAATCCTTTGCAAACCTCACAATTTGGCTAAAAAAACACTTGTTCCTCATATTTCTGTGGCAGAAAGTTCTGGAATCTGAGAGGAGCCACAAATTTCCTTCCACCCAGCGTTCCCCTACGTCTCCCGATAAAAATGATACCTCACTTGTGTGGGTAGGCCTAGCGCCCGCGCCAAGAAACGCCCCAAAGCGCAACGTGGACACATCCAAATATTTGAAAGAAAACAGAGGTGTTTTTTGCTAAGTGCCTACCTGTAGATTTTGGCCTCTAGCTCATCTGGCACCTAGGGAAACCTACCAAACCTGTGCATTTCTGAAAACTAGAGACCTAGGGGAATCCAAGATGGGGTGACTTGTGGGGCTCGGACCAAGTTCTGTTACACAGAATCCTTTGCAAACCTCAAAATTTGGCAAAAAAAACACATGTTCCTCACATTTCTGTGGCAGAAAGTTCTGGAATCTGAGAGGAGCCACAAATTTCCTTCCATCCAGCGTTACCCCAAGTCTCCCGATAAAAATGATACCTCACTTGTGTGGGTAGGCCTAGCGCCCGCGACAGGAAACGCCCCAAAGCGCAACGTGGAGACATCCAAATTTTTGAAAGAAAACAGAGGTGTTTTTTGCAAAGTGCCTACCTGTAGATTTTGGCCTCTAGCTCAGCCGGCACCTAGGGAAACCTACCAAACCTGTGCATTTCTGAAAACTAGAGACCTAGGGGAATCCAAGATGGGGTGACTTGTGGGGCTCGGACCAGGTTCTGTTACCCAGAATCCTTTGCAAACCTCAAAATTTGGCTAAAAAATCACATGTTCCTCACATTTCTGTGGCAGAAAGTTCTGGAATCTGAGAGGAGCCACAAATTTCCTTCCACCCAGCGTTCCCCCAAGTCTCCCGATACAAATGATACCTCACTTGTGTGGGTAGGCTTAGCGCCCACGACAGGAAAAGCCCCAAAGCGCAACGTGGACACATCCAAATTTTTGAAAGAAAACAGAGGTGTTTTTTGCGAAGTGCCTACCTGTAGATTTTGGCCTCTATCTCATCTGGCACCTAGGGAAACCTACAAAACCTGTGCATTTCTGAAAACTAGAGACCTAGGGGAATCCAAGATGGGGTGACTTGTGGGGCTAGGACCAGGTTCTGTTACCCAAAATCCTTTGCAAACCTCAAAATTTGGCTAAAAAAACACATGTTCCTCACATTTCTGTGGCAGAAAGTTCTGGAATCTGAGAGGAGCCACAAATTTCCTTCCACCCAGCCTTCCCCCAAGTCTCCCGATAAAAATGATACCTCAGTTGTGTGGGTAGGCCTAGCGCCCGCGACAGGAAATGCCCCAAAGCGCAACGTGGACACATCCAAATTTTTGAAAGAAAACAGAGTTGTTTTTTGCGAAGTGCCTACCTGTAGATTTTGGCCTCTAGCTCATCCGGCACCTAGGGAAACCTACCAAACCTGTGCATTTCTGAAAACTAGAGACCTAGGGGAATCCAAGATGGGGTGACTTGTGGGGCTCGGACCAGGTTCTGTTACCCAGAATCCTTTGCAAACCTCAAAATTTGGCTAAAAAAACACATGTTCCTCACATTTCTGTGGCAGAAAGTTCTGGAATCTGAGAGGAGCCACAAATTTCCTTCCACCCAGCATTCCCCCAAGTCTCCTGATACAAATGATACCTCACTTGTGTGGGTAGGCCTAGAGCACGCGACAGGAAACGCCCCAAAGCGCAACGTGGACACATCCAAATTTTTGAAAGAAAACGGAGGTGTTTTTTGCAAAGTGCCTACCTGTAGATTTTGGCCTCTAGCTCAGCCTGCACCTTGGGAAACCTACCAAACCTGTGCATTTCTGAAAACTAGAGACCTAGGGGAATCCAAGATGGGGTGACTTGTGGGGCTCGGACCAGGTTCTGTTACCCAGAATCCTTTGCAAACCTCAAAATTTGGCTAAAAAAACACTTGTTCCTCACATTTCTGTGGCAGAAAGTACTGGAATCTGAGAGGAGCCACAAATTTCCTTCCAACCAGCGTTCCCCCAAGTCTCCCGATAAAAATGATACCTCACTTGTGTGGGTAGGCCTACCGCCCGCGACAGGAAACGCCCCAAAGCGCAACGTGGCACATCCAAATTTTTGAAAGAAAACAGAGGGGTTTTTTGCGAAGTGCCTACCTGTAGATTTTGGCCTCTAGCTCAGCCGGCACCTAGGGAAACCTACCAAACCTGTGCATTTCTGAAAACTAGAGACCTAGGGGAATCCAAGATGGGGTGACTTGTGGGGCTCGGACCAGGTTCTGTTACCCAGAATCCTTTGCAAACCTCAAAATTTGGCAAAAAAAAACACATGTTCCTCACATTTCTGTGGCAGAAAGTTCTGGAATCTGAGAGGAGCCACAAATTTCCTTCCACCCAGCATTCCCCCAAGTCTCACGATACAAATGATACCTCACTTGTGTGGGTAGGCCTAGCGCCCGCGACAGGAAACGCCCCAAAGCGCAACGTGGACACATCCAAATTTTTGAAAGAAAACAGAGGTGTTTTTTGCAAAGTGCCTACCTGTAGATTTTGACCTCTAGCTCATCTGGCACCTAGGAAAACCTACCAAACCTGTGCATTTCTGAAAACTAGAGACCTAGGGGAATCCAAGATGGGGTGACTTGTGGGGCTCGGACCAGGTTCTGTTACCCAGAATCCTTTGCAAACCTCAAAATTTGGCTAAAAAAACACTTGTTCCTCACATTTCTGTGGCAGAAAGTACTGGAATCTGAGAGGAGCCACAAATTTCCTTCCAACCAGCGTTCCCCCAAGTCTCCCGATAAAAATGATACCTCACTTGTGTGGGTAGGCCTACCGCCCGCGACAGGAAACGCCCCAAAGCTCAACGTGGACACATCCAAATTTTTGAAAGAAAACAGAGGTGTTTTTTGCAAAGTGCCTACCTGTAGATTTTGGCCTCTAGCTCAGCCTGCACCTAGGGAAACCTACCAAACCTGTGCATTTCTGAAAACTAGAGACCTAGGGGAATCCAAGATGGGGTGACTTGTGGGGCTCGGACCAGGTTCTGTTACCCAGAATCCTTTGCAAACCTCAAAATTTGGCTAAAAAAACACATGTTCCTCACATTTCTGTGGCAGAAAGTTCTGGAATCTGAGAGGAGCCACAAATTTCCTTCCACCCAGCCTTCCCCCAAGTCTCCCGATAAAAATGATACCTCACTTGTGTGGGTAGGCCTAGCGCCCGCGACAGGAAACGCCCCAAAGCGCAACGTGGACACATCCAAATTTTTTAAAGAAAACAGAGGTGTTTTTTGCGAAGTGCCTACCTGTAGATTTTGGCCTCTAGCTCATCCGGCACCTAGGGAAACCTACCAAACCTGTGCATTTCTGAAAACTAGAGACCTAGGGGAATCCAAGATGGGGTGACTTGTGGGGCTCGGACCAGGTTCTGTTACCCAGAATCCTTTGCAAACCTCAAAATTTGGCTAAAAAAAACACATGTTCCTCACATTTCTGTGGCAGAAAGTTCTGGAATCTGAGAGGAGCCACAAATTTCCTTCCACCCAGCATTCCCCCAAGTCTCCTGATACAAATGATACCTCACTTGTGTGGGTAGGCCTAGAGCCTGCAACAGGAAACGCCCCAAAGCGCAACGTGGACACATCCAAATTTTTGAAAGAAAACGGAGGTGTTTTTTGCAAAGTGCCTACCTGTAGATTTTGGCCTCTAGCTCAGCCTGCACCTAGGGAAACCTACCAAACCTGTGCATTTCTGAAAACTAGAGACCTAGGGGAATCCAAGATGGGGTGACTTGTGGGGCTCGGACCAGGTTCTGTTACCCAGAATCCTTTGCAAACCTCAAAATTTGTCTAAAAAAACACTTGTTCCTCACATTTCTGTGGCAGAAAGTACTGGAATCTGAGAGGAGCCACAAATTTCCTTCCAACCAGCGTTCCCCCAAGTCTCCCGATAAAAATGATACCTCACTTGTGTGGGTAGGCCTAGCGCCCGCGACAGGAAACGCCCCAAAGCGCAACGTGGCACATCCAAATTTTTGAAAGAAAACAGAGGGGTTTTTTGCGAAGTGGCTACCTGTAGATTTTGGCCTCTAGCTCAGCCGGCACCTAGGGAAACCTACCAAACCTGTCCATTTCTGAAAACTAGAGACCTAGGGGAATCCAAGATGGGGTGACTTGTGGGGCTCGGACCAGGTTCTGTTACCCAGAATCCTTTGCAAACCTCAAAATTTGGCTAAAAAAACACATGTTCCTCACATTTCTGGGGCAGAAAGTTCTGGAATCTCAGAGGAGCCACAAATTTCCTTCCACCCAGCGTTCCCCTACGTCTCCCGATAAAAATGATACCTCACTTTTGTGGGTAGGCCTAGCGCCCGCGACAGGAAACGCCCCAAAGAGCAACGTGGACACATCCAAATTTTTGAAAGAAAACAGAGGTGTTTTTTGCGAAGTGCCTACCTGTAGATTTTGGACTCTAGCTCATCCGGCACCTAGGGAAACCTACCAAACCTGTGCATTTCTGAAAACTAGAGACCTAGGGGAATCCAAGATGGGGTGACTTGTGGGGCTCGGACCAGGTTCTGTTACCCAGAATCCTTTGCATACCTCAAAATTTGGCTAAAAAAACACATGTTCCTCACATTTCTGTGGCAGAAAGTTCTGGAATCTGAGAGGAGCCACAAATTTCCTTCCACCCAGCATTCCACCAAGTCTCCCGATACAAATGATACCTCACTTGTGTGGGTAGGCCTAGCGCCCGCGACAGGAAACGCCCCAAAGCGCAACGTGGACACATCCAAATTTTTCAAAGAAAACAGAGGTGTTTTTTGCAAAGTGCCTACCTGTAGATTTTGGCCTCTAGCTCAGCCTGCACCTAGGGAAACCTACCAAACCTGTGCATTTCTGAAAACTAGAGACCTAGGGGAATCCAAGATGGGGTGACTTGTGGGGCTCGGACCAGGTTCTGTTACCCAGAATCCTTTGCAAACCTCAAAATTTGGCTAAAAAAACACATGTTCCTCACATTTCTGTGGCAGAAAGTTCTGGAATCTGAGAGGAGCCACAAATTTCCTTCCACCCAGCCTTCCCCCAAGTCTCCCGATAAAAATGATACCTCACTTGTGTGGGTAGGCCTAGCGCCCGCGACAGGAAACGCCCCAAAGCGCAACGTGGACACATCCAAATTTTTTAAAGAAAACAGAGGTGTTTTTTGCGAAGTGCCTACCTGTAGATTTTGGCCTCTAGCTCATCCGGCACCTAGGGAAACCTACCAAACCTGTGCATTTCTGAAAACTAGAGACCTAGGGGAATCCAAGATGGGGTGACTTGTGGGGCTCGGACCAGGTTCTGTTACCCAGAATCCTTTGCAAACCTCAAAATTTGGCTAAAAAAAACACATGTTCCTCACATTTCTGTGGCAGAAAGTTCTGGAATCTGAGAGGAGCCACAAATTTCCTTCCACCCAGCATTCCCCCAAGTCTCCTGATACAAATGATACCTCACTTGTGTGGGTAGGCCTAGAGCCCGCAACAGGAAACGCCCCAAAGCGCAACGTGGACACATCCAAATTTTTGAAAGAAAACGGAGGTGTTTTTTGCAAAGTGCCTACCTGTAGATTTTGGCCTCTAGCTCAGCCTGCACCTAGGGAAACCTACCAAACCTGTGCATTTCTGAAAACTAGAGACCTAGGGGAATCCAAGATGGGGTGACTTGTGGGGCTCGGACCAGGTTCTGTTACCCAGAATCCTTTGCAAACCTCAAAATTTGGCTAAAAAAACACTTGTTCCTCACATTTCTGTGGCAGAAAGTACTGGAATCTGAGAGGAGCCACAAATTTCCTTCCAACCAGCGTTCCCCCAAGTCTCCCGATAAAAATGATACCTCACTTGTGTGGGTAGGCCTAGCGCCCGCGACAGGAAACGCCCCAAAGCGCAACGTGGCACATCCAAATTTTTGAAAGAAAACAGAGGGGTTTTTTGCGAAGTGGCTACCTGTAGATTTTGGCCTCTAGCTCAGCCGGCACCTAGGGAAACCTACCAAACCTGTCCATTTCTGAAAACTAGAGACCTAGGGGAATCCAAGATGGGGTGACTTGTGGGGCTCGGACCAGGTTCTGTTACCCAGAATCCTTTGCAAACCTCAAAATTTGGCTAAAAAAACACATGTTCCTCACATTTCTGGGGCAGAAAGTTCTGGAATCTCAGAGGAGCCACAAATTTCCTTCCACCCAGCGTTCCCCTACGTCTCCCGATAAAAATGATACCTCACTTTTGTGGGTAGGCCTAGCGCCCGCGACAGGAAACGCACCCAAAGCGCAACGTGGACACATCCAAATTTTTGAAAGAAAACAGAGGTGTTTTTTGCGAAGTGCCTACCTGTAGATTTTGGACTCTAGCTCATCCGGCACCTAGGGAAACCTACCAAACCTGTGCATTTCTGAAAACTAGAGACCTAGGGGAATCCAAGATGGGGTGACTTGTGGGGCTCGGACCAGGTTCTGTTACCCAGAATCCTTTGCATACCTCAAAATTTGGCTAAAAAAACACATGTTCCTCACATTTCTGTGGCAGAAAGTTCTGGAATCTGAGAGGAGCCACAAATTTCCTTCCACCCAGCATTCCACCAAGTCTCCCGATACAAATGATACCTCACTTGTGTGGGTAGGCCTAGCGCCCGCGACAGGAAACGCCCCAAAGCGCAACGTGGACACATCCAAATTTTTCAAAGAAAACAGAGGTGTTTTTTGCAAAGTGCCTACCTGTAGATTTTGGCCTCTAGCTCAGCCTGCACCTAGGGAAACCTACCAAACCTGTGCATTTCTGAAAACTAGAGACCTAGGGGAATCCAAGATGGCGTGACTTTTGGGGCTCAGACCAGGTTCTGTTACCCAGAATCCTTTGCAAACCTCACAATTTGGCTAAAAAAACACTTGTTCCTCATATTTCTGTGGCAGAAAGTTCTGGAATCTGAGAGGAGCCACAAATTTCCTTCCACCCAGCGTTCCCCTACGTCTCCCGATAAAAATGATACCTCACTTGTGTGGGTAGGCCTAGCGCCCGCGACAAGAAACGCCCCAAAGCGCAACGTGGACACATCCAAATTTTTTAAAGAAAACAGAGGTGTTTTTTGCTAAGTGCCTACCTGTAGATTTTGGCCTCTAGCTCATCTGGCACCTACGGAAACCTACCAATCCTGTGCATTTCTGAAAACTAGAGACCTAGGGGAATCCAAGATGGGGTGACTTGTGGGGCTCGGACCAAGTTCTGTTACCCAGAATCCTTTGCAAACCTCAAAATTTGGCTAAAAAAACACATGTTCCTCACATTTCTGTGGCAGAAAGTTCTGGAATCTGAGAGGAGCCACAAATTTCCTTCCATCCAGCGTTACCCCAAGTCTCCCGATAAAAATGATACCTCACTTGTGTGGGTAGGCCTAGCGCCCGCGACAGGAAACGCCCCAAAGCGCAACGTGGAGACATCCAAATTTTTGAAAGAAAACAGAGGTGTTTTTTGCAAAGTGCCTACCTGTAGATTTTGGCCTCTAGCTCAGCCGGCACCTAGGGAAACCTACCAAACCTGTGCATTTCTGAAAACTAGAGACCTAGGGGAATCCAAGATGGGGTGACTTGTGGGGCTCGGACCAGGTTCTGTTACCCAGAATCCTTTGCAAACCTCAAAATTTGGCTAAAAAAACACATGTTCCTCACATTTCTGTGGCAGAAAGTTCTGGAATCTGAGAGGAGCCACAAATTTCCTTCCACCCAGCGTTCCCCCAAGTCTCCCGATACAAATGATACCTCACTTGTGTGGGTAGGCTTAGCGCCCACGACAGGAAACGCCCCAAAGCGCAATGTGGACACATCCAAATTTTTGAAAGAAAACAGAGGTGTTTTTTGCAAAGTGCCTACCTGTAGATTTTGGCCTCTAGCTCAGCCTGCACCTAGGGAAACCTACCAAACCTGTGCATTTCTGAAATCTAGAGACCTAGGGGAATCCAAGATGGCGTGACTTTTGGGGCTCAGACCAGGTTCTGTTACCCAGAATCCTTTGCAAACCTCACAATTTGGCTAAAAAACACTTGTTCCTCATATTTCTGTGGCAGAAAGTTCTGGAATCTGAGAGGAGCCACAAATTTCCTTCCACCCAGCGTTCCCCTACGTCTCCCGATAAAAATGATACCTCACTTGTGTGGGTAGGCCTAGCGCCCGCGCCAAGAAACGCCCCAAAGCGCAACGTGGACACATCCAAATATTTGAAAGAAAACAGAGGTGTTTTTTGCTAAGTGCCTACCTGTAGATTTTGGCCTCTAGCTCATCTGGCACCTAGGGAAACCTACCAAACCTGTGCATTTCTGAAAACTAGAGACCTAGGGGAATCCAAGATGGGGTGACTTGTGGGGCTCGGACCAAGTTCTGTTACACAGAATCCTTTGCAAACCTCAAAATTTGGCAAAAAAAACACATGTTCCTCACATTTCTGTGGCAGAAAGTTCTGGAATCTGAGAGGAGCCACAAATTTCCTTCCATCCAGCGTTACCCCAAGTCTCCCGATAAAAATGATACCTCACTTGTGTGGGTAGGCCTAGCGCCCGCGACAGGAAACGCCCCAAAGCGCAACGTGGAGACATCCAAATTTTTGAAAGAAAACAGAGGTGTTTTTTGCAAAGTGCCTACCTGTAGATTTTGGCCTCTAGCTCAGCCGGCACCTAGGGAAACCTACCAAACCTGTGCATTTCTGAAAACTAGAGACCTAGGGGAATCCAAGATGGGGTGACTTGTGGGGCTCGGACCAGGTTCTGTTACCCAGAATCCTTTGCAAACCTCAAAATGTGGCTAAAAAATCACATGTTCCTCACATTTCTGTGGCAGAAAGTTCTGGAATCTGAGAGGAGCCACAAATTTCCTTCCACCCAGCGTTCCCCCAAGTCTCCCGATACAAATGATACCTCACTTGTGTGGGTAGGCTTAGCGCCCACGACAGGAAAAGCCCCAAAGCGCAACGTGGACACATCCAAATTTTTTAAAGAAAACAGAGGTGTTTTTTGCGAAGTGCCTACCTGTAGATTTTGGCCTCTATCTCATCTGGCACCTAGGGAAACCTACCAAACCTGTGCATTTCTGAAAACTAGAGACCTAGGGGAATCCAAGATGGGGTGACTTGTGGGGCTCGGACCAGGTTCTGTTACCCAAAATCCTTTGCAAACCTCAAAATTTGGCTAAAAAAACACATGTTCCTCACATTTCTGTGGCAGAAAGTTCTGGAATCTGAGAGGAGCCACAAATTTCCTTCCACCCAGCCTTCCCCCAAGTCTCCCGATAAAAATGATACCTCAGTTGTGTGGGTAGGCCTAGCGCCCGCGACAGGAAATGCCCCAAAGCGCAACGTGGACACATCCAAATTTTTGAAAGAAAACAGAGTTGTTTTTTGCGAAGTGCCTACCTGTAGATTTTGGCCTCTAGCTCATCCGGCACCTAGGGAAACCTACCAAACCTGTGCATTTCTGAAAACTAGAGACCTAGGGGAATCCAAGATGGGGTGACTTGTGGGGCTCGGACCAGGTTCTGTTACCCAGAATCCTTTGCAAACCTCAAAATTTGGCTAAAAAAACACATGTTCCTCACATTTCTGTGGCAGAAAGTTCTGGAATCTGAGAGGAGCCACAAATTTCCTTCCACCCAGCATTCCCCCAAGTCTCCTGATACAAATGATACCTCACTTGTGTGGGTAGGCCTAGAGCACGCGACAGGAAACGCCCCAAAGCGCAACGTGGACACATCCAAATTTTTGAAAGAAAACGGAGGTGTTTTTTGCAAAGTGCCTACCTGTTGATTTTGGCCTCTAGCTCAGCCTGCACCTAGGGAAACCTACCAAACCTGTGCATTTCTGAAAACTAGAGACCTAGGGGAATCCAAGATGGGGTGACTTGTGGGGCTCGGACCAGGTTCTGTTACCCAGAATCCTTTGCAAACCTCAAAATTTGGCTAAAAAAACACTTGTTCCTCACATTTCTGTGGCAGAAAGTACTGGAATCTGAGAGGAGCCACAAATTTCCTTCCAACCAGCGTTCCCCCAAGTCTCCCGATAAAAATGATACCTCACTTGTGTGGGTAGGCCTACCGCCCGCGACAGGAAACGCCCCAAAGCGCAACGTGGCACATCCAAATTTTTGAAAGAAAACAGAGGGGTTTTTTGCGAAGTGCCTACCTGTAGATTTTGGCCTCTAGCTCAGCCGGCACCTAGGGAAACCTACCAAACCTGTGCATTTCTGAAAACTAGAGACCTAGGGGAATCCAAGATGGGGTGACTTGTGGGGCTCGGACCAGGTTCTGTTACCCAGAATCCTTTGCAAACCTCAAAATTTGGCTAAAAAAACACATGTTCCTCACATTTCTGTGGCAGAAAGTTCTGGAATCTGAGAGGAGCCACAAATTTCCTTCCACCCAGCGTTCCCCTACGTCTCCCGATAAAAATGATACCTCACTTTTGTGGGTAGGCCTAGCGCCCGCGACAGGAAACGCCCCAAAGCGCAACGTGGACACATCCAAATTTTTGAAAGAAAACAGAGGTGTTTTTTGCGAAGTGCCTACCTGTAGATTTTGGCCTCTAGCTCATCCGGCACCTAGGGAAACCTACCAAACCTGTGCATTTCTGAAAACTAGAGACCTAGGGGAATCCAAGATGGGGTGACTTGTGGGGCTCGGACCAGGTTCTGTTACCCAGAATCCTTTGCAAACCTCAAAATTTGGCAAAAAAAACACATGTTCCTCACATTTCTGTGGCAGAAAGTTCTGGAATCTGAGAGGAGCCACAAATTTCCTTCCACCCAGCATTCCCCCAAGTCTCACGATACAAATGATACCTCACTTGTGTGGGTAGGCCTAGCGCCCGCGACAGGAAACGCCCCAAAGCGCAACGTGGACACATCCAAATTTTTGAAAGAAAACAGAGGTGTTTTTTGCAAAGTGCCTACCTGTAGATTTTGACCTCTAGCTCATCTGGCACCTAGGAAAACCTACCAAACCTGTGCATTTCTGAAAACTAGAGACCTAGGGGAATCCAAGATGGGGTGACTTGTGGGGCTCGGACCAGGTTCTGTTACCCAGAATCCTTTGCAAACCTCAAAATTTGGCTAAAAAAACACTTGTTCCTCACATTTCTGTGGCAGAAAGTACTGGAATCTGAGAGGAGCCACAAATTTCCTTCCAACCAGCGTTCCCCCAAGTCTCCCGATAAAAATGATACCTCACTTGTGTGGGTAGGCCTACCGCCCGCGACAGGAAACGCCCCAAAGCTCAACGTGGACACATCCAAATTTTTGAAAGAAAACAGAGGTGTTTTTTGCAAAGTGCCTACCTGTAGATTTTGGCCTCTAGCTCAGCCTGCACCTAGGGAAACCTACCAAACCTGTGCATTTCTGAAAACTAGAGACCTAGGGGAATCCAAGATGGGGTGACTTGTGGGGCTCGGACCAGGTTCTGTTACCCAGAATCCTTTGCAAACCTCAAAATTTGGCTAAAAAAACACATGTTCCTCACATTTCTGTGGCAGAAAGTTCTGGAATCTGAGAGGAGCCACAAATTTCCTTCCACCCAGCCTTCCCCCAAGTCTCCCGATAAAAATGATACCTCACTTGTGTGGGTAGGCCTAGCGCCCGCGACAGGAAACGCCCCAAAGCGCAACGTGGACACATCCAAATTTTTTAAAGAAAACAGAGGTGTTTTTTGCGAAGTGCCTACCTGTAGATTTTGGCCTCTAGCTCATCCGGCACCTAGGGAAACCTACCAAACCTGTGCATTTCTGAAAACTAGAGACCTAGGGGAATCCAAGATGGGGTGACTTGTGGGGCTCGGACCAGGTTCTGTTACCCAGAATCCTTTGCAAACCTCAAAATTTGGCTAAAAAAAACACATGTTCCTCACATTTCTGTGGCAGAAAGTTCTGGAATCTGAGAGGAGCCACAAATTTCCTTCCACCCAGCATTCCCCCAAGTCTCCTGATACAAATGATACCTCACTTGTGTGGGTAGGCCTAGAGCCTGCAACAGGAAACGCCCCAAAGCGCAACGTGGACACATCCAAATTTTTGAAAGAAAACGGAGGTGTTTTTTGCAAAGTGCCTACCTGTAGATTTTGGCCTCTAGCTCAGCCTGCACCTATGGAAACCTACCAAACCTGTGCATTTCTGAAAACTAGAGACCTAGGGGAATCCAAGATGGGGTGACTTGTGGGGCTCGGACCAGGTTCTGTTACCCAGAATCCTTTGCAAACCTCAAAATTTGTCTAAAAAAACACTTGTTCCTCACATTTCTGTGGCAGAAAGTACTGGAATCTGAGAGGAGCCACAAATTTCCTTCCAACCAGCGTTCCCCCAAGTCTCCCGATAAAAATGATACCTCACTTGTGTGGGTAGGCCTAGCGCCCGCGACAGGAAACGCCCCAAAGCGCAACGTGGCACATCCAAATTTTTGAAAGAAAACAGAGGGGTTTTTTGCGAAGTGGCTACCTGTAGATTTTGGCCTCTAGCTCAGCCGGCACCTAGGGAAACCTACCAAACCTGTCCATTTCTGAAAACTAGAGACCTAGGGGAATCCAAGATGGGGTGACTTGTGGGGCTCGGACCAGGTTCTGTTACCCAGAATCCTTTGCAAACCTCAAAATTTGGCTAAAAAAACACATGTTCCTCACATTTCTGGGGCAGAAAGTTCTGGAATCTCAGAGGAGCCACAAATTTCCTTCCACCCAGCGTTCCCCTACGTCTCCCGATAAAAATGATACCTCACTTTTGTGGGTAGGCCTAGCGCCCGCGACAGGAAACGCCCCAAAGCGCAACGTGGACACATCCAAATTTTTGAAAGAAAACAGAGGTGTTTTTTGCGAAGTGCCTACCTGTAGATTTTGGACTCTAGCTCATCCGGCACCTAGGGAAACCTACCAAACCTGTGCATTTCTGAAAACTAGAGACCTAGGGGAATCCAAGATGGGGTGACTTGTGGGGCTCGGACCAGGTTCTGTTACCCAGAATCCTTTGCATACCTCAAAATTTGGCTAAAAAAACACATGTTCCTCACATTTCTGTGGCAGAAAGTTCTGGAATCTGAGAGGAGCCACAAATTTCCTTCCACCCAGCGTTCCACCAAGTCTCCCGATACAAATGATACCTCACTTGTGTGGGTAGGCCTAGCGCCCGCGACAGGAAACGCCCCAAAGCGCAACGTGGACACATCCAAATTTTTCAAAGAAAACAGAGGTGTTTTTTGCAAAGTGCCTACCTGTAGATTTTGGCCTCTAGCTCAGCCTGCACCTAGGGAAACCTACCAAACCTGTGCATTTCTGAAAACTAGAGACCTAGGGGAATCCAAGATGGGGTGACTTGTGGGGCTCGGACCAGGTTCTGTTACCCAGAATCCTTTGCAAACCTCAAAATTTGGCTAAAAAAACACATGTTCCTCACATTTCTGTGGCAGAAAGTTCTGGAATCTGAGAGGAGCCACAAATTTCCTTCCACCCAGCCTTCCCCCAAGTCTCCCGATAAAAATGATACCTCACTTGTGTGGGTAGGCCTAGCGCCCGCGACAGGAAACGCCCCAAAGCGCAACGTGGACACATCCAAATTTTTTAAAGAAAACAGAGGTGTTTTTTGCGAAGTGCCTACCTGTAGATTTTGGCCTCTAGCTCATCCGGCACCTAGGGAAACCTACCAAACCTGTGCATTTCTGAAAACTAGAGACCTAGGGGAATCCAAGATGGGGTGACTTGTGGGGCTCGGACCAGGTTCTGTTACCCAGAATCCTTTGCAAACCTCAAAATTTGGCTAAAAAAAACACATGTTCCTCACATTTCTGTGGCAGAAAGTTCTGGAATCTGAGAGGAGCCACAAATTTCCTTCCACCCAGCATTCCCCCAAGTCTCCTGATACAAATGATACCTCACTTGTGTGGGTAGGCCTAGAGCCCGCAACAGGAAACGCCCCAAAGCGCAACGTGGACACATCCAAATTTTTGAAAGAAAACGGAGGTGTTTTTTGCAAAGTGCCTACCTGTAGATTTTGGCCTCTAGCTCAGCCTGCACCTAGGGAAACCTACCAAACCTGTGCATTTCTGAAAACTAGAGACCTAGGGGA
This sequence comes from Pleurodeles waltl, assembly GCF_031143425.1. Lineage (NCBI taxonomy): Eukaryota > Metazoa > Chordata > Amphibia > Caudata > Salamandridae > Pleurodeles > Pleurodeles waltl. The sequence continues at coordinate 238,263,920 of NC_090439.1, forward strand.
ATCCAAGATGGGGTGACTTGTGGGGCTCGGACCAGGTTCTGTTACCCAGAATCCTTTGCAAACCTCAAAATTTGGCTAAAAAAACACTTGTTCCTCATATTTCTGTGGCAGAAAGTACTGGAATCTGAGAGGAGCCACAAATTTCCTTCCAACCAGCGTTCCCCCAAGTCTCCCGATAAAAATGATACCTCACTTGTGTGGGTAGGCCTAGCGCCCGCGACAGGAAACGCCCCAAAGCGCAACGTGGCACATCCAAATTTTTGAAAGAAAACAGAGGGGTTTTTTGCGAAGTGGCTACCTGTAGATTTTGGCCTCTAGCTCAGCCGGCACCTAGGGAAACCTACCAAACCTGTCCATTTCTGAAAACTAGAGACCTAGGGGAATCCAAGATGGGGTGACTTGTGGGGCTCGGACCAGGTTCTGTTACCCAGAATCCTTTGCAAACCTCAAAATTTGGCTAAAAAAACACATGTTCCTCACATTTCTGGGGCAGAAAGTTCTGGAATCTCAGAGGAGCCACAAATTTCCTTCCACCCAGCGTTCCCCTACGTCTCCCGATAAAAATGATACCTCACTTTTGTGGGTAGGCCTAGCGCCCGCGACAGGAAACGCCCCAAAGCGCAACGTGGACACATCCAAATTTTTGAAAGAAAACAGAGGTGTTTTTTGCGAAGTGCCTACCTGTAGATTTTGGACTCTAGCTCATCCGGCACCTAGGGAAACCTACCAAACCTGTGCATTTCTGAAAACTAGAGACCTAGGGGAATCCAAGATGGGGTGACTTGTGGGGCTCGGACCAGGTTCTGTTACCCAGAATCCTTTGCATACCTCAAAATTTGGCTAAAAAAACACATGTTCCTCACATTTCTGTGGCAGAAAGTTCTGGAATCTGAGAGGAGCCACAAATTTCCTTCCACCCAGCATTCCACCAAGTCTCCCGATACAAATGATACCTCACTTGTGTGGGTAGGCCTAGCGCCCGCGACAGGAAACGCCCCAAAGCGCAACGTGGACACATCCAAATTTTTCAAAGAAAACAGAGGTGTTTTTTGCAAAGTGCCTACCTGTAGATTTTGGCCTCTAGCTCAGCCTGCACCTAGGGAAACCTACCAAACCTGTGCATTTCTGAAAACTAGAGACCTAGGGGAATCCAAGATGGCGTGACTTTTGGGGCTCAGACCAGGTTCTGTTACCCAGAATCCTTTGCAAACCTCACAATTTGGCTAAAAAAACACTTGTTCCTCATATTTCTGTGGCAGAAAGTTCTGGAATCTGAGAGGAGCCACAAATTTCCTTCCACCCAGCGTTCCCCTACGTCTCCCGATAAAAATGATACCTCACTTGTGTGGGTAGGCCTAGCGCCCGCGACAAGAAACGCCCCAAAGCGCAACGTGGACACATCCAAATTTTTTAAAGAAAACAGAGGTGTTTTTTGCTAAGTGCCTACCTGTAGATTTTGGCCTCTAGCTCATCTGGCACCTACGGAAACCTACCAATCCTGTGCATTTCTGAAAACTAGAGACCTAGGGGAATCCAAGATGGGGTGACTTGTGGGGCTCGGACCAAGTTCTGTTACCCAGAATCCTTTGCAAACCTCAAAATTTGGCTAAAAAAACACATGTTCCTCACATTTCTGTGGCAGAAAGTTCTGGAATCTGAGAGGAGCCACAAATTTCCTTCCATCCAGCGTTACCCCAAGTCTCCCGATAAAAATGATACCTCACTTGTGTGGGTAGGCCTAGCGCCCGCGACAGGAAACGCCCCAAAGCGCAACGTGGAGACATCCAAATTTTTGAAAGAAAACAGAGGTGTTTTTTGCAAAGTGCCTACCTGTAGATTTTGGCCTCTAGCTCAGCCGGCACCTAGGGAAACCTACCAAACCTGTGCATTTCTGAAAACTAGAGACCTAGGGGAATCCAAGATGGGGTGACTTGTGGGGCTCGGACCAGGTTCTGTTACCCAGAATCCTTTGCAAACCTCAAAATTTGGCTAAAAAAACACATGTTCCTCACATTTCTGTGGCAGAAAGTTCTGGAATCTGAGAGGAGCCACAAATTTCCTTCCACCCAGCGTTCCCCCAAGTCTCCCGATACAAATGATACCTCACTTGTGTGGGTAGGCTTAGCGCCCACGACAGGAAACGCCCCAAAGCGCAATGTGGACACATCCAAATTTTTGAAAGAAAACAGAGGTGTTTTTTGCGAAGTGCCTACCTGTAGATTTTGGCCTCTAGCTCAGCCTGCACCTAGGGAAACCTACCAAACCTGTGCATTTCTGAAAACTAGAGACCTAGGGGAATCCAAGATGGGGTGACTTGTGGGGCTCGGACCAGGTTCTGTTACCCAGAATCCTTTGCAAACCTCACAATTTGGTTAAAAAAACACTTGTTCCTCATATTTCTGTGGCAGAAAGTTCTGGAATCTGAGAGGAGCCACAAATTTCCTTCCACCCAGCGTTCCCCTACGTCTCCCGATAAAAATGATACCTCACTTGTGTGGTTAGGCCTAGCGCCCGCGACAGGAAACGCCCCAAAGCGCAACGTGGACACATCCAAATTTTTGAAAGAAAACAGAGGTGTTTTTTGGTAAGTGCCTACCTGTAGATTTTGGCCTCTAGCTCATCTGGCACCTAGGGAAACCTACCAAACCTGTGCATTTCTGAAAACCAGAGACCTAGGGTAATCCAAGATGGGGTGACTTGTGGGGCTCGGACCAGGTTCTGTTACCCAGAATCCTTTGCAAACCTCAAAATTTGGCTAAAAAAACACATGTTCCTCACATTTCTGTGGCAGAAAGTTCTGGAATCTGAGAGGAGCCACAAATTTCCTTCCACCCAGCGTTCCTCTTCGTCTCCCGATAAAAATGATACCTCACTTGTGTGGGTAGGCCTAGCGCCCGCGACAGGAAACGCCCCAAAGCGCAACATGGACACATCCAAATTTTTTAAAGAAAACAGAGGTGTTTTTTGCGAAGTGCCTACCTGTAGATTTTGGCCTCTAGCTCATCTGGCACCTAGGGAAACCTACCAAACCTGTGCATTTCTGAAAACTAGAGACCTAGGGGAATCCAAGATGGGGTGACTTGTGGGGCTCGGACCAGGTTCTGTTACCCAGAATCCTTTGCAAACCTCAAAATTTGGCTAAAAAAACACATGTTCCTCACATTTCTGTGGCAGAAAGTTCTGGAATCTGAGAGGAGCCACAAATTTCCTTCCACCCAGCGTTCCTCTACGTCTCCCGATAAAAATGATACCTCACTTGTGTGGGTAGGCCTAGCGCCCGCGACAGGAAACGCCCCAAAGCGCAACATGGACACATCCAAATTTTTTAAAGAAAACAGAGGTGTTTTTTGCGAAGTGCCTACCTGTAGATTTTGGCCTCTAGCTCATCTGGCACCTAGGGAAACCTACCAAACCTGTGCATTTCTGAAAACTAGAGACCTAGGGGAATCCAAGATGGGGTGACTTGTGGGGCTCGGACCAGGTTCTGTTACCCAGAATCCTTTGCAAACCTCAAAATTTGGCTAAAAAAACACATGTTCCTCACATTTCTGTGGCAGAAAGTTCTGGAATCTGAGAGGAGCCACAAATTTCCTTCCACCCAGCATTCCCCCTAGTCTCCTGATACAAATGATACCTCACTTGTGTGGGTAGGCCTAGCGCCCGCGACAGGAAACGCCCCAAAGCTCAACGTGGACACATCCAAATTTTTGAAAGAAAACAGAGGTGTTTTTTGCAAAGTGCCTACCTGTAGATTTTGGCCTTTAGCTCAGCCTGCACCTAGGGAAACCTACCAAACCTGTGCATTTCTGAAAACTAGAGACCTAGGGGAATCCAAGATGGGGTGACTTGTGGGGCTCGGACCAGGTTCTGTTACCCAGAATCCTTTGCAAACCTCAAAATTTGGCTAAAAAAACACATGTTCCTCACATTTCTGTGGCAGAAAGTTCTGGAATCTGAGAGGAGCCACAAATTTCCTTCCACCCAGCATTCCCCCAAGTCTCCTGATACAAATGATACCTCACTTGTGTGGGTAGGCCTAGAGCCCGCGACAGGAAACGCCCCAAAGCGCAACGTGGACACATCCAAATTTTTGAAAGAAAACGGAGGCGTTTTTTGCAAAGTGCCTACCTGTAGATTTTGGCCTCTAGCTTAGCCTGCACCTAGGGAAACCTACCAAACCTGTGCATTTCTGAAAACTAGAGACCTAGGGGAATCCAAGATGGGGTGACTTGTGGGGCTCGGACCAGGTTCTGTTACCCAGAATCCTTTGCAAACCTCAAAATTTGGCTAAAAAAACACTTGTTCCTCACATTTCTGTGGCAGAAAGTACTGGAATCTGAGAGGAGCCACAAATTTCCTTCCAACCAGCGTTCCCCCAAGTCTCCCGATAAAAATGATACCTCACTTGTTTGGGTAGGCCTAGCGCCCGCGACAGGAAACGCCCCAAAGCGCAACGTGGCACATCCAAATTTTTGAAAGAAAACAGAGGGTTTTTTTGCGAAGTGGCTACCTGTAGATTTTGGCCTCTAGCTCAGCCGGCACCTAGGGAAACCTACCAAACCTGTGCATTTCTGAAAACTAGAGACCTAGGGGAATCCAAGATGGGGTGACTTGTGGGGCTCGGACCAGGTTCTGTTACCCAGAATCCTTTGCAAACCTCAAAATTTGGCTAAAAAAACACATGTTCCTCACATTTGTGTGGCAGAAAGTTCTGGAATCTGAGAGGAGCCACAAATTTCCTTCCACCCAGCATTCCCCCAAGTCTCCCGATACAAATGATACCTCACTTGTGTGGGTAGGCCTAGCGCCCGCGACAGGAAACGCCCCAAAGCGCAACGTGGACACATCCAAATTTTTGAAAGAAAACAGAGGTGTTTTTTGCAAAGTGCCTACCTGTAGATTTTGGCCTCTAGCTCAGCCTGCACCTAGGGAAACCTACCAAACCTGTGCATTTCTGAAATCTAGAGACCTAGGGGAATCCAAGATGGCGTGACTTTTGGGGCTCAGACCAGGTTCTGTTACCCAGAATCCTTTGCAAACCTCACAATTTGGCTAAAAAAACACTTGTTCCTCATATTTCTGTGGCAGAAAGTTCTGGAATCTGAGAGGAGCCACAAATTTCCTTCCACCCAGCGTTCCCCTACGTCTCCCGATAAAAATGATACCTCACTTGTGTGGGTAGGCCTAGCGCCCGCGCCAAGAAACGCCCCAAAGCGCAACGTGGACACATCCAAATTTTTGAAAGAAAACAGAGGTGTTTTTTGCTAAGTGCCTACCTGTAGATTTTGGCCTCTAGCTCATCTGGCACCTAGGGAAACCTACCAAACCTGTGCATTTCTGAAAACTAGAGACCTAGGGGAATCCAAGATGGGGTGACTTGTGGGGCTCGGACCAAGTTCTGTTACACAGAATCCTTTGCAAACCTCAAAATTTGGCTAAAAAAACACATGTTCCTCACATTTCTGTGGCAGAAAGTTCTGGAATCTGAGAGGAGCCACAAATTTCCTTCCATCCAGCGTTACCCCAAGTCTCCCGATAAAAATGATACCTCACTTGTGTGGGTAGGCCTAGCGCCCGCGACAGGAAACGCCCCAAAGCGCAACGTGGAGACATCCAAATTTTTGAAAGAAAACAGAGGTGTTTTTTGCAAAGTGCCTACCTGTAGATTTTGGCCTCTAGCTCAGCCGGCACCTAGGGAAACCTACCAAACCTGTGCATTTCTGAAAACTAGAGACCTAGGGGAATCCAAGATGGGGTGACTTGTGGGGCTCGGACCAGGTTCTGTTACCCAGAATCCTTTGCAAACCTCAAAATTTGGCTAAAAAATCACATGTTCCTCACATTTCTGTGGCAGAAAGTTCTGGAATCTGAGAGGAGCCACAAATTTCCTTCCACCCAGCGTTCCCCCAAGTCTCCCGATACAAATGATACCTCACTTGTGTGGGTAGGCTTAGCGCCCGCGACAGGAAAAGCCCCAAAGCGCAACGTGGACACATCCAAATTTTTTAATGAAAACAGAGGTGTTTTTTGCGAAGTGCCTACCTGTAGATTTTGGCCTCTATCTCATCTGGCACCTAGGGAAACCTACCAAACCTGTGCATTTCTGAAAACTAGAGACCTAGGGGAATCCAAGATGGGGTGACTTGTGGGGCTCGGACCAGGTTCTGTTACCCAAAATCCTTTGCAAACCTCAAAATTTGGCTAAAAAAACACATGTTCCTCACATTTCTGTGGCAGAAAGTTCTGGAATCTGAGAGGAGCCACAAATTTCCTTCCACCCAGCCTTCCCCCAAGTCTCCTGATAAAAATGATACCTCACTTGTGTGGGTAGGCCTAGCGCCCGCGACAGGAAATGCCCCAAAGCGCAACGTGGACACATCCAAATTTTTGAAAGAAAACAGAGTTGTTTTTTGCGAAGTGCCTACCTGTAGATTTTGGCCTCTAGCTCATCCGGCACCTAGGGAAACCTACCAAACCTGTGCATTTCTGAAAACTAGAGACCTAGGGGAATCCAAGATGGGGTGACTTGTGGGGCTCGGACCAGGTTCTGTTACCCAGAATCCTTTGCAAACCTCAAAATTTGGCTAAAAAAACACATGTTCCTCACATTTCTGTGGCAGAAAGTTCTGGAATCTGAGAGGAGCCACAAATTTCCTTCCACCCAGCATTCCCCCAAGTCTCCTGATACAAATGATACCTCACTTGTGTGGGTAGGCCTAGAGCACGCGACAGGAAACGCCCCAAAGCGCAACGTGGACACATCCAAATTTTTGAAAGAAAACGGAGGTGTTTTTTGCAAAGTGCCTACCTGTAGATTTTGGCCTCTAGCTCAGCCTGCACCTAGGGAAACCTACCAAACCTGTGCATTTCTGAAAACTAGAGACCTAGGGGAATCCAAGATGGGGTGACTTGTGGGGCTCGGACCAGGTTCTGTTACCCAGAATCCTTTGCAAACCTCAAAATTTGGCTAAAAAAACACTTGTTCCTCACATTGCTGTGGCAGAAAGTACTGGAATCTGAGAGGAGCCACAAATTTCCTTCCAACCAGCGTTCCCCCAAGTCTCCCGATAAAAATGATACCTCACTTGTGTGGGTAGGCCTACCGCCCGCGACAGGAAACGCCCCAAAGCGCAACGTGGCACATCCAAATTTTTGAAAGAAAACAGAGGGGTTTTTTGCGAAGTGCCTACCTGTAGATTTTGGCCTCTAGCTCAGCCGGCACCTAGGGAAACCTACCAAACCTGTGCATTTCTGAAAACTAGAGACCTAGGGGAATCCAAGATGGGGTGACTTGTGGGGCTCGGACCAGGTTCTGTTACCCAGAATCCTTTGCAAACCTCAAAATTTGGCTAAAAAAACACATGTTCCTCACATTTCTGTGGCAGAAAGTTCTGGAATCTGAGAGGAGCCACAAATTTCCTTCCACCCAGCGTTCCCCTACGTCTCCCGATAAAAATGATACCTCACTTTTGTGGGTAGGCCTAGCGCCCGCGACAGGAAACGCCCCAAAGCGCAACGTGGACACATCCAAATTTTTGAAAGAAAACAGAGGTGTTTTTTGCGAAGTGCCTACCTGTAGATTTTGGACTCTAGCTCATCCGGCACCTAGGGAAACCTACCAAACCTGTGCATTTCTGAAAACTAGAGACCTAGGGGAATCCAAGATGGGGTGACTTGTGGGGCTCGGACCAGGTTCTGTTACCCAGAATCCTTTGCAAACCTCAAAATTTGGCTAAAAAAACACATGTTCCTCACATTTCTGTGGCAGAAAGTTCTGGAATCTGAGAGGAGCCACAAATTTCCTTCCACCCAGCATTCCCCCAAGTCTCCCGATAAAAATGATACCTCACTTGTGTGGGTAGGCCTACCGCCCGCGACAGGAAACGCCCCAAAGCTCAACGTGGACACATCCAAATTTTTGAAAGAAAACAGAGGTGTTTTTTGCAAAGTGCCTACCTGTAGATTTTGGCCTCTAGCTCAGCCTGCACCTAGGGAAACCTACCAAACCTGTGCATTTCTGAAAACTAGAGACCTAGGGGAATCCAAGATGGGGTGACTTGTGGGGCTCGGACCAGGTTCTGTTACCCAGAATCCTTTGCAAACCTCAAAATTTGGCTAAAAAAACACATGTTCCTCACATTTCTGTGGCAGAAAGTTCTGGAATCTGAGAGGAGCCACAAATTTCCTTCCACCCAGCCTTCCCCCAAGTCTCCCGATAAAAATGATACCTCACTTGTGTGGGTAGGCCTAGCGCCCGCGACAGGAAACGCCCCAAAGCGCAACGTGGACACATCCAAATTTTTTAAAGAAAACAGAGGTGTTTTTTGCGAAGTGCCTACCTGTAGATTTTGGCCTCTAGCTCATCCGGCACCTAGGGAAACCTACCAAACCTGTGCATTTCTGAAAACTAGAGACCTAGGGGAATCCAAGATGGGGTGACTTGTGGGGCTCGGACCAGGTTCTGTTACCCAGAATCCTTTGCAAACCTCAAAATTTGGCTAAAAAAAACACATGTTCCTCACATTTCTGTGGCAGAAAGTTCTGGAATCTGAGAGGAGCCACAAATTTCCTTCCACCCAGCATTCCCCCAAGTCTCCTGATACAAATGATACCTCACTTGTGTGGGTAGGCCTAGAGCCTGCAACAGGAAACGCCCCAAAGCGCAACGTGGACACATCCAAATTTTTGAAAGAAAACGGAGGTGTTTTTTGCAAAGTGCCTACCTGTAGATTTTGGCCTCTAGCTCAGCCTGCACCTATGGAAACCTACCAAACCTGTGCATTTCTGAAAACTAGAGACCTAGGGGAATCCAAGATGGGGTGACTTGTGGGGCTCGGACCAGGTTCTGTTACCCAGAATCCTTTGCAAACCTCAAAATTTGTCTAAAAAAACACTTGTTCCTCACATTTCTGTGGCAGAAAGTACTGGAATCTGAGAGGAGCCACAAATTTCCTTCCAACCAGCGTTCCCCCAAGTCTCCCGATAAAAATGATACCTCACTTGTGTGGGTAGGCCTAGCGCCCGCGACAGGAAACGCCCCAAAGCGCAACGTGGCACATCCAAATTTTTGAAAGAAAACAGAGGGGTTTTTTGCGAAGTGGCTACCTGTAGATTTTGGCCTCTAGCTCAGCCGGCACCTAGGGAAACCTACCAAACCTGTCCATTTCTGAAAACTAGAGACCTAGGGGAATCCAAGATGGGGTGACTTGTGGGGCTCGGACCAGGTTCTGTTACCCAGAATCCTTTGCAAACCTCAAAATTTGGCTAAAAAAACACATGTTCCTCACATTTCTGGGGCAGAAAGTTCTGGAATCTCAGAGGAGCCACAAATTTCCTTCCACCCAGCGTTCCCCTACGTCTCCCGATAAAAATGATACCTCACTTTTGTGGGTAGGCCTAGCGCCCGCGACAGGAAACGCCCCAAAGCGCAACGTGGACACATCCAAATTTTTGAAAGAAAACAGAGGTGTTTTTTGCGAAGTGCCTACCTGTAGATTTTGGACTCTAGCTCATCCGGCACCTAGGGAAACCTACCAAACCTGTGCATTTCTGAAAACTAGAGACCTAGGGGAATCCAAGATGGGGTGACTTGTGGGGCTCGGACCAGGTTCTGTTACCCAGAATCCTTTGCATACCTCAAAATTTGGCTAAAAAAACACATGTTCCTCACATTTCTGTGGCAGAAAGTTCTGGAATCTGAGAGGAGCCACAAATTTCCTTCCACCCAGCGTTCCACCAAGTCTCCCGATACAAATGATACCTCACTTGTGTGGGTAGGCCTAGCGCCCGCGACAGGAAACGCCCCAAAGCGCAACGTGGACACATCCAAATTTTTCAAAGAAAACAGAGGTGTTTTTTGCAAAGTGCCTACCTGTAGATTTTGGCCTCTAGCTCAGCCTGCACCTAGGGAAACCTACCAAACCTGTGCATTTCTGAAAACTAGAGACCTAGGGGAATCCAAGATGGGGTGACTTGTGGGGCTCGGACCAGGTTCTGTTACCCAGAATCCTTTGCAAACCTCAAAATTTGGCTAAAAAAACACATGTTCCTCACATTTCTGTGGCAGAAAGTTCTGGAATCTGAGAGGAGCCACAAATTTCCTTCCACCCAGCCTTCCCCCAAGTCTCCCGATAAAAATGATACCTCACTTGTGTGGGTAGGCCTAGCGCCCGCGACAGGAAACGCCCCAAAGCGCAACGTGGACACATCCAAATTTTTTAAAGAAAACAGAGGTGTTTTTTGCGAAGTGCCTACCTGTAGATTTTGGCCTCTAGCTCATCCGGCACCTAGGGAAACCTACCAAACCTGTGCATTTCTGAAAACTAGAGACCTAGGGGAATCCAAGATGGGGTGACTTGTGGGGCTCGGACCAGGTTCTGTTACCCAGAATCCTTTGCAAACCTCAAAATTTGGCTAAAAAAAACACATGTTCCTCACATTTCTGTGGCAGAAAGTTCTGGAATCTGAGAGGAGCCACAAATTTCCTTCCACCCAGCATTCCCCCAAGTCTCCTGATACAAATGATACCTCACTTGTGTGGGTAGGCCTAGAGCCCGCAACAGGAAACGCCCCAAAGCGCAACGTGGACACATCCAAATTTTTGAAAGAAAACGGAGGTGTTTTTTGCAAAGTGCCTACCTGTAGATTTTGGCCTCTAGCTCAGCCTGCACCTAGGGAAACCTACCAAACCTGTGCATTTCTGAAAACTAGAGACCTAGGGGAATCCAAGATGGGGTGACTTGTGGGGCTCGGACCAGGTTCTGTTACCCAGAATCCTTTGCAAACCTCAAAATTTGGCTAAAAAAACACTTGTTCCTCATATTTCTGTGGCAGAAAGTACTGGAATCTGAGAGGAGCCACAAATTTCCTTCCAACCAGCGTTCCCCCAAGTCTCCCGATAAAAATGATACCTCACTTGTGTGGGTAGGCCTAGCGCCCGCGACAGGAAACGCCCCAAAGCGCAACGTGGCACATCCAAATTTTTGAAAGAAAACAGAGGGGTTTTTTGCGAAGTGGCTACCTGTAGATTTTGGCCTCTAGCTCAGCCGGCACCTAGGGAAACCTACCAAACCTGTCCATTTCTGAAAACTAGAGACCTAGGGGAATCCAAGATGGGGTGACTTGTGGGGCTCGGACCAGGTTCTGTTACCCAGAATCCTTTGCAAACCTCAAAATTTGGCTAAAAAAACACATGTTCCTCACATTTCTGGGGCAGAAAGTTCTGGAATCTCAGAGGAGCCACAAATTTCCTTCCACCCAGCGTTCCCCTACGTCTCCCGATAAAAATGATACCTCACTTTTGTGGGTAGGCCTAGCGCCCGCGACAGGAAACGCCCCAAAGCGCAACGTGGACACATCCAAATTTTTGAAAGAAAACAGAGGTGTTTTTTGCGAAGTGCCTACCTGTAGATTTTGGACTCTAGCTCATCCGGCACCTAGGGAAACCTACCAAACCTGTGCATTTCTGAAAACTAGAGACCTAGGGGAATCCAAGATGGGGTGACTTGTGGGGCTCGGACCAGGTTCTGTTACCCAGAATCCTTTGCATACCTCAAAATTTGGCTAAAAAAACACATGTTCCTCACATTTCTGTGGCAGAAAGTTCTGGAATCTGAGAGGAGCCACAAATTTCCTTCCACCCAGCATTCCACCAAGTCTCCCGATACAAATGATACCTCACTTGTGTGGGTAGGCCTAGCGCCCGCGACAGGAAACGCCCCAAAGCGCAACGTGGACACATCCAAATTTTTCAAAGAAAACAGAGGTGTTTTTTGCAAAGTGCCTACCTGTAGATTTTGGCCTCTAGCTCAGCCTGCACCTAGGGAAACCTACCAAACCTGTGCATTTCTGAAAACTAGAGACCTAGGGGAATCCAAGATGGCGTGACTTTTGGGGCTCAGACCAGGTTCTGTTACCCAGAATCCTTTGCAAACCTCACAATTTGGCTAAAAAAACACTTGTTCCTCATATTTCTGTGGCAGAAAGTTCTGGAATCTGAGAGGAGCCACAAATTTCCTTCCACCCAGCGTTCCCCTACGTCTCCCGATAAAAATGATACCTCACTTGTGTGGGTAGGCCTAGCGCCCGCGACAAGAAACGCCCCAAAGCGCAACGTGGACACATCCAAATTTTTTAAAGAAAACAGAGGTGTTTTTTGCTAAGTGCCTACCTGTAGATTTTGGCCTCTAGCTCATCTGGCACCTACGGAAACCTACCAATCCTGTGCATTTCTGAAAACTAGAGACCTAGGGGAATCCAAGATGGGGTGACTTGTGGGGCTCGGACCAAGTTCTGTTACCCAGAATCCTTTGCAAACCTCAAAATTTGGCTAAAAAAACACATGTTCCTCACATTTCTGTGGCAGAAAGTTCTGGAATCTGAGAGGAGCCACAAATTTCCTTCCATCCAGCGTTACCCCAAGTCTCCCGATAAAAATGATACCTCACTTGTGTGGGTAGGCCTAGCGCCCGCGACAGGAAACGCCCCAAAGCGCAACGTGGAGACATCCAAATTTTTGAAAGAAAACAGAGGTGTTTTTTGCAAAGTGCCTACCTGTAGATTTTGGCCTCTAGCTCAGCCGGCACCTAGGGAAACCTACCAAACCTGTGCATTTCTGAAAACTAGAGACCTAGGGGAATCCAAGATGGGGTGACTTGTGGGGCTCGGACCAGGTTCTGTTACCCAGAATCCTTTGCAAACCTCAAAATTTGGCTAAAAAAACACATGTTCCTCACATTTCTGTGGCAGAAAGTTCTGGAATCTGAGAGGAGCCACAAATTTCCTTCCACCCAGCGTTCCCCCAAGTCTCCCGATACAAATGATACCTCACTTGTGTGGGTAGGCTTAGCGCCCACGACAGGAAACGCCCCAAAGCGCAATGTGGACACATCCAAATTTTTGAAAGAAAACAGAGGTGTTTTTTGCGAAGTGCCTACCTGTAGATTTTGGCCTCTAGCTCAGCCTGCACCTAGGGAAACCTACCAAACCTGTGCATTTCTGAAAACTAGAGACCTAGGGGAATCCAAGATGGGGTGACTTGTGGGGCTCGGACCAGGTTCTGTTACCCAGAATCCTTTGCAAACCTCACAATTTGGTTAAAAAAACACTTGTTCCTCATATTTCTGTGGCAGAAAGTTCTGGAATCTGAGAGGAGCCACAAATTTCCTTCCACCCAGCGTTCCCCTACGTCTCCCGATAAAAATGATACCTCACTTGTGTGGTTAGGCCTAGCGCCCGCGACAGGAAACGCCCCAAAGCGCAACGTGGACACATCCAAATTTTTGAAAGAAAACAGAGGTGTTTTTTGGTAAGTGCCTACCTGTAGATTTTGGCCTCTAGCTCATCTGGCACCTAGGGAAACCTACCAAACCTGTGCATTTCTGAAAACCAGAGACCTAGGGTAATCCAAGATGGGGTGACTTGTGGGGCTCGGACCAGGTTCTGTTACCCAGAATCCTTTGCAAACCTCAAAATTTGGCTAAAAAAACACATGTTCCTCACATTTCTGTGGCAGAAAGTTCTGGAATCTGAGAGGAGCCACAAATTTCCTTCCACCCAGCGTTCCTCTTCGTCTCCCGATAAAAATGATACCTCACTTGTGTGGGTAGGCCTAGCGCCCGCGACAGGAAACGCCCCAAAGCGCAACATGGACACATCCAAATTTTTTAAAGAAAACAGAGGTGTTTTTTGCGAAGTGCCTACCTGTAGATTTTGGCCTCTAGCTCATCTGGCACCTAGGGAAACCTACCAAACCTGTGCATTTCTGAAAACTAGAGACCTAGGGGAATCCAAGATGGGGTGACTTGTGGGGCTCGGACCAGGTTCTGTTACCCAGAATCCTTTGCAAACCTCAAAATTTGGCTAAAAAAACACATGTTCCTCACATTTCTGTGGCAGAAAGTTCTGGAATCTGAGAGGAGCCACAAATTTCCTTCCACCCAGCGTTCCTCTACGTCTCCCGATAAAAATGATACCTCACTTGTGTGGGTAGGCCTAGCGCCCGCGACAGGAAACGCCCCAAAGCGCAACATGGACACATCCAAATTTTTTAAAGAAAACAGAGGTGTTTTTTGCGAAGTGCCTACCTGTAGATTTTGGCCTCTAGCTCATCTGGCACCTAGGGAAACCTACCAAACCTGTGCATTTCTGAAAACTAGAGACCTAGGGGAATCCAAGATGGGGTGACTTGTGGGGCTCGGACCAGGTTCTGTTACCCAGAATCCTTTGCAAACCTCAAAATTTGGCTAAAAAAACACATGTTCCTCACATTTCTGTGGCAGAAAGTTCTGGAATCTGAGAGGAGCCACAAATTTCCTTCCACCCAGCATTCCCCCTAGTCTCCTGATACAAATGATACCTCACTTGTGTGGGTAGGCCTAGCGCCCGCGACAGGAAACGCCCCAAAGCTCAACGTGGACACATCCAAATTTTTGAAAGAAAACAGAGGTGTTTTTTGCAAAGTGCCTACCTGTAGATTTTGGCCTTTAGCTCAGCCTGCACCTAGGGAAACCTACCAAACCTGTGCATTTCTGAAAACTAGAGACCTAGGGGAATCCAAGATGGGGTGACTTGTGGGGCTCGGACCAGGTTCTGTTACCCAGAATCCTTTGCAAACCTCAAAATTTGGCTAAAAAAACACATGTTCCTCACATTTCTGTGGCAGAAAGTTCTGGAATCTGAGAGGAGCCACAAATTTCCTTCCACCCAGCATTCCCCCAAGTCTCCTGATACAAATGATACCTCACTTGTGTGGGTAGGCCTAGAGCCCGCGACAGGAAACGCCCCAAAGCGCAACGTGGACACATCCAAATTTTTGAAAGAAAACGGAGGCGTTTTTTGCAAAGTGCCTACCTGTAGATTTTGGCCTCTAGCTTAGCCTGCACCTAGGGAAACCTACCAAACCTGTGCATTTCTGAAAACTAGAGACCTAGGGGAATCCAAGATGGGGTGACTTGTGGGGCTCGGACCAGGTTCTGTTACCCAGAATCCTTTGCAAACCTCAAAATTTGGCTAAAAAAACACTTGTTCCTCACATTTCTGTGGCAGAAAGTACTGGAATCTGAGAGGAGCCACAAATTTCCTTCCAACCAGCGTTCCCCCAAGTCTCCCGATAAAAATGATACCTCACTTGTTTGGGTAGGCCTAGCGCCCGCGACAGGAAACGCCCCAAAGCGCAACGTGGCACATCCAAATTTTTGAAAGAAAACAGAGGGTTTTTTTGCGAAGTGGCTACCTGTAGATTTTGGCCTCTAGCTCAGCCGGCACCTAGGGAAACCTACCAAACCTGTGCATTTCTGAAAACTAGAGACCTAGGGGAATCCAAGATGGGGTGACTTGTGGGGCTCGGACCAGGTTCTGTTACCCAGAATCCTTTGCAAACCTCAAAATTTGGCTAAAAAAACACATGTTCCTCACATTTGTGTGGCAGAAAGTTCTGGAATCTGAGAGGAGCCACAAATTTCCTTCCACCCAGCATTCCCCCAAGTCTCCCGATACAAATGATACCTCACTTGTGTGGGTAGGCCTAGCGCCCGCGACAGGAAACGCCCCAAAGCGCAACGTGGACACATCCAAATTTTTGAAAGAAAACAGAGGTGTTTTTTGCAAAGTGCCTACCTGTAGATTTTGGCCTCTAGCTCAGCCTGCACCTAGGGAAACCTACCAAACCTGTGCATTTCTGAAATCTAGAGACCTAGGGGAATCCAAGATGGCGTGACTTTTGGGGCTCAGACCAGGTTCTGTTACCCAGAATCCTTTGCAAACCTCACAATTTGGCTAAAAAAACACTTGTTCCTCATATTTCTGTGGCAGAAAGTTCTGGAATCTGAGAGGAGCCACAAATTTCCTTCCACCCAGCGTTCCCCTACGTCTCCCGATAAAAATGATACCTCACTTGTGTGGGTAGGCCTAGCGCCCGCGCCAAGAAACGCCCCAAAGCGCAACGTGGACACATCCAAATTTTTGAAAGAAAACAGAGGTGTTTTTTGCTAAGTGCCTACCTGTAGATTTTGGCCTCTAGCTCATCTGGCACCTAGGGAAACCTACCAAACCTGTGCATTTCTGAAAACTAGAGACCTAGGGGAATCCAAGATGGGGTGACTTGTGGGGCTCGGACCAAGTTCTGTTACACAGAATCCTTTGCAAACCTCAAAATTTGGCTAAAAAAACACATGTTCCTCACATTTCTGTGGCAGAAAGTTCTGGAATCTGAGAGGAGCCACAAATTTCCTTCCATCCAGCGTTACCCCAAGTCTCCCGATAAAAATGATACCTCACTTGTGTGGGTAGGCCTAGCGCCCGCGACAGGAAACGCCCCAAAGCGCAACGTGGAGACATCCAAATTTTTGAAAGAAAACAGAGGTGTTTTTTGCAAAGTGCCTACCTGTAGATTTTGGCCTCTAGCTCAGCCGGCACCTAGGGAAACCTACCAAACCTGTGCATTTCTGAAAACTAGAGACCTAGGGGAATCCAAGATGGGGTGACTTGTGGGGCTCGGACCAGGTTCTGTTACCCAGAATCCTTTGCAAACCTCAAAATTTGGCTAAAAAATCACATGTTCCTCACATTTCTGTGGCAGAAAGTTCTGGAATCTGAGAGGAGCCACAAATTTCCTTCCACCCAGCGTTCCCCCAAGTCTCCCGATACAAATGATACCTCACTTGTGTGGGTAGGCTTAGCGCCCGCGACAGGAAAAGCCCCAAAGCGCAACGTGGACACATCCAAATTTTTTAATGAAAACAGAGGTGTTTTTTGCGAAGTGCCTACCTGTAGATTTTGGCCTCTATCTCATCTGGCACCTAGGGAAACCTACCAAACCTGTGCATTTCTGAAAACTAGAGACCTAGGGGAATCCAAGATGGGGTGACTTGTGGGGCTCGGACCAGGTTCTGTTACCCAAAATCCTTTGCAAACCTCAAAATTTGGCTAAAAAAACACATGTTCCTCACATTTCTGTGGCAGAAAGTTCTGGAATCTGAGAGGAGCCACAAATTTCCTTCCACCCAGCCTTCCCCCAAGTCTCCTGATAAAAATGATACCTCACTTGTGTGGGTAGGCCTAGCGCCCGCGACAGGAAATGCCCCAAAGCGCAACGTGGACACATCCAAATTTTTGAAAGAAAACAGAGTTGTTTTTTGCGAAGTGCCTACCTGTAGATTTTGGCCTCTAGCT
Organism: Pleurodeles waltl; assembly: GCF_031143425.1. Classification (NCBI taxonomy): domain Eukaryota; kingdom Metazoa; phylum Chordata; class Amphibia; order Caudata; family Salamandridae; genus Pleurodeles; species Pleurodeles waltl. The sequence continues at coordinate 238,281,089 of NC_090439.1, forward strand.
CATCCGGCACCTAGGGAAACCTACCAAACCTGTGCATTTCTGAAAACTAGAGACCTAGGGGAATCCAAGATGGGGTGACTTGTGGGGCTCGGACCAGGTTCTGTTACCCAGAATCCTTTGCAAACCTCAAAATTTGGCTAAAAAAACACATGTTCCTCACATTTCTGTGGCAGAAAGTTCTGGAATCTGAGAGGAGCCACAAATTTCCTTCCACCCAGCATTCCCCCAAGTCTCCTGATACAAATGATACCTCACTTGTGTGGGTAGGCCTAGAGCACGCGACAGGAAACGCCCCAAAGCGCAACGTGGACACATCCAAATTTTTGAAAGAAAACGGAGGTGTTTTTTGCAAAGTGCCTACCTGTAGATTTTGGCCTCTAGCTCAGCCTGCACCTAGGGAAACCTACCAAACCTGTGCATTTCTGAAAACTAGAGACCTAGGGGAATCCAAGATGGGGTGACTTGTGGGGCTCGGACCAGGTTCTGTTACCCAGAATCCTTTGCAAACCTCAAAATTTGGCTAAAAAAACACTTGTTCCTCACATTGCTGTGGCAGAAAGTACTGGAATCTGAGAGGAGCCACAAATTTCCTTCCAACCAGCGTTCCCCCAAGTCTCCCGATAAAAATGATACCTCACTTGTGTGGGTAGGCCTACCGCCCGCGACAGGAAACGCCCCAAAGCGCAACGTGGCACATCCAAATTTTTGAAAGAAAACAGAGGGGTTTTTTGCGAAGTGCCTACCTGTAGATTTTGGCCTCTAGCTCAGCCGGCACCTAGGGAAACCTACCAAACCTGTGCATTTCTGAAAACTAGAGACCTAGGGGAATCCAAGATGGGGTGACTTGTGGGGCTCGGACCAGGTTCTGTTACCCAGAATCCTTTGCAAACCTCAAAATTTGGCTAAAAAAACACATGTTCCTCACATTTCTGTGGCAGAAAGTTCTGGAATCTGAGAGGAGCCACAAATTTCCTTCCACCCAGCGTTCCCCTACGTCTCCCGATAAAAATGATACCTCACTTTTGTGGGTAGGCCTAGCGCCCGCGACAGGAAACGCCCCAAAGCGCAACGTGGACACATCCAAATTTTTGAAAGAAAACAGAGGTGTTTTTTGCGAAGTGCCTACCTGTAGATTTTGGACTCTAGCTCATCCGGCACCTAGGGAAACCTACCAAACCTGTGCATTTCTGAAAACTAGAGACCTAGGGGAATCCAAGATGGGGTGACTTGTGGGGCTCGGACCAGGTTCTGTTACCCAGAATCCTTTGCAAACCTCAAAATTTGGCTAAAAAAACACATGTTCCTCACATTTCTGTGGCAGAAAGTTCTGGAATCTGAGAGGAGCCACAAATTTCCTTCCACCCAGCATTCCCCCAAGTCTCCCGATACAAATGATACCTCACTTGTGTGGGTAGGCCTAGCGCCCGCGACATTAAACGCCCCAAAGCGCAACGTGGACACATCCAAATTTTTCAAAGAAAACAGAGGTGTTTTTTGCAAAGTGCCTACCTGTAGATTTTGGCCTCTAGCTCAGTCTGCACCTAGGGAAACCTACCAAACCTGTGCATTTCTGAAAACTAGAGACCTAGGGGAATCCAAGATGGCGTGACTTTTGGGGCTCAGACCAGGTTCTGTTACCCAGAATCCTTTGCAAACCTCACAATTTGGCTAAAAAAACACTTGTTCCTCATATTTCTGTGGCAGAAAGTTCTGGAATCTGAGAGGAGCCACAAATTTCCTTCCACCCAGCGTTCCCCTACGTCTCCCGATAAAAATGATACCTCACTTGTGTGGGTAGGCCTAGCGCCCGCGACAAGAAACGCCCCAAAGCGCAACGTGGACACATCCAAATTTTTTAAAGAAAACAGAGGTGTTTTTTGCTAAGTGCCTACCTGTAGATTTTGGCCTCTAGCTCATCTGGCACCTACGGAAACCTACCAATCCTGTGCATTTCTGAAAACTAGAGACCTAGGGGAATCCAAGATGGGGTGACTTGTGGGGCTCGGACCAAGTTCTGTTACCCAGAATCCTTTGCAAACCTCAAAATTTGGCTAAAAAAACACATGTTCCTCACATTTCTGTGGCAGAAAGTTCTGGAATCTGAGAGGAGCCACAAATTTCCTTCCATCCAGCGTTACCCCAAGTCTCCCGATAAAAATGATACCTCACTTGTGTGGGTAGGCCTAGCGCCCGCGACAGGAAACGCCCCAAAGCGCAACGTGGAGACATCCAAATTTTTGAAAGAAAACAGAGGTGTTTTTTGCAAAGTGCCTACCTGTAGATTTTGGCCTCTAGCTCAGCCGGCACCTAGGGAAACCTACCAAACCTGTGCATTTCTGAAAACTAGAGACCTAGGGGAATCCAAGATGGGGTGACTTGTGGGGCTCGGACCAGGTTCTGTTACCCAGAATCCTTTGCAAACCTCAAAATTTGGCTAAAAAAACACATGTTCCTCACATTTCTGTGGCAGAAAGTTCTGGAATCTGAGAGGAGCCACAAATTTCCTTCCACCCAGCGTTCCCCCAAGTCTCCCGATACAAATGATACCTCACTTGTGTGGGTAGGCTTAGCGCCCACGACAGGAAACGCCCCAAAGCGCAATGTGGACACATCCAAATTTTTGAAAGAAAACAGAGGTGTTTTTTGCGAAGTGCCTACCTGTAGATTTTGGCCTCTAGCTCATCCGGCACCTAGGGAAACCTACCAAACCTGTGCATTTCTGAAAACTAGAGACCTAGGGGAATCCAAGATGGGGTGACTTGTGGGGCTCGGACCAGGTTCTGTTACCCAGAATCCTTTGCAAACCTCAAAATTTGGCTAAAAAAACACATGTTCCTCACATTTCTGTGGCAGAAAGTTCTGGAATCTGAGAGGAGCCACAAATTTCCTTCCACCCAGCATTCCCCCAAGTCTCCCGATACAAATGATACCTCACTTGTGTGGGTAGGCCTAGCGCCCGCGACATTAAACGCCCCAAAGCGCAACGTGGACACATCCAAATTTTTCAAAGAAAACAGAGGTGTTTTTTGCAAAGTGCCTACCTGTAGATTTTGGCCTCTAGCTCAGTCTGCACCTAGGGAAACCTACCAAACCTGTGCATTTCTGAAAACTAGAGACCTAGGGGAATCCAAGATGGCGTGACTTTTGGGGCTCAGACCAGGTTCTGTTACCCAGAATCCTTTGCAAACCTCACAATTTGGCTAAAAAAACACTTGTTCCTCATATTTCTGTGGCAGAAAGTTCTGGAATCTGAGAGGAGCCACAAATTTCCTTCCACCCAGCGTTCCCCTACGTCTCCCGATAAAAATGATACCTCACTTGTGTGGGTAGGCCTAGCGCCCGCGACAAGAAACGCCCCAAAGCGCAACGTGGACACATCCAAATTTTTTAAAGAAAACAGAGGTGTTTTTTGCTAAGTGCCTACCTGTAGATTTTGGCCTCTAGCTCATCTGGCACCTACGGAAACCTACCAATCCTGTGCATTTCTGAAAACTAGAGACCTAGGGGAATCCAAGATGGGGTGACTTGTGGGGCTCGGACCAAGTTCTGTTGCCCAGAATCCTTTGCAAACCTCAAAATTTGGCTAAAAAAACACATGTTCCTCACATTTCTGTGGCAGAAAGTTCTGGAATCTGAGAGGAGCCACAAATTTCCTTCCATCCAGCGTTACCCCAAGTCTCCCGATAAAAATGATACCTCACTTGTGTGGGTAGGCCTAGCGCCCGCGACAGGAAACGCCCCAAAGCGCAACGTGGAGACATCCAAATTTTTGAAAGAAAACAGAGGTGTTTTTTGCAAAGTGCCTACCTGTAGATTTTGGCCTCTAGCTCAGCCGGCACCTAGGGAAACCTACCAAACCTGTGCATTTCTGAAAACTAGAGACCTAGGGGAATCCAAGATGGGGTGACTTGTGGGGCTCGGACCAGGTTCTGTTACCCAGAATCCTTTGCAAACCTCAAAATTTGGCTAAAAAAACACATGTTCCTCACATTTCTGTGGCAGAAAGTTCTGGAATCTGAGAGGAGCCACAAATTTCCTTCCACCCAGCGTTCCCCCAAGTCTCCCGATACAAATGATACCTCACTTGTGTGGGTAGGCTTAGCGCCCACGACAGGAAACGCCCCAAAGCGCAATGTGGACACATAAAATTTTTTGAAAGAAAACAGAGGTGTTTTTTGCGAAGTGCCTACCTGTAGATTTTGGCCTCTAGCTCATCCGGCACCTAGGGAAACCTACCAAACCTGTGCATTTCTGAAAACTAGAGACCTAGGGGAATCCAAGATGGGGTGACTTGTGGGGCTCGGACCAGGTTCTGTTACCCAGAATCCTTTGCAAACCTCAAAATTTGGCTAAAAAAACACATGTTCCTCACATTTCTGTGGCAGAAAGTTCTGGAATCTGAGAGGAGCCACAAATTTCCTTCCACCCAGCATTCCCCCAAGTCTCCCGATACAAATGATACCTCACTTGTGTGGGTAGGCCTAGCGCCCGCGACAGGAAACGCCCCAAAGCGCAACGTGGACACATCCAAATTTTTGAAAGAAAACAGAGGTGTTTTTTGCAAAGTGCCTACCTGTAGATTTTGGCCTCTAGCTCAGCCTGCACCTAGGGAAACCTACCAAACCTGTGCATTTCTGAAAACCAGAGACCTAGGGTAATCCAAAATGGGGTGACTTGTGGGGCTCGGACCAGGTTCTGTTACCCAGAATCCTTTGCAAACCTCAAAATTTGGCTAAAAAAACACATGTTCCTCACATTTCTGTGGCAGAAAGTTCTGGAATCTGAGAGGAGCCACAAATTTCCTTCCACCCAGCGTTCCTCTACGTCTCCCGATAAAAATGATACCTCACTTGTGTGGGTAGGCCTAGCGCCCGCGACAGGAAACGCCCCAAAGCGCAACATGGACACATCCAAATTTTTTAAAGAAAACAGAGGTGTTTTTTGCGAAGTGCCTACCTGTAGATTTTGGCCTCTAGCTCATCTGGCACCTGGGGAAACCTACCAAACCTGTGCATTTCTGAAAACTAGAGACCTAGGGGAATCCAAGATGGGGTGACTTGTGGGGCTCGGACCAGGTTCTGTTACCCAGAATCCTTTGCAAACCTCAAAATTTGGCTAAAAAAACACATGTTCCTCACATTTCTGTGGCAGAAAGTTCTGGAATCTGAGAGGAGCCACAAATTTCCTTCCACCCAGCATTCCCCCCAGTCTCCTGATACAAATGATACCTCACTTGTGTGGGTAGGCCTAGCGCCCGCGACAGGAAACGCCCCAAAGCTCAACGTGGACACATCCAAATTTTTGAAAGAAAACAGAGGTGTTTTTTGCAAAGTGCCTACCTGTAGATTTTGGCCTCTAGCTCAGCCTGCACCTAGGGAAACCTACCAAACCTGTGCATTTCTGAAAACTAGAGACCTAGGGGAATCCAAGATGGGGTGACTTGTGGGGCTCGGACCAGGTTCTGTTACCCAGAATCCTTTGCAAACCTCACAATTTGGCTAAAAAAACACTTGTTCCTCATATTTCTGTGGCAGAAAGTTCTGGAATCTGAGAGGAGCCACAAATTTCCTTCCACCCAGCGTTCCCCTACGTCTCCCGATAAAAATGATACCTCACTTGTGTGGGTAGGCCTAGCGCCCGCGACAGAAAACGCCCCAAAGTGCAACGTGGACACATCCAAATTTTTGAAAGAAAACAGAGGTGTTTTTTGCTAAGTGCCTACCTGTAGATTTTGGCCTCTATCTCATCTGGCACCTAGGGAAACCTACCAAACCTTTGCATTTCTGAAAACTAGAGACCTAGGGGAATCCAAGATGGGGTGACTTGTGGGGCTCGGACCAGGTTCTGTTACCCAGAATCCTTTGCAAACCTCAAAATTTGGCTAAAAAAACACGTTCCTCACTTTTCTGTGGCAGAAAGTTCTGGAATCTGAGAGGAGCTGCAAATTTCCTTCCACCCAGCGTTCCCCTACGTCTCCCGATAAAAATGATACCTCACTTGTGTGGGTAGGCCTAGCGCCCGCGACAGGAAACGACCCAAAGCGCAACATGGACACATCCAAATTTTTGAAAGAAAACAGAGGTGTTTTTTGCGAAGTGCCTACCTGTAGATTTTGGCCTCTAGCTCATCCGGCACCTAGGGAAACCTACCAAACCTGTGCATTTCTGAAAACTAGAGACCTAGGGGAATCCAAGATGGGGTGACTTGTGGGGCTCGGACCAGGTTCTGTTACCCAGAATCCTTTGCAAACCTCAAAATTTGGCTAAAAAAACACATGTTCCTCACACTTCTGTGGCAGAAAGTTCTGGAATCTGAGAAGAGCCACAAATTTCCTTCCACCCAGCGTTCCCCCAAGTCTCCCGATAAAAATGATACCTCACTTGTGTGGGTAGGCCTAGCGCCCGCGACAGGAAACGCCCCAAAGCGCAACGTGGACACATCCAAATTTTTTCAAGAAAACAGGTGTTTTTTGCAAAGTGCCTACCTGTAGATTTTGGCCTCTAGCTCAGCCGGCACCTAGGGAAACCTACCAAACCTGTGCATTTCTAAAAACTAGAGACCTAGGGGAATCCAAGATGGGGTGACTTGTGGGGCTCGGACCAGGTTCAGTTACCCAGAATCCTTTGCAAACCTCAAAATTTGGCTAAAAAAACACATGTTCCTCACATTTCTGTGGCAGAAAGTTCTGGAATCTGAGAGGAGCCACAAATTTCCTTCCACCCAGCGTTCCCCTACGTCTCCCGATAAAAATGATACCTCACTTGTGTGGGTAGGCCTAGCGCCCGCGACAGGAAACGCCCCAAAGCGCAACGTGGACACATCCAAATTTTTGAAAGAAAACAGAGGTGTTTTTTGCGAAGTGCCTACCTGTAGATTTTGGCCTCTAGCTCATCCGGCACCTAGGGAAACCTACCAAACCTGTGCATTTCTGAAAACTAGAGACCTAGGGAAATCCAAGATGGGGTGACTTGTGGGGCTCGGACCAGGTTCTGTTACCCAGAATCCTTTGCAAACCTCAAAATTTGGCTAAAAAAACACATGTTCCTCACATTTCTGTGGCAGAAAGTTCTGGAATCTGAGAAGAGCCACAAATTTCCTTCCACCCAGCATTCCCCCAAGTCTCCTGATACAAATGATACCTCACTTGTGTGGGTAGGCCTAGAGCCCGCGACAGGAAACGCCCCAAAGCGCAACGTGGACACATCCAAATTTTTGAAAGAAAACAGGTGTTTTTTGCAAAGTGCCTACCTGTAGATTTTGGCCTCTAGCTCAGCCGGCACCTAGGGAAACCTACCAAACCTGTGCATTTCTAAAAACTAGAGACCTAGGGGAATCCAAGATGGGGTGACTTGTGGGGCTCGGACCAGGTTCAGTTACCCAGAACCCTTTGCAAACCTCAAAATTTGGCTAAAAAAACACATGTTCCTCACATTTCTGTGGCAGAAAGTTCTGGAATCTGAGAGGAGCCACAAATTTCCTTCCACCCAGCGTTCCCCTACGTCTCCCGATAAAAATGATACCTCACTTGTGTGGGTAGGCCTAGCGCCCGCGACAGGAAACGCCCCAAAGCGCAACGTGGACACATCCAAATTTTTGAAAGAAAACAGAGGTGTTTTTTGCGAAGTGCCTACCTGTAGATTTTGGCCTCTAGCTCATCCGGCACCTAGGGAAACCTACCAAACCTGTGCATTTCTGAAAACTAGAGACCTAGGGGAATCCAAGATGGGGTGACTTGTGGGGCTCGGACCAGGTTCTGTTACCCAGAATCCTTTGCAAACCTCAAAATTTGGCTAAAAAAACACTTGTTCCTCACATTTCTGTGGCAGAAAGTTCTGGAATCTGAGAGGAGCCACAAATTTCCTTCCAACCAGCGTTCCCCCAAGTCTCCCGATAAAAAAGATACCTCACTTGTGTGGGTAGGCCTAGCGCCCGCGACAGGAAACGCCCCAAAGCGCAACGTGGCACATCCAAATTTTTGAAAGAAAACAGAGGTGTTTTTTGCGAAGTGCCTACCTGTAGATTTTGGCCTCTAGCTCAGCCGGCACCTAGGGAAACCTACCAAAGCTGTGCATTTCTGAAAACTAGAGACCTAGGGGAATCCACGATGTGGTGACTTGTGGGGCTCGGACCAGGTTCTGTTACCCAGAATCCTTTGCAAACCTCAAAATTTGGCTAAAAAAACACATGTTCCTCACATTTCTGTGGCAGAAAGTTCTGGAATCTGAGAGGAGCCACAAATTTCCTTCCACCCAGCGTTCCCCTACGTCTCCCGATAAAAATGATACCTCACTTTTGTGGGTAGGCCTAGCGCCCGCGACAGGAAACGCCCCAAAGCGCAACGTGGACACATCCAAATTTTTGAAAGAAAACAGAGGTGTTTTTTGCGAAGTGCCTACCTGTAGATTTTGGCCTCTAGCTCATCCGGCACCTAGGGAAACCTACCAAACCTGTGCATTTCTGAAAACTAGAGACCTAGGGGAATCCAAGATGGGGTGACTTGTGGGGCTCGGACCAGGTTCTGTTACCCAGAATCCTTTGCAAACCTCAAAATTTGGCAAAAAAAACACATGTTCCTCACATTTCTGTGGCAGAAAGTTCTGGAATCTGAGAGGAGCCACAAATTTCCTTCCACCCAGCATTCCCCCAAGTCTCCCGATAAAAATGTTACCTCACTTGTGTGGGTAGGCCTAGCGCCCGCGACAGGAAACGCCCCAAAGCGCAACGTGGACACATCCACATTTTTGAAAGAAAACAGAGGTGTTTTTTGCGAAGTGCCTACCTGTAGATTTTGGCCTCTAGCTCATCCGGCACCTAGGGAAACCTACCAAACCTGTGCATTTCTGAAAACTAGAGACCTAGGGGAATCCAAGATGGGGTGACTTGTGGGGCTCGGACCAGGTTCTGTTACCCAGAATCCTTTGCAAACCTCAAAATTTGGCTAAAAAAACACTTGTTCCTCACATTTCTGTGGCAGAAAGTTCTGGAATCTGAGAGGAGCCACAAATTTCCTTCCAACCAGCGTTCCCCCAAGTCTCCCGATAAAAAAGATACCTCACTTGTGTGGGTAGGCCTAGCGCCCGCGACAGGAAACGCCCCAAAGCGCAACGTGGCACATCCAAATTTTTGAAAGAAAACAGAGGTGTTTTTTGCGAAGTGCCTACCTGTAGATTTTGGCCTCTAGCTCAGCCGGCACCTAGGGAAACCTACCAAACCTGTGCATTTCTGAAAACTAGAGACCTAGGGGAATCCAAGATGGGGTGACTTGTGGGGCTCGGACCAGGTTCTGTTACCCAGAATCCTTTGCAAACCTCAAAATTTGGCTAAAAAAACACATGTTCCTCACATTTCTGTGGCAGAAAGTTCTGGAATCTGAGAGGAGCCACAAATTTCCTTCCACCCAGCGTTCCCCTACGTCTCCCGATAAAAATGATACCTCACTTTTGTGGGTAGGCCTAGCGCCCGCGACAGGAAACGCCCCAAAGCGCAACGTGGACACATCCAAATTTTTGAAAGAAAACAGAGGTGTTTTTTGCGAAGTGCCTACCTGTAGATTTTGGCCTCTAGCTCATCCGGCACCTAGGGAAACCTACCAAACCTGTGCATTTCTGAAAACTAGAGACCTAGGGGAATCCAAGATGGGGTGACTTGTGGGGCTCGGACCAGGTTCTGTTACCCAGAATCCTTTGCAAACCTCAAAATTTGGCAAAAAAAACACATGTTCCTCACATTTCTGTGGCAGAAAGTTCTGGAATCTGAGAGGAGCCACAAATTTCCTTCCACCCAGCATTCCCCCAAGTCTCCCGATACAAATGATACCTCACTTGTGTGGGTAGGCCTAGCGCCCGCGACAGGAAATGCCCCAAAGCGCAACGTGGACACATCCAAATTTTTGAAAGAAAACAGAGGTGTTTTTTGCAAAGTGCCTACCTGTAAATTTTGGCCTCTAGCTCAGCCTGCACCTAGGTAAACCTACCAAACCTGTGCATTTCTGAAAACTAGAGACCTAGGGGAATCCAAGATGGGGTGACTTGTGGGGCTCGGACCAGGTTCTGTTACCCAGAATCCTTTGCAAACCTCACAATTTGGCTAAAAAAACACTTGTTCCTCATATTTCTGTGGCAGAAAGTTCTGGAATCTGAGAGGAGCCACAAATTTCCTTCCACCCTGCGTTCCCCTACGTCTCCCGATAAAAATGATACCTCACTTGTGTGGGTAGGCCTAGCGCCCGCGACAGGAAACGCCCCAAAGTGCAACGTGGACACATCCAAATTTTTGAAAGAAAACAGAGGTGTTTTTTGCTAAGTGCCTACCTGTAGATTTTGACCTCTAGCTCATCTGGCACCTAGGAAAACCTACCAAACCTGTGCATTTCTGAAAACTAGAGACCTAGGGGAATCCAAGATGGGGTGACTTGTGGGGCTCGGACCAGGTTCTGTTACCCAGAATCCTTTGCAAACCTCAAAATTTGGCTAAAAAAACACATGTTCCTCACATTTCTGTGGCAGAAAGTTCTGGAATCTGAGAGGAGCCGCAAATTTCCTTCCACCCAGCGTTCCCCTACGTCTCCCGATAAAAATGATACCTCACTTGTGTGGGTAGGCCTAGCGCCCGCGACAGGAAACGCCCCAAAGCGCAACATGGACACATCCAAATTTTTGAAAGAAAACAGAGGTGTTTTTTGCGAAGTGCCTACCTGTAGATTTTGGCCTCTAGCTCATCCGGCACCTAGGGAAACCTACCAAATCTGTGCATTTCTGAAAACTAGAGACCTAGGGGAATCCAAGATGGGGTGACTTGTGGGGCTCGGACCAGGTTCTGTTACCCAGAATCCTTTGCAAACCTCAAAATTTGGCTAAAAAAACACATGTTCCTCACATTTCTGTGGCAGAAAGTTCTGGAATCTGAGAGGAGCCGCAAATTTCCTTCCACCCAGCGTTCCCCTACGTCTCCCGATAAAAATGATACCTCACTTGTGTGGGTAGGCCTAGCGCCCGCGACAGGAAACGCCCCAAAGCGCAACATGGACACATCCAAATTTTTGAAAGAAAACAGAGGTGTTTTTTGCGAAGTGCCTACCTGTAGATTTTGGCCTCTAGCTCATCCGGCACCTAGGGAAACCTACCAAACCTGTGCATTTCTGAAAACTAGAGACCTAGGGGAATCCAAGATGGGGTGACTTGTGGGGCTCGGACCAGGTTCTGTTACCCAGAATCCTTTGCAAACCTCAAAATTTGGCTAAAAAAACACATGTTCCTCACATTTCTGTGGCAGAAAGTTCTGGAATCTGAGAGGAGCCACAAATTTCCTTCCACCCAGCGTTCCCCTACGTCTCCCGATAAAAATGATACCTCACTTGTGTGGGTAGGCCTAGCGCCCGCGACAGGAAACGCCCCAAAGCGCAACGTGGACACATCCAAATTTTTGAAAGAAAACAGAGGTGTTTTTTGCGAAGTGCCTACCTGTAGATTTTGGCCTCTAGCTCATCCGGCACCTAGGGAAACCTACCAAACCTGTGCATTTCTGAAAACTAGAGACCTAGGGGAATCCAAGATGGGGTGACTTGTGGGGCTCGGACCAGGTTCTGTTACCCAGAATCCTTTGCAAACCTCACAATTTGGCTAAAAAAACACTTGTTCCTCATATTTCTGTGGCAGAAAGTTCTGGAATCTGAGAGGAGCCACAAATTTCCTTCCACCCTGCGTTCCCCTACGTCTCCCGATAAAAATGATACCTCACTTGTGTGGGTAGGCCTAGCGCCCGCGACAGGAAACGCCCCAAAGTGCAAAGTGGACACATCCAAATTTTTGAAAGAAAACAGAGGTGTTTTTTGCTAAGTGCCTACCTGTAGATTTTGACCTCTAGCTCATCTGGCACCTAGGAAAACCTACCAAACCTGTGCATTTCTGAAAACTAGAGACCTAGGGGAATCCAAGATGGGGTGACTTGTGGGGCTCGGACCAGGTTCTGTTACCCAGAATCCTTTGCAAACCTCAAAATTTGGCTAAAAAAACACATGTTCCTCACATTTCTGTGGCAGAAAGTTCTGGAATCTGAGAGGAGCCGCAAATTTCCTTCCACCCAGCGTTCCCCTACGTCTCCCGATAAAAATGATACCTCACTTGTGTGGGTAGGCCTAGCGCCCGCGACAGGAAACGCCCCAAAGTGCAAAGTGGACACATCCAAATTTTTGAAAGAAAACAGAGGTGTTTTTTGCTAAGTGCCTACCTGTAGATTTTGACCTCTAGCTCATCTGGCACCTAGGAAAACCTACCAAACCTGTGCATTTCTGAAAACTAGAGACCTAGGGGAATCCAAGATGGGGTGACTTGTGGGGCTCGGACCAGGTTCTGTTACCCAGAATCCTTTGCAAACCTCAAAATTTGGCTAAAAAAACACATGTTCCTCACATTTCTGTGGCAGAAAGTTCTGGAATCTGAGAGGAGCCGCAAATTTCCTTCCACCCAGCGTTCCCCTACGTCTCCCGATAAAAATGATACCTCACTTGTGTGGGTAGGCCTAGCGCCCGCGACAGGAAACGCCCCAAAGCGCAACATGGACACATCCAAATTTTTGAAAGAAAACAGAGGTGTTTTTTGCAAAGTGCCTACCTGTAGATTTTGGCCTCTAGCTCATCCGGCACCTAGGGAAACCTACCAAACCTGTGCATTTCTGAAAACTAGAGACCTAGGGGAATCCAAGATGGGGTGACTTGTGGGGCTCGGACCAGGTTCTGTTACCCAGAATCCTTTGCAAACCTCAAAATTTGGCTAAAAAAACACATGTTCCTCACATTTCTGTGGCAGAAAGTTCTGGAATCTGAGAGGAGCCACAAATTTCCTTCCACCCAGCGTTCCCCTACGTCTCCCGATAAAAATGATACCTCACTTGTGTGGGTAGGCCTTGCGCCCGCGACAGGAAACGCCCCAAAGCGCAACGTGGACACATCCAAATTTTTGAAAGAAAACAGAGGTGTTTTTTGCGAAGTGCCTACCTGTAGATTTTGGCCTCTAGCTCATCCGGCACCTAGGGAAACCTACCAAACCTGTGCATTTCTGAAAACTAGAGACCTAGGGGAATCCAAGATGGGGTGACTTGTGGGGCTCGGACCAGGTTCTGTTACCCAGAATCCTTTGCAAACCTCAAAATTTGGCTAAAAAAACACATGTTCCTCACATTTCTGTGGCAGAAAGTTCTGGAATCTGAGAGGAGCCACAAATTTCCTTCCACCCAGCGTTCCCCTACGTCTCCCGATAAAAATGATACCTCACTTGTGTGGGTAGGCCTAGCGCCCGCGACAGGAAACGCCCCAAAGCGCAACGTGGACACATCCAAATTTTTGAAAGAAAACAGAGGTGTTTTTTGCGAAGTGCCTACCTGTAGATTTTGGCCTCTAGCTCATCCGGCACCTAGGGAAACCTATCAAACCTGTGCATTTCTGAAAACTAGAGACCTAGGGGAATCCAAGATGGGGTGACTTGTGGGGCTCGGACCAGGTTCTGTTACCCAGAATCCTTTGCAAACCTCAAAATTTGGCTAAAAAAACACATGTTCCTCACATTTCTGTGGCAGAAAGTTCTGGAATCTGAGAGGAGCCACAAATTTCCTTCCACCCAGCATTCCCCCAAGTCTCCTGATACAAATGATACCTCACTTGTGTGGGTAGGCCTAGAGCCCGCGACAGGAAACGCCCCAAAGCGCAACGTGGACACATCCACATTTTTGAAAGAAAACAGAGGTGTTTTTTGCGAAGTGCCTACCTGTAGATTTTGGCCTCTAGCTCAGCCGGCACCTAGGGAAACCTACCAAACCTGTGCATTTCTGAAAACTAGAGACCTAGGGGAATCCAAGATGGGGTGACTTGTGGGGCTCGGACCAGGTTCTGTTACCCAGAATCCTTTGCAAACCTCAAAATTTGGCTAAAAAAACACATGTTCCTCACGTTTCTGTGGCAGAAAGTTCTGGAATCTGAGAGGAGCCACAAATTTCCTTCCACCCAGCGTTCCCCTACGTCTCCCGATAAAAATGATACCTCACTTTTGTGGGTAGGCCTAGCGCCCGCGACAGGAAACGCCCCAAAGCGCAACGTGGACACATCCAAATTTTTGAAAGAAAACAGAGGTGTTTTTTGCGAAGTGCCTACCTGTAGATTTTGGCCTCTAGCTCATCCGGCACCTAGGGAAACCTACCAAACCTGTGCATTTCTGAAAACTAGAGACCTAGGGGAATCCAAGATGGGGTGACTTGTGGGGCTCGGACCAGGTTCTGTTACCCAGAATCCTTTGCAAACCTCAAAATTTGGCTAAAAAAACACATGTTCCTCACATTTCTGTGGCAGAAAGTTCTGGAATCTGAGAGGAGCCACAAATTTCCTTCCACCCAGCATTCCCCCAAGTCTCCCGATACAAATGATACCTCACTTGTGTGGGTAGGCCTAGCGCCCGCGACAGGAAACGCCCCAAAGCGCAACGTGGACACATCCAAATTTTTGAAAGAAAACAGAGGTGTTTTTTGCAAAGTGCCTACCTGTAGATTTTGGCCTCTAGCTCAGCCTGAACCTAGGGAAACCTACCAAACCTGTGCATTTCTGAAAACTAGAGACCTAGGGGAATCCAAGATGGGGTGACTTGTGGGGCTCGGACCAGGTTCTGTTACCCAGAATCCTTTGCAAACCTCACAATTTGGCTAAAAAAACACTTGTTCCTCATATTTCTGTGGCAGAAAGTTCTGGAATCTGAGAGGAGCCACAAATTTCCTTCCACCCAGCGTTCCCCTACGTCTCCCGATAAAAATGATACCTCACTTGTGTGGGTAGGCCTAGCGCCCGCGACAGGAAACGCCCCAAAGCGCAACATGGACACATCCAAATTTTTTAAAGAAAACAGAGGTGTTTTTTGCGAAGTGCCTACCTGTAGATTTTGGCCTCTAGCTCATCTGGCACCTAGGGAAACCTACCAAACCTGTGCATTTCTGAAAACTAGAGACCTAGGGGAATCCAAGATGGGGTGACTTGTGGGGCTCGGACCAGGTTCTGTTACCCAGAATCCTTTGCAAACCTCAAAATTTGGCTAAAAAAACACATGTTCCTCACATTTCTGTGGCAGAAAGTTCTGGAATCTGAGAGGAGCCACAAATTTCCTTCCACCCAGCGTTCCCCTACGTCTCCCGATAAAAATGATACCTCACTTGTGTGGGTAGGCCTAGCGCCCGCGACAGGAAACGCCCCAAAGCGCAACGTGGACACATCCAAATTTTTGAAAGAAAACAGAGGTGTTTTTTGCGAAGTGCCTACCTGTAGATTTTGGCCTCTAGCTCATCCGGCACCTAGGGAAACCTACCAAACCTGTGCATTTCTGAAAACTAGAGACCTAGGGGAATCCAAGATGGGGTGACTTGTGGGGCTCGGACCAGGTTCTGTTACCCAGAATCCTTTGCAAACCTCAAAATTTGGCTAAAAAAACACATGTTCCTCACATTTCTGTGGCAGAAAGTTCTGGAATCTGAGAGGAGCCACAAATTTCCTTCCACCCAGCGTTCCCCTACGTCTCCCGATAAAAATGATACCTCACTTGTGTGGGTAGGCCTAGCGCCCGCGACAGGAAACGCCCCAAAGCGCAACGTGGACACATCCAAATTTTTGAAAGAAAACAGAGGTGTTTTTTGCGAAGTGCCTACCTGTAGATTTTGGCCTCTAGCTCATCCGGCACCTAGGGAAACCTACCAAACCTGTGCATTTCTGAAAACTAGAGACCTAGGGGAATCCAAGATGGGGTGACTTGTGGGGCTCGGACCAGGTTCTGTTACCCAGAATCCTTTGCAAACCTCAAAATTTGGCTAAAAAAACACATGTTCCTCACATTTCTGTGGCAGAAAGTTCTGGAATCTGAGAGGAGCCACAAATTTCCTTCCACCCAGCATTCCCCCAAGTCTCCCGATACAAATGATACCTCACTTGTGTGGGTAGGCCTAGCGCCCGCGACAGGAAACGCCCCAAAGCGCAACGTGGACACATCCAAATTTTTGAAAGAAAACAGAGGTGTTTTTTGCAAAGTGCCTACCTGTAGATTTTGGCCTCTAGCTCAGCCTGAACCTAGGGAAACCTACCAAACCTGTGCATTTCTGAAAACTAGAGACCTAGGGGAATCCAAGATGGGGTGACTTGTGGGGCTCGGACCAGGTTCTGTTACCCAGAATCCTTTGCAAACCTCACAATTTGGCTAAAAAAACACTTGTTCCTCATATTTCTGTGGCAGAAAGTTCTGGAATCTGAGAGGAGCCACAAATTTCCTTCCACCCAGCGTTCCCCTACGTCTCCCGATAAAAATGATACCTCACTTGTGTGGGTAGGCCTAGCGCCCGCGACAGGAAACGCCCCAAAGCGCAACATGGACACATCCAAATTTTTTAAAGAAAACAGAGGTGTTTTTTGCGAAGTGCCTACCTGTAGATTTTGGCCTCTAGCTCATCTGGCACCTAGGGAAACCTACCAAACCTGTGCATTTCTGAAAACTAGAGACCTAGGGGAATCCAAGATGGGGTGACTTGTGGGGCTCGGACCAGGTTCTGCTACCCAGAATCCTTTGCAAACCTCAAAATTTGGCTAAAAAAACACATGTTCCTCACATTTCTGTGGCAGAAAGTTCTGGAATCTGAGAGGAGCCACAAATTTCCTTCCACCCAGCATTCCCCCAAGTCTCCTGATACAAATGATACCTCACTTGTGTGGGTAGGCCTAGCGCCCGCGACAGGAAACGCCCCAAAGCTCAACGTGGACACATCCAAATTTTGGAAAGAAAACAGAGGTGTTTTTTGCAAAGTGCCTACCTGTAGATTTTGGCCTCTAGCTCAGCCTGCACCTAGGGAAACCTACCAAACCTGTGCATTTCTGAAAACTAGAGACCTAGGGGAATCCAAGATGGGGTGACTTGTGGGGCTCGGACCAGGTTCTGTTACCCAGAATCCTTTGCAAACCTCAAAATTTGGCTAAAAAAACACATGTTCCTCACATTTCTGTGGCAGAAAGTTCTGGAATCTGAGAGGAGCCACAAATTTCCTTCCACCCAGCCTTCCCCCAAGCCTCCCGATAAAAATGATACCTCACTTGTGTGGGTAGGCCTAGCGCCCGCGACAGGAAACGCCCCAAAGCGCAACGTGGACACATCCAAATTTTTTAAAGAAAACAGAGGTGTTTTTTGCGAAGTGCCTACCTGTAGATTTTGGCCTCTAGCTCATCCGGCACCTAGGGAAACCTACCAAACCTGTGCATTTCTGAAAACTAGAGACCTAGGGGAATCCAAGATGGGGTGACTTGTGGGGCTCGGACCAGGTTCTGTTACCCAGAATCCTTTGCAAACCTCAAAATTTGGCTAAAAAAACACATGTTCCTCACATTTCTGTGGCAGAAAGTTCTGGAATCTGAGAGGAGCCACAAATTTCCTTCCACCCAGCATTCCCCCAAGTCTCCTGATACAAATGATACCTCACTTGTGTGGGTAGGCCTAGAGCCCGCAACAGGAAACGCCCCAAAGCGCAACGTGGACACATCCAAATTTTTGAAAGAAAACGGAGGTGTTTTTTGCAAAGTGCCTACCTGTAGATTTTGGCCTCTAGCTCAGCCTGCACCTAGGGAAACCTACCAAACCTGTGCATTTCTGAAAACTAGAGACCTAGGGGAATCCAAGATGGGGTGACTTGTGGGGCTCGGACCAGGTTCTGTTACCCAGAATCCTTTGCAAACCTCAAAATTTGGCTAAAAAAACACTTGTTCCTCACATTTCTGTGGCAGAAAGTACTGGAATCTGAGAGGAGCCACAAATTTCCTTCCAACCAGCGTTCCCCCAAGTCTCCCGATAAAAATGATACCTCACTTGTGTGGGTAGGCCTAGCGCCCGCGACAGGAAACGCCCCAAAGCGCAACGTGGCACATCCAAATTTTTGAAAGAAAACAGAGGGGTTTTTTGCGAAGTGGCTACCTGTAGATTTTGGCCTCTAGCTCAGCCGGCACCTAGGGAAACCTACCAAACCTGTCCATTTCTGAAAACTAGAGACCTAGGGGAATCCAAGATGGGGTGACTTGTGGGGCTCGGACCAGGTTCTGTTACCCAGAATCCTTTGCAAACCTCAAAATTTGGCTAAAAAAACACATGTTCCTCACATTTCTGGGGCAGAAAGTTCTGGAATCTCAGAGGAGCCACAAATTTCCTTCCACCCAGCGTTCCCCTACGTCTCCCGATAAAAATGATACCTCACTTTTGTGGGTAGGCCTAGCGCCCGCGACAGGAAACGCCCCAAAGCGCAACGTGGACACATCCAAATTTTTGAAAGAAAACAGAGGTGTTTTTTGCGAAGTGCCTACCTGTAGATTTTGGACTCTAGCTCATCCGGCACCTAGGGAAACCTACCAAACCTGTGCATTTCTGAAAACTAGAGACCTAGGGGAATCCAAGATGGGGTGACTTGTGGGGCTCGGACCAGGTTCTGTTACCCAGAATCCTTTGCAAACCTCAAAATTTGGCTAAAAAAACACATGTTCCTCACATTTCTGTGGCAGAAAGTTCTGGAATCTGAGAGGAGCCACAAATTTCCTTCCACCCAGCATTCCCCCAAGTCTCCCGATACAAATGATACCTCACTTGTGTGGGTAGGCCTAGCGCCCGCGACATTAAACGCCCCAAAGCGCAACGTGGACACATCCAAATTTTTCAAAGAAAACAGAGGTGTTTTTTGCAAAGTGCCTACCTGTAGATTTTGGCCTCTAGCTCAGTCTGCACCTAGGGAAACCTACCAAACCTGTGCATTTCTGAAAACTAGAGACCTAGGGGAATCCAAGATGGCGTGACTTTTGGGGCTCAGACCAGGTTCTGTTACCCAGAATCCTTTGCAAACCTCACAATTTGGCTAAAAAAACACTTGTTCCTCATATTTCTGTGGCAGAAAGTTCTGGAATCTGAGAGGAGCCACAAATTTCCTTCCACCCAGCGTTCCCCTACGTCTCCCGATAAAAATGATACCTCACTTGTGTGGGTAGGCCTAGCGCCCGCGACAAGAAACGCCCCAAAGCGCAACGTGGACACATCCAAATTTTTTAAAGAAAACAGAGGTGTTTTTTGCTAAGTGCCTACCTGTAGATTTTGGCCTCTAGCTCATCTGGCACCTACGGAAACCTACCAATCCTGTGCATTTCTGAAAACTAGAGACCTAGGGGAATCCAAGATGGGGTGACTTGTGGGGCTCGGACCAGGTTCTGTTACCCAGAATCCTTTGCAAACCTCAAAATTTGGCTAAAAAAACACATGTTCCTCACATTTCTGTGGCAGAAAGTTCTGGAATCTGAGAGGAGCCACAAATTTCCTTCCACCCAGCCTTCCCCCAAGTCTCCCGATAAAAATGATACCTCACTTGTGTGGGTAGGCCTAGCGCCCGCGACAGGAAACGCCCCAAAGCGCAACGTGGACACATCCAAATTTTTTAAAGAAAACAGAGGTGTTTTTTGCGAAGTGCCTACCTGTAGATTTTGGCCTCTAGCTCATCCGGCACCTAGGGAAACCTACCAAACCTGTGCATTTCTGAAAACTAGAGACCTAGGGGAATCCAAGATGGGGTGACTTGTGGGGCTCGGACCAGGTTCTGTTACCCAGAATCCTTTGCAAACCTCACAATTTGGCTAAAAAAACACATGTTCCTCACATTTCTGTGGCAGAAAGTTCTGGAATCTGAGAGGAGCCACAAATTTCCTTCCACCCAGCATTCCCCCAAGTCTCCCGATACAAATGATACCTCACTTGTGTGGGTAGGCCTAGCGCCCGCGACAGGAAACGCCCCAAAGCGCAACGTGGACACATCCAAATTTTTGAAAGAAAACAGAGGTGTTTTTTGCAAAGTGCCTACCTGTAGATTTTGGCCTCTAGCTCAGCCTGAACCTAGGGAAACCTACCAAACCTGTGCATTTCTGAAAACTAGAGACCTAGGGGAATCCAAGATGGGGTGACTTGTGGGGCTCGGACCAGGTTCTGTTACCCAGAATCCTTTGCAAACCTCAAAATTTGGCAAAAAAAACACATGTTCCTCACATTTCTGTGGCAGAAAGTTCTGGAATCTGAGAGGAGCCACAAATTTCCTTCCACCCAGCATTCCCCCAAGTCTCCCGATAAAAATGTTACCTCACTTGTGTGGGTAGGCCTAGCGCCCGCGACAGGAAACGCCCCAAAGCGCAACGTGGACACATCCACATTTTTGAAAGAAAACAGAGGTGTTTTTTGCGAAGTGCCTACCTGTAGATTTTGGCCTCTAGCTCATCCGGCACCTAGGGAAACCTACCAAACCTGTGCATTTCTGAAAACTAGAGACCTAGGGGAATCCAAGATGGGGTGACTTGTGGGGCTCGGACCAGGTTCTGTTACCCAGAATCCTTTGCAAACCTCAAAATTTGGCTAAAAAAACACTTGTTCCTCACATTTCTGTGGCAGAAAGTTCTGGAATCTGAGAGGAGCCACAAATTTCCTTCCAACCAGCGTTCCCCCAAGTCTCCCGATAAAAAAGATACCTCACTTGTGTGGGTAGGCCTAGCGCCCGCGACAGGAAACGCCCCAAAGCGCAACGTGGCACATCCAAATTTTTGAAAGAAAACAGAGGTGTTTTTTGCGAAGTGCCTACCTGTAGATTTTGGCCTCTAGCTCAGCCGGCACCTAGGGAAACCTACCAAACCTGTGCATTTCTGAAAACTAGAGACCTAGGGGAATCCAAGATGGGGTGACTTGTGGGGCTCGGACCAGGTTCTGTTACCCAGAATCCTTTGCAAACCTCAAAATTTGGCTAAAAAAACACATGTTCCTCACATTTCTGTGGCAGAAAGTTCTGGAATCTGAGAGGAGCCACAAATTTCCTTCCACCCAGCGTTCCCCTACGTCTCCCGATAAAAATGATACCTCACTTTTGTGGGTAGGCCTAGCGCCCGCGACAGGAAACGCCCCAAAGCGCAACGTGGACACATCCAAATTTTTGAAAGAAAACAGAGGTGTTTTTTGCGAAGTGCCTACCTGTAGATTTTGGCCTCTAGCTCATCCGGCACCTAGGGAAACCTACCAAACCTGTGCATTTCTGAAAACTAGAGACCTAGGGGAATCCAAGATGGGGTGACTTGTGGGGCTCGGACCAGGTTCTGTTACCCAGAATCCTTTGCAAACCTCAAAATTTGGCAAAAAAAACACATGTTCCTCACATTTCTGTGGCAGAAAGTTCTGGAATCTGAGAGGAGCCACAAATTTCCTTCCACCCAGCATTCCCCCAAGTCTCCCGATACAAATGATACCTCACTTGTGTGGGTAGGCCTAGCGCCCGCGACAGGAAATGCCCCAAAGCGCAACGTGGACACATCCAAATTTTTGAAAGAAAACAGAGGTGTTTTTTGCAAAGTGCCTACCTGTAAATTTTGGCCTCTAGCTCAGCCTGCACCTAGGTAAACCTACCAAACCTGTGCATTTCTGAAAACTAGAGACCTAGGGGAATCCAAGATGGGGTGACTTGTGGGGCTCGGACCAGGTTCTGTTACCCAGAATCCTTTGCAAACCTCACAATTTGGCTAAAAAAACACTTGTTCCTCATATTTCTGTGGCAGAAAGTTCTGGAATCTGAGAGGAGCCACAAATTTCCTTCCACCCTGCGTTCCCCTACGTCTCCCGATAAAAATGATACCTCACTTGTGTGGGTAGGCCTAGCGCCCGCGACAGGAAACGCCCCAAAGTGCAACGTGGACACATCCAAATTTTTGAAAGAAAACAGAGGTGTTTTTTGCTAAGTGCCTACCTGTAGATTTTGACCTCTAGCTCATCTGGCACCTAGGAAAACCTACCAAACCTGTGCATTTCTGAAAACTAGAGACCTAGGGGAATCCAAGATGGGGTGACTTGTGGGGCTCGGACCAGGTTCTGTTACCCAGAATCCTTTGCAAACCTCAAAATTTGGCTAAAAAAACACATGTTCCTCACATTTCTGTGGCAGAAAGTTCTGGAATCTGAGAGGAGCCGCAAATTTCCTTCCACCCAGCGTTCCCCTACGTCTCCCGATAAAAATGATACCTCACTTGTGTGGGTAGGCCTAGCGCCCGCGACAGGAAACGCCCCAAAGCGCAACATGGACACATCCAAATTTTTGAAAGAAAACAGAGGTGTTTTTTGCGAAGTGCCTACCTGTAGATTTTGGCCTCTAGCTCATCCGGCACCTAGGGAAACCTACCAAATCTGTGCATTTCTGAAAACTAGAGACCTAGGGGAATCCAAGATGGGGTGACTTGTGGGGCTCGGACCAGGTTCTGTTACCCAGAATCCTTTGCAAACCTCAAAATTTGGCTAAAAAAACACATGTTCCTCACATTTCTGTGGCAGAAAGTTCTGGAATCTGAGAGGAGCCGCAAATTTCCTTCCACCCAGCGTTCCCCTACGTCTCCCGATAAAAATGATACCTCACTTGTGTGGGTAGGCCTAGCGCCCGCGACAGGAAACGCCCCAAAGCGCAACATGGACACATCCAAATTTTTGAAAGAAAACAGAGGTGTTTTTTGCGAAGTGCCTACCTGTAGATTTTGGCCTCTAGCTCATCCGGCACCTAGGGAAACCTACCAAACCTGTGCATTTCTGAAAACTAGAGACCTAGGGGAATCCAAGATGGGGTGACTTGTGGGGCTCGGACCAGGTTCTGTTACCCAGAATCCTTTGCAAACCTCAAAATTTGGCTAAAAAAACACATGTTCCTCACATTTCTGTGGCAGAAAGTTCTGGAATCTGAGAGGAGCCACAAATTTCCTTCCACCCAGCGTTCCCCTACGTCTCCCGATAAAAATGATACCTCACTTGTGTGGGTAGGCCTAGCGCCCGCGACAGGAAACGCCCCAAAGCGCAACGTGGACACATCCAAATTTTTGAAAGAAAACAGAGGTGTTTTTTGCGAAGTGCCTACCTGTAGATTTTGGCCTCTAGCTCATCCGGCACCTAGGGAAACCTACCAAACCTGTGCATTTCTGAAAACTAGAGACCTAGGGGAATCCAAGATGGGGTGACTTGTGGGGCTCGGACCAGGTTCTGTTACCCAGAATCCTTTGCAAACCTCACAATTTGGCTAAAAAAACACTTGTTCCTCATATTTCTGTGGCAGAAAGTTCTGGAATCTGAGAGGAGCCACAAATTTCCTTCCACCCTGCGTTCCCCTACGTCTCCCGATAAAAATGATACCTCACTTGTGTGGGTAGGCCTAGCGCCCGCGACAGGAAACGCCCCAAAGTGCAAAGTGGACACATCCAAATTTTTGAAAGAAAACAGAGGTGTTTTTTGCTAAGTGCCTACCTGTAGATTTTGACCTCTAGCTCATCTGGCACCTAGGAAAACCTACCAAACCTGTGCATTTCTGAAAACTAGAGACCTAGGGGAATCCAAGATGGGGTGACTTGTGGGGCTCGGACCAGGTTCTGTTACCCAGAATCCTTTGCAAACCTCAAAATTTGGCTAAAAAAACACATGTTCCTCACATTTCTGTGGCAGAAAGTTCTGGAATCTGAGAGGAGCCGCAAATTTCCTTCCACCCAGCGTTCCCCTACGTCTCCCGATAAAAATGATACCTCACTTGTGTGGGTAGGCCTAGCGCCCGCGACAGGAAACGCCCCAAAGTGCAAAGTGGACACATCCAAATTTTTGAAAGAAAACAGAGGTGTTTTTTGCTAAGTGCCTACCTGTAGATTTTGACCTCTAGCTCATCTGGCACCTAGGAAAACCTACCAAACCTGTGCATTTCTGAAAACTAGAGACCTAGGGGAATCCAAGATGGGGTGACTTGTGGGGCTCGGACCAGGTTCTGTTACCCAGAATCCTTTGCAAACCTCAAAATTTGGCTAAAAAAACACATGTTCCTCACATTTCTGTGGCAGAAAGTTCTGGAATCTGAGAGGAACCGCAAATTTCCTTCCACCCAGCGTTCCCCTACGTCTCCCGATAAAAATGATACCTCACTTGTGTGGGTAGGCCTAGCGCCCGCGACAGGAAACGCCCCAAAGCGCAACATGGACACATCCAAATTTTTGAAAGAAAACAGAGGTGTTTTTTGCAAAGTGCCTACCTGTAGATTTTGGCCTCTAGCTCATCCGGCACCTAGGGAAACCTACCAAACCTGTGCATTTCTGAAAACTAGAGACCTAGGGGAATCCAAGATGGGGTGACTTGTGGGGCTCGGACCAGGTTCTGTTACCCAGAATCCTTTGCAAACCTCAAAATTTGGCTAAAAAAACACATGTTCCTCACATTTCTGTGGCAGAAAGTTCTGGAATCTGAGAGGAGCCACAAATTTCCTTCCACCCAGCGTTCCCCTACGTCTCCCGATAAAAATGATACCTCACTTGTGTGGGTAGGCCTTGCGCCCGCGACAGGAAACGCCCCAAAGCGCAACGTGGACACATCCAAATTTTTGAAAGAAAACAGAGGTGTTTTTTGCGAAGTGCCTACCTGTAGATTTTGGCCTCTAGCTCATCCGGCACCTAGGGAAACCTACCAAACCTGTGCATTTCTGAAAACTAGAGACCTAGGGGAATCCAAGATGGGGTGACTTGTGGGGCTCGGACCAGGTTCTGTTACCCAGAATCCTTTGCAAACCTCAAAATTTGGCTAAAAAAACACATGTTCCTCACATTTCTGTGGCAGAAAGTTCTGGAATCTGAGAGGAGCCACAAATTTCCTTCCACCCAGCGTTCCCCTACGTCTCCCGATAAAAATGATACCTCACTTGTGTGGGTAGGCCTAGCGCCCGCGACAGGAAACGCCCCAAAGCGCAACGTGGACACATCCAAATTTTTGAAAGAAAACAGAGGTGTTTTTTGCGAAGTGCCTACCTGTAGATTTTGGCCTCTAGCTCATCCGGCACCTAGGGAAACCTATCAAACCTGTGCATTTCTGAAAACTAGAGACCTAGGGGAATCCAAGATGGGGTGACTTGTGGGGCTCGGACCAGGTTCTGTTACCCAGAATCCTTTGCAAACCTCAAAATTTGGCTAAAAAAACACATGTTCCTCACATTTCTGTGGCAGAAAGTTCTGGAATCTGAGAGGAGCCACAAATTTCCTTCCACCCAGCATTCCCCCAAGTCTCCTGATACAAATGATACCTCACTTGTGTGGGTAGGCCTAGAGCCCGCGACAGGAAACGCCCCAAAGCGCAACGTGGACACATCCACATTTTTGAAAGAAAACAGAGGTGTTTTTTGCGAAGTGCCTACCTGTAGATTTTGGCCTCTAGCTCAGCCGGCACCTAGGGAAACCTACCAAACCTGTGCATTTCTGAAAACTAGAGACCTAGGGGAATCCAAGATGGGGTGACTTGTGGGGCTCGGACCAGGTTCTGTTACCCAGAATCCTTTGCAAACCTCAAAATTTGGCTAAAAAAACACATGTTCCTCACGTTTCTGTGGCAGAAAGTTCTGGAATCTGAGAGGAGCCACAAATTTCCTTCCACCCAGCGTTCCCCTACGTCTCCCGATAAAAATGATACCTCACTTTTGTGGGTAGGCCTAGCGCCCGCGACAGGAAACGCCCCAAAGCGCAACGTGGACACATCCAAATTTTTGAAAGAAAACAGAGGTGTTTTTTGCGAAGTGCCTACCTGTAGATTTTGGCCTCTAGCTCATCCGGCACCTAGGGAAACCTACCAAACCTGTGCATTTCTGAAAACTAGAGACCTAGGGGAATCCAAGATGGGGTGACTTGTGGGGCTCGGACCAGGTTCTGTTACCCAGAATCCTTTGCAAACCTCAAAATTTGGCTAAAAAAACACATGTTCCTCACATTTCTGTGGCAGAAAGTTCTGGAATCTGAGAGGAGCCACAAATTTCCTTCCACCCAGCATTCCCCCAAGTCTCCCGATACAAATGATACCTCACTTGTGTGGGTAGGCCTAGCGCCCGCGACAGGAAACGCCCCAAAGCGCAACGTGGACACATCCAAATTTTTGAAAGAAAACAGAGGTGTTTTTTGCAAAGTGCCTACCTGTAGATTTTGGCCTCTAGCTCAGCCTGAACCTAGGGAAACCTACCAAACCTGTGCATTTCTGAAAACTAGAGACCTAGGGGAATCCAAGATGGGGTGACTTGTGGGGCTCGGACCAGGTTCTGTTACCCAGAATCCTTTGCAAACCTCACAATTTGGCTAAAAAAACACTTGTTCCTCATATTTCTGTGGCAGAAAGTTCTGGAATCTGAGAGGAGCCACAAATTTCCTTCCACCCAGCGTTCCCCTACGTCTCCCGATAAAAATGATACCTCACTTGTGTGGGTAGGCCTAGCGCCCGCGACAGGAAACGCCCCAAAGCGCAACATGGACACATCCAAATTTTTTAAAGAAAACAGAGGTGTTTTTTGCGAAGTGCCTACCTGTAGATTTTGGCCTCTAGCTCATCTGGCACCTAGGGAAACCTACCAAACCTGTGCATTTCTGAAAACTAGAGACCTAGGGGAATCCAAGATGGGGTGACTTGTGGGGCTCGGACCAGGTTCTGTTACCCAGAATCCTTTGCAAACCTCAAAATTTGGCTAAAAAAACACATGTTCCTCACATTTCTGTGGCAGAAAGTTCTGGAATCTGAGAGGAGCCACAAATTTCCTTCCACCCAGCGTTCCCCTACGTCTCCCGATAAAAATGATACCTCACTTGTGTGGGTAGGCCTAGCGCCCGCGACAGGAAACGCCCCAAAGCGCAACGTGGACACATCCAAATTTTTGAAAGAAAACAGAGGTGTTTTTTGCGAAGTGCCTACCTGTAGATTTTGGCCTCTAGCTCATCCGGCACCTAGGGAAACCTACCAAACCTGTGCATTTCTGAAAACTAGAGACCTAGGGGAATCCAAGATGGGGTGACTTGTGGGGCTCGGACCAGGTTCTGTTACCCAGAATCCTTTGCAAACCTCAAAATTTGGCTAAAAAAACACATGTTCCTCACATTTCTGTGGCAGAAAGTTCTGGAATCTGAGAGGAGCCACAAATTTCCTTCCACCCAGCGTTCCCCTACGTCTCCCGATAAAAATGATACCTCACTTGTGTGGGTAGGCCTAGCGCCCGCGACAGGAAACGCCCCAAAGCGCAACGTGGACACATCCAAATTTTTGAAAGAAAACAGAGGTGTTTTTTGCGAAGTGCCTACCTGTAGATTTTGGCCTCTAGCTCATCCGGCACCTAGGGAAACCTACCAAACCTGTGCATTTCTGAAAACTAGAGACCTAGGGGAATCCAAGATGGGGTGACTTGTGGGGCTCGGACCAGGTTCTGTTACCCAGAATCCTTTGCAAACCTCAAAATTTGGCTAAAAAAACACATGTTCCTCACATTTCTGTGGCAGAAAGTTCTGGAATCTGAGAGGAGCCACAAATTTCCTTCCACCCAGCATTCCCCCAAGTCTCCCGATACAAATGATACCTCACTTGTGTGGGTAGGCCTAGCGCCCGCGACAGGAAACGCCCCAAAGCGCAACGTGGACACATCCAAATTTTTGAAAGAAAACAGAGGTGTTTTTTGCAAAGTGCCTACCTGTAGATTTTGGCCTCTAGCTCAGCCTGAACCTAGGGAAACCTACCAAACCTGTGCATTTCTGAAAACTAGAGACCTAGGGGAATCCAAGATGGGGTGACTTGTGGGGCTCGGACCAGGTTCTGTTACCCAGAATCCTTTGCAAACCTCACAATTTGGCTAAAAAAACACTTGTTCCTCATATTTCTGTGGCAGAAAGTTCTGGAATCTGAGAGGAGCCACAAATTTCCTTCCACCCAGCGTTCCCCTACGTCTCCCGATAAAAATGATACCTCACTTGTGTGGGTAGGCCTAGCGCCCGCGACAGGAAACGGCCCAAAGCGCAACATGGACACATCCAAATTTTTTAAAGAAAACAGAGGTGTTTTTTGCGAAGTGCCTACCTGTAGATTTTGGCCTCTAGCTCATCTGGCACCTAGGGAAACCTACCAAACCTGTGCATTTCTGAAAACTAGAGACCTAGGGGAATCCAAGATGGGGTGACTTGTGGGGCTCGGACCAGGTTCTGCTACCCAGAATCCTTTGCAAACCTCAAAATTTGGCTAAAAAAACACATGTTCCTCACATTTCTGTGGCAGAAAGTTCTGGAATCTGAGAGGAGCCACAAATTTCCTTCCACCCAGCATTCCCCCAAGTCTCCTGATACAAATGATACCTCACTTGTGTGGGTAGGCCTAGCGCCCGCGACAGGAAACGCCCCAAAGCTCAACGTGGACACATCCAAATTTTTGAAAGAAAACAGAGGTGTTTTTTGCAAAGTGCCTACCTGTAGATTTTGGCCTCTAGCTCAGCCTGCACCTAGGGAAACCTACCAAACCTGTGCATTTCTGAAAACTAGAGACCTAGGGGAATCCAAGATGGGGTGACTTGTGGGGCTCGGACCAGGTTCTGTTACCCAGAATCCTTTGCAAACCTCAAAATTTGGCTAAAAAAACACATGTTCCTCACATTTCTGTGGCAGAAAGTTCTGGAATCTGAGAGGAGCCACAAATTTCCTTCCACCCAGCCTTCCCCCAAGCCTCCCGATAAAAATGATACCTCACTTGTGTGGGTAGGCCTAGCGCCCGCGACAGGAAACGCCCCAAAGCGCAACGTGGACACATCCAAATTTTTTAAAGAAAACAGAGGTGTTTTTTGCGAAGTGCCTACCTGTAGATTTTGGCCTCTAGCTCATCCGGCACCTAGGGAAACCTACCAAACCTGTGCATTTCTGAAAACTAGAGACCTAGGGGAATCCAAGATGGGGTGACTTGTGGGGCTCGGACCAGGTTCTGTTACCCAGAATCCTTTGCAAACCTCAAAATTTGGCTAAAAAAAACACATGTTCCTCACATTTCTGTGGCAGAAAGTTCTGGAATCTGAGAGGAGCCACAAATTTCCTTCCACCCAGCATTCCCCCAAGTCTCCTGATACAAATGATACCTCACTTGTGTGGGTAGGCCTAGAGCCCGCAACAGGAAACGCCCCAAAGCGCAACGTGGACACATCCAAATTTTTGAAAGAAAACGGAGGTGTTTTTTGCAAAGTGCCTACCTGTAGATTTTGGCCTCTAGCTCAGCCTGCACCTAGGGAAACCTACCAAACCTGTGCATTTCTGAAAACTAGAGACCTAGGGGAATCCAAGATGGGGTGACTTGTGGGGCTCGGACCAGGTTCTGTTACCCAGAATCCTTTGCAAACCTCAAAATTTGGCTAAAAAAACACTTGTTCCTCACATTTCTGTGGCAGAAAGTACTGGAATCTGAGAGGAGCCACAAATTTCCTTCCAACCAGCGTTCCCCCAAGTCTCCCGATAAAAATGATACCTCACTTGTGTGGGTAGGCCTAGCGCCCGCGACAGGAAACGCCCCAAAGCGCAACGTGGCACATCCAAATTTTTGAAAGAAAACAGAGGGGTTTTTTGCGAAGTGGCTACCTGTAGATTTTGGCCTCTAGCTCAGCCGGCACCTAGGGAAACCTACCAAACCTGTCCATTTCTGAAAACTAGAGACCTAGGGGAATCCAAGATGGGGTGACTTGTGGGGCTCGGACCAGGTTCTGTTACCCAGAATCCTTTGCAAACCTCAAAATTTGGCTAAAAAAACACATGTTCCTCACATTTCTGGGGCAGAAAGTTCTGGAATCTCAGAGGAGCCACAAATTTCCTTCCACCCAGCGTTCCCCTACGTCTCCCGATAAAAATGATACCTCACTTTTGTGGGTAGGCCTAGCGCCCGCGACAGGAAACGCCCCAAAGCGCAACGTGGACACATCCAAATTTTTGAAAGAAAACAGAGGTGTTTTTTGCGAAGTGCCTACCTGTAGATTTTGGACTCTAGCTCATCCGGCACCTAGGGAAACCTACCAAACCTGTGCATTTCTGAAAACTAGAGACCTAGGGGAATCCAAGATGGGGTGACTTGTGGGGCTCGGACCAGGTTCTGTTACCCAGAATCCTTTGCAAACCTCAAAATTTGGCAAAAAAAACACATGTTCCTCACATTTCTGTGGCAGAAAGTTCTGGAATCTGAGAGGAGCCACAAATTTCCTTCCACCCAGCATTCCCCCAAGTCTCCCGATACAAATGATACCTCACTTGTGTGGGTAGGCCTAGCGCCCGCGACAGGAAATGCCCCAAAGCGCAACGTGGACACATCCAAATTTTTGAAAGAAAACAGAGGTGTTTTTTGCTAAGTGCCTACCTGTAGATTTTGACCTCTAGCTCATCTGGCACCTAGGAAAACCTACCAAACCTGTGCATTTCTGAAAACTAGAGACCTAGGGGAATCCAAGATGGGGTGACTTGTGGGGCTCGGACCAGGTTCTGTTACCCAGAATCCTTTGCAAACCTCAAAATTTGGCTAAAAAAACACATGTTCCTCACATTTCTGTGGCAGAAAGTTCTGGAATCTGAGAGGAGCCGCAAATTTCCTTCCACCCAGCGTTCCCCTACGTCTCCCGATAAAAATGATACCTCACTTGTGTGGGTAGGCCTAGCGCCCGCGACAGGAAACGCCCCAAAGCGCAACATGGACACATCCAAATTTTTGAAAGAAAACAGAGGTGTTTTTTGCGAAGTGCCTACCTGTAGATTTTGGCCTCTAGCTCATCCGGCACCTAGGGAAACCTACCAAATCTGTGCATTTCTGAAAACTAGAGACCTAGGGGAATCCAAGATGGGGTGACTTGTGGGGCTCGGACCAGGTTCTGTTACCCAGAATCCTTTGCAAACCTCAAAATTTGGCTAAAAAAACACATGTTCCTCACATTTCTGTGGCAGAAAGTTCTGGAATCTGAGAGGAGCCGCAAATTTCCTTCCACCCAGCGTTCCCCTACGTCTCCCGATAAAAATGATACCTCACTTGTGTGGGTAGGCCTAGCGCCCGCGACAGGAAACGCCCCAAAGCGCAACATGGACACATCCAAATTTTTGAAAGAAAACAGAGGTGTTTTTTGCGAAGTGCCTACCTGTAGATTTTGGCCTCTAGCTCATCCGGCACCTAGGGAAACCTACCAAACCTGTGCATTTCTGAAAACTAGAGACCTAGGGGAATCCAAGATGGGGTGACTTGTGGGGCTCGGACCAGGTTCTGTTACCCAGAATCCTTTGCAAACCTCAAAATTTGGCTAAAAAAACACATGTTCCTCACATTTCTGTGGCAGAAAGTTCTGGAATCTGAGAGGAGCCACAAATTTCCTTCCACCCAGCGTTCCCCTACGTCTCCCGATAAAAATGATACCTCACTTGTGTGGGTAGGCCTAGCGCCCGCGACAGGAAACGCCCCAAAGCGCAACGTGGACACATCCAAATTTTTGAAAGAAAACAGAGGTGTTTTTTGCGAAGTGCCTACCTGTAGATTTTGGCCTCTAGCTCATCCGGCACCTAGGGAAACCTACCAAACCTGTGCATTTCTGAAAACTAGAGACCTAGGGGAATCCAAGATGGGGTGACTTGTGGGGCTCGGACCAGGTTCTGTTACCCAGAATCCTTTGCAAACCTCACAATTTGGCTAAAAAAACACTTGTTCCTCATATTTCTGTGGCAGAAAGTTCTGGAATCTGAGAGGAGCCACAAATTTCCTTCCACCCTGCGTTCCCCTACGTCTCCCGATAAAAATGATACCTCACTTGTGTGGGTAGGCCTAGCGCCCGCGACAGGAAACGCCCCAAAGTGCAAAGTGGACACATCCAAATTTTTGAAAGAAAACAGAGGTGTTTTTTGCTAAGTGCCTACCTGTAGATTTTGACCTCTAGCTCATCTGGCACCTAGGAAAACCTACCAAACCTGTGCATTTCTGAAAACTAGAGACCTAGGGGAATCCAAGATGGGGTGACTTGTGGGGCTCGGACCAGGTTCTGTTACCCAGAATCCTTTGCAAACCTCAAAATTTGGCTAAAAAAACACATGTTCCTCACATTTCTGTGGCAGAAAGTTCTGGAATCTGAGAGGAGCCGCAAATTTCCTTCCACCCAGCGTTCCCCTACGTCTCCCGATAAAAATGATACCTCACTTGTGTGGGTAGGCCTAGCGCCCGCGACAGGAAACGCCCCAAAGTGCAAAGTGGACACATCCAAATTTTTGAAAGAAAACAGAGGTGTTTTTTGCTAAGTGCCTACCTGTAGATTTTGACCTCTAGCTCATCTGGCACCTAGGAAAACCTACCAAACCTGTGCATTTCTGAAAACTAGAGACCTAGGGGAATCCAAGATGGGGTGACTTGTGGGGCTCGGACCAGGTTCTGTTACCCAGAATCCTTTGCAAACCTCAAAATTTGGCTAAAAAAACACATGTTCCTCACATTTCTGTGGCAGAAAGTTCTGGAATCTGAGAGGAGCCGCAAATTTCCTTCCACCCAGCGTTCCCCTACGTCTCCCGATAAAAATGATACCTCACTTGTGTGGGTAGGCCTAGCGCCCGCGACAGGAAACGCCCCAAAGCGCAACATGGACACATCCAAATTTTTGAAAGAAAACAGAGGTGTTTTTTGCAAAGTGCCTACCTGTAGATTTTGGCCTCTAGCTCATCCGGCACCTAGGGAAACCTACCAAACCTGTGCATTTCTGAAAACTAGAGACCTAGGGGAATCCAAGATGGGGTGACTTGTGGG
Organism: Pleurodeles waltl; assembly: GCF_031143425.1. Classification (NCBI taxonomy): domain Eukaryota; kingdom Metazoa; phylum Chordata; class Amphibia; order Caudata; family Salamandridae; genus Pleurodeles; species Pleurodeles waltl. The sequence goes on from NC_090439.1 coordinate 238,313,719, forward strand.
GCTCGGACCAGGTTCTGTTACCCAGAATCCTTTGCAAACCTCAAAATTTGGCTAAAAAAACACATGTTCCTCACATTTCTGTGGCAGAAAGTTCTGGAATCTGAGAGGAGCCACAAATTTCCTTCCACCCAGCGTTCCCCTACGTCTCCCGATAAAAATGATACCTCACTTGTGTGGGTAGGCCTTGCGCCCGCGACAGGAAACGCCCCAAAGCGCAACGTGGACACATCCAAATTTTTGAAAGAAAACAGAGGTGTTTTTTGCGAAGTGCCTACCTGTAGATTTTGGCCTCTAGCTCATCCGGCACCTAGGGAAACCTACCAAACCTGTGCATTTCTGAAAACTAGAGACCTAGGGGAATCCAAGATGGGGTGACTTGTGGGGCTCGGACCAGGTTCTGTTACCCAGAATCCTTTGCAAACCTCAAAATTTGGCTAAAAAAACACATGTTCCTCACATTTCTGTGGCAGAAAGTTCTGGAATCTGAGAGGAGCCACAAATTTCCTTCCACCCAGCGTTCCCCTACGTCTCCCGATAAAAATGATACCTCACTTGTGTGGGTAGGCCTAGCGCCCGCGACAGGAAACGCCCCAAAGCGCAACGTGGACACATCCAAATTTTTGAAAGAAAACAGAGGTGTTTTTTGCGAAGTGCCTACCTGTAGATTTTGGCCTCTAGCTCATCCGGCACCTAGGGAAACCTATCAAACCTGTGCATTTCTGAAAACTAGAGACCTAGGGGAATCCAAGATGGGGTGACTTGTGGGGCTCGGACCAGGTTCTGTTACCCAGAATCCTTTGCAAACCTCAAAATTTGGCTAAAAAAACACATGTTCCTCACATTTCTGTGGCAGAAAGTTCTGGAATCTGAGAGGAGCCACAAATTTCCTTCCACCCAGCATTCCCCCAAGTCTCCTGATACAAATGATACCTCACTTGTGTGGGTAGGCCTAGAGCCCGCGACAGGAAACGCCCCAAAGCGCAACGTGGACACATCCACATTTTTGAAAGAAAACAGAGGTGTTTTTTGCGAAGTGCCTACCTGTAGATTTTGGCCTCTAGCTCAGCCGGCACCTAGGGAAACCTACCAAACCTGTGCATTTCTGAAAACTAGAGACCTAGGGGAATCCAAGATGGGGTGACTTGTGGGGCTCGGACCAGGTTCTGTTACCCAGAATCCTTTGCAAACCTCAAAATTTGGCTAAAAAAACACATGTTCCTCACGTTTCTGTGGCAGAAAGTTCTGGAATCTGAGAGGAGCCACAAATTTCCTTCCACCCAGCGTTCCCCTACGTCTCCCGATAAAAATGATACCTCACTTTTGTGGGTAGGCCTAGCGCCCGCGACAGGAAACGCCCCAAAGCGCAACGTGGACACATCCAAATTTTTGAAAGAAAACAGAGGTGTTTTTTGCGAAGTGCCTACCTGTAGATTTTGGCCTCTAGCTCATCCGGCACCTAGGGAAACCTACCAAACCTGTGCATTTCTGAAAACTAGAGACCTAGGGGAATCCAAGATGGGGTGACTTGTGGGGCTCGGACCAGGTTCTGTTACCCAGAATCCTTTGCAAACCTCAAAATTTGGCTAAAAAAACACATGTTCCTCACATTTCTGTGGCAGAAAGTTCTGGAATCTGAGAGGAGCCACAAATTTCCTTCCACCCAGCATTCCCCCAAGTCTCCCGATACAAATGATACCTCACTTGTGTGGGTAGGCCTAGCGCCCGCGACAGGAAACGCCCCAAAGCGCAACGTGGACACATCCAAATTTTTGAAAGAAAACAGAGGTGTTTTTTGCAAAGTGCCTACCTGTAGATTTTGGCCTCTAGCTCAGCCTGAACCTAGGGAAACCTACCAAACCTGTGCATTTCTGAAAACTAGAGACCTAGGGGAATCCAAGATGGGGTGACTTGTGGGGCTCGGACCAGGTTCTGTTACCCAGAATCCTTTGCAAACCTCACAATTTGGCTAAAAAAACACTTGTTCCTCATATTTCTGTGGCAGAAAGTTCTGGAATCTGAGAGGAGCCACAAATTTCCTTCCACCCAGCGTTCCCCTACGTCTCCCGATAAAAATGATACCTCACTTGTGTGGGTAGGCCTAGCGCCCGCGACAGGAAACGCCCCAAAGCGCAACATGGACACATCCAAATTTTTTAAAGAAAACAGAGGTGTTTTTTGCGAAGTGCCTACCTGTAGATTTTGGCCTCTAGCTCATCTGGCACCTAGGGAAACCTACCAAACCTGTGCATTTCTGAAAACTAGAGACCTAGGGGAATCCAAGATGGGGTGACTTGTGGGGCTCGGACCAGGTTCTGTTACCCAGAATCCTTTGCAAACCTCAAAATTTGGCTAAAAAAACACATGTTCCTCACATTTCTGTGGCAGAAAGTTCTGGAATCTGAGAGGAGCCACAAATTTCCTTCCACCCAGCGTTCCCCTACGTCTCCCGATAAAAATGATACCTCACTTGTGTGGGTAGGCCTAGCGCCCGCGACAGGAAACGCCCCAAAGCGCAACGTGGACACATCCAAATTTTTGAAAGAAAACAGAGGTGTTTTTTGCGAAGTGCCTACCTGTAGATTTTGGCCTCTAGCTCATCCGGCACCTAGGGAAACCTACCAAACCTGTGCATTTCTGAAAACTAGAGACCTAGGGGAATCCAAGATGGGGTGACTTGTGGGGCTCGGACCAGGTTCTGTTACCCAGAATCCTTTGCAAACCTCAAAATTTGGCTAAAAAAACACATGTTCCTCACATTTCTGTGGCAGAAAGTTCTGGAATCTGAGAGGAGCCACAAATTTCCTTCCACCCAGCGTTCCCCTACGTCTCCCGATAAAAATGATACCTCACTTGTGTGGGTAGGCCTAGCGCCCGCGACAGGAAACGCCCCAAAGCGCAACGTGGACACATCCAAATTTTTGAAAGAAAACAGAGGTGTTTTTTGCGAAGTGCCTACCTGTAGATTTTGGCCTCTAGCTCATCCGGCACCTAGGGAAACCTACCAAACCTGTGCATTTCTGAAAACTAGAGACCTAGGGGAATCCAAGATGGGGTGACTTGTGGGGCTCGGACCAGGTTCTGTTACCCAGAATCCTTTGCAAACCTCAAAATTTGGCTAAAAAAACACATGTTCCTCACATTTCTGTGGCAGAAAGTTCTGGAATCTGAGAGGAGCCACAAATTTCCTTCCACCCAGCATTCCCCCAAGTCTCCCGATACAAATGATACCTCACTTGTGTGGGTAGGCCTAGCGCCCGCGACAGGAAACGCCCCAAAGCGCAACGTGGACACATCCAAATTTTTGAAAGAAAACAGAGGTGTTTTTTGCAAAGTGCCTACCTGTAGATTTTGGCCTCTAGCTCAGCCTGAACCTAGGGAAACCTACCAAACCTGTGCATTTCTGAAAACTAGAGACCTAGGGGAATCCAAGATGGGGTGACTTGTGGGGCTCGGACCAGGTTCTGTTACCCAGAATCCTTTGCAAACCTCACAATTTGGCTAAAAAAACACTTGTTCCTCATATTTCTGTGGCAGAAAGTTCTGGAATCTGAGAGGAGCCACAAATTTCCTTCCACCCAGCGTTCCCCTACGTCTCCCGATAAAAATGATACCTCACTTGTGTGGGTAGGCCTAGCGCCCGCGACAGGAAACGCCCCAAAGCGCAACATGGACACATCCAAATTTTTTAAAGAAAACAGAGGTGTTTTTTGCGAAGTGCCTACCTGTAGATTTTGGCCTCTAGCTCATCTGGCACCTAGGGAAACCTACCAAACCTGTGCATTTCTGAAAACTAGAGACCTAGGGGAATCCAAGATGGGGTGACTTGTGGGGCTCGGACCAGGTTCTGCTACCCAGAATCCTTTGCAAACCTCAAAATTTGGCTAAAAAAACACATGTTCCTCACATTTCTGTGGCAGAAAGTTCTGGAATCTGAGAGGAGCCACAAATTTCCTTCCACCCAGCATTCCCCCAAGTCTCCTGATACAAATGATACCTCACTTGTGTGGGTAGGCCTAGCGCCCGCGACAGGAAACGCCCCAAAGCTCAACGTGGACACATCCAAATTTTTGAAAGAAAACAGAGGTGTTTTTTGCAAAGTGCCTACCTGTAGATTTTGGCCTCTAGCTCAGCCTGCACCTAGGGAAACCTACCAAACCTGTGCATTTCTGAAAACTAGAGACCTAGGGGAATCCAAGATGGGGTGACTTGTGGGGCTCGGACCAGGTTCTGTTACCCAGAATCCTTTGCAAACCTCAAAATTTGGCTAAAAAAACACATGTTCCTCACATTTCTGTGGCAGAAAGTTCTGGAATCTGAGAGGAGCCACAAATTTCCTTCCACCCAGCCTTCCCCCAAGCCTCCCGATAAAAATGATACCTCACTTGTGTGGGTAGGCCTAGCGCCCGCGACAGGAAACGCCCCAAAGCGCAACGTGGACACATCCAAATTTTTTAAAGAAAACAGAGGTGTTTTTTGCGAAGTGCCTACCTGTAGATTTTGGCCTCTAGCTCATCCGGCACCTAGGGAAACCTACCAAACCTGTGCATTTCTGAAAACTAGAGACCTAGGGGAATCCAAGATGGGGTGACTTGTGGGGCTCGGACCAGGTTCTGTTACCCAGAATCCTTTGCAAACCTCAAAATTTGGCTAAAAAAACACATGTTCCTCACATTTCTGTGGCAGAAAGTTCTGGAATCTGAGAGGAGCCACAAATTTCCTTCCACCCAGCATTCCCCCAAGTCTCCTGATACAAATGATACCTCACTTGTGTGGGTAGGCCTAGAGCCCGCAACAGGAAACGCCCCAAAGCGCAACGTGGACACATCCAAATTTTTGAAAGAAAACGGAGGTGTTTTTTGCAAAGTGCCTACCTGTAGATTTTGGCCTCTAGCTCAGCCTGCACCTAGGGAAACCTACCAAACCTGTGCATTTCTGAAAACTAGAGACCTAGGGGAATCCAAGATGGGGTGACTTGTGGGGCTCGGACCAGGTTCTGTTACCCAGAATCCTTTGCAAACCTCAAAATTTGGCTAAAAAAACACTTGTTCCTCACATTTCTGTGGCAGAAAGTACTGGAATCTGAGAGGAGCCACAAATTTCCTTCCAACCAGCGTTCCCCCAAGTCTCCCGATAAAAATGATACCTCACTTGTGTGGGTAGGCCTAGCGCCCGCGACAGGAAACGCCCCAAAGCGCAACGTGGCACATCCAAATTTTTGAAAGAAAACAGAGGGGTTTTTTGCGAAGTGGCTACCTGTAGATTTTGGCCTCTAGCTCAGCCGGCACCTAGGGAAACCTACCAAACCTGTCCATTTCTGAAAACTAGAGACCTAGGGGAATCCAAGATGGGGTGACTTGTGGGGCTCGGACCAGGTTCTGTTACCCAGAATCCTTTGCAAACCTCAAAATTTGGCTAAAAAAACACATGTTCCTCACATTTCTGGGAGAGAAAGTTCTGGAATCTCAGAGGAGCCACAAATTTCCTTCCACCCAGCGTTCCCCTACGTCTCCCGATAAAAATGATACCTCACTTTTGTGGGTAGGCCTAGCGCCCGCGACAGGAAACGCCCCAAAGCGCAACGTGGACACATCCAAATTTTTGAAAGAAAACAGAGGTGTTTTTTGCGAAGTGCCTACCTGTAGATTTTGGACTCTAGCTCATCCGGCACCTAGGGAAACCTACCAAACCTGTGCATTTCTGAAACTAGAGACCTAGGGGAATCCAAGATGGGGTGACTTGGGGGCTCGGACCAGGTTCTGTTACCCAGAATCCTTTGCAAACCTCAAAATTTGGCTAAAAAAACACATGTTCCTCACATTTCTGTGGCAGAAAGTTCTGGAATCTGAGAGGAGCCACAAATTTCCTTCCACCCAGCATTCCCCAAGTCTCCCGATACAAATGATACCTCACTTGTGTGGGTAGGCCTAGCGCCCGCGACATTAAACGCCCCAAAGCGCAACGTGGACACATCCAAATTTTCAAAGAAAACAGAGGTGTTTTTTGCAAAGTGCCTACCTGTAGATTTTGGCCTCTAGCTCAGTCTGCACCTAGGGAAACCTACCAAACCTGTGCATTTCTGAAAACTAGAGACCTAGGGGAATCCAAGATGGCGTGACTTTTGGGGCTCAGACGCAGGTTCTGTTACCCAGAATCCTTTGCAAACCTCACAATTTGGCTAAAAAACACTTGTTCCTCATATTTCTGTGGCAGAAAGTTCTGGAATCTGAGAGGAGCCACAAATTTCCTTCCACCCAGCGTTCCCCTACGTCTCCCGATAAAAATGATACCTCACTTGTGTGGGTAGGCCTAGCGCCCCGCGACAAGAAACGCCCCAAAGCGCAACGTGGACACATCCAAATTTTTTAAAGAAAACAGAGGTGTTTTTTGCTAAGTGCCTACCTGTAGATTTTGGCCTCTAGCTCATCTGGCACCTACGGAAACCTACCAATCCTGTGCATTTCTGAAACTAGAGACCTAGGGGAATCCAAGATGGGGTGACTTGTGGGGCTCGGACCAGGTTCTGTTTACCCAGAATCCTTTGCAAACCTCAAAAATTTTGGCTAAAAAAACACATGTTCCTCACATTTCTGTGGCAGAAAGTTCTGGAATCTGAGAGGAGCCACAAATTTCCTTCCACCCAGCCTTCCCCCAAGTCTCCCGATAAAAATGATACCTCACTTGTGTGGGTAGGCCTAGCGCCCGCGACAGGAAACGCCCCAAAGCGCAACATGGACACATCCAAATTTTTGAAAGAAAACAGAGGTGTTTTTTGCGAAGTGCCTACCTGTAGATTTTGGCCTCTAGCTCATCCGGCGGCACCTAGGGAAACCTACCAAACCTGTGCATTTCTGAAAACTAGAGGACCTAGGGGAATCCAAGATGGGGTGACTTGTGGGGCTCGGACCAGGTTCTGTTACCCAGAATCCTTTGCAAACCTCAAAATTTGGCTAAAAAAACACATGTTCCTCACATTTCTGTGGCAGAAAGTTCTGGAATCTGAGAGGAGCCACAAATTTCCTTCCACCCAGCGTTCCCTACCGATAAAAATGATACCTCACTTGTGTGGGTAGGCCTAGCGCCCGCGACAGGAAACGCCCCAAAGCGCAACGTGGACACATCCAAATTTTTGAAAGAAAACAGAGGTGTTTTTTGCGAAGTGCCTACCTGTAGATTTTGGCCTCTAGCTCATCCGGCACCTAGGGAAACCTACCAAACCTGTGCATTTCTGAAAACTAGAGACCTAGGGGAATCCAAGATGGGGTGACTTGTGGGGCTCGGACCAGGTTCTGTTACCCAGAATCCTTTGCAAACCTCACAATTTGGCTAAAAAAACACTTGTTCCTCATATTTCTGTGGCAGAAAGTTCTGGAATCTGAGAGGAGCCACAAATTTCCTTCCACCCTGCGTTCCCCTACGTCTCCCGATAAAAATGATACCTCACTTGTGTGGGTAGGCCTAGCGCCCGCGACAGGAAACGCCCCAAAGTGCAAAGTGGACACATCCAAATTTTTGAAAGAAAACAGAGGTGTTTTTTGCTAAGTGCCTACCTGTAGATTTTGACCTCTAGCTCATCTGGCACCTAGGAAAACCTACCAAACCTGTGCATTTCTGAAAACTAGAGACCTAGGGGAATCCAAGATGGGGTGACTTGTGGGGCTCGGACCAGGTTCTGTTACCCAGAATCCTTTGCAAACCTCAAAATTTGGCTAAAAAAACACATGTTCCTCACATTTCTGTGGCAGAAAGTTCTGGAATCTGAGAGGAGCCGCAAATTTCCTTCCACCCAGCGTTCCCCTACGTCTCCCGATAAAAATGATACCTCACTTGTGTGGGTAGGCCTAGCGCCCGCGACAGGAAACGCCCCAAAGTGCAAAGTGGACACATCCAAATTTTTGAAAGAAAACAGAGGTGTTTTTTGCTAAGTGCCTACCTGTAGATTTTGACCTCTAGCTCATCTGGCACCTAGGAAAACCTACCAAACCTGTGCATTTCTGAAAACTAGAGACCTAGGGGAATCCAAGATGGGGTGACTTGTGGGGCTCGGACCAGGTTCTGTTACCCAGAATCCTTTGCAAACCTCAAAATTTGGCTA